>NC_090236.1:12395000-12710000 GCF_024489055.1 Chanodichthys erythropterus
ACAACAAACGGCTGGTAGGGACTACGAGCTTATTTCTGGGTTGGTGACATCACTAACTGTAAAATTTACATAAACCCCGCCCCCGAGAACACGAAACAAAGGGGGCGGGGCCATGTTAGGCTGCTTTAGAGGAGAGGAAGAGTTGTTGTAGTCGAGTGTTGTTGTTGCCATCATTTTACGCCGGACTGATTCACAAACGAGGGTCAATTCAACACAAAAGATGAACATGACGGCACATATTAGTGGATGAGTTGAATCAACTCAACAGCAACTACATAAATTTATCCACCAACATTCAGACACGTGCAGTTTCATTATAAAAGTTGTAACTTCTTCCTGAGTCTCTCCATCAGTGTCGACTCCGGTTTGAACAATGTAAGGATGAACACTTTCCTCATTTTGGCTGCGTGAGATTCTCCAGCTTTGTTGTTGTTGAGCTGTTAAAGCTCCGCCCTCTTCTGGAAAGGGGGCGGGGAGCAGCAGCTCATTTGCATTTAAAGGGACACACACAAAAACGGTGTGTTTTTGCTCACACCCAAATAGGGGCAAATTTGACAAGCTATAATAAATGATCTGTGGGGGATTTTGAGCTGAAACTTCACAGACACATTCTGGAGACACCAGAGACTTAGAGGAATAATAGGTCACCTTTAACAGATTGTATACAGAGGCTTTTGATAGAGCTTGCTGCTAATAAGAAAATGTCTTATTTTTCTTGCTTCCAGCACCTTTCACATCAGGATCTGAAGATCATCTGGACACTGACCAACAGGACATTTACTTCCAAAAGACAATGCAAAAACTTTCTCTGCAGATTCAGAAGTCAGGGACAGATGGTGTCACGCAGAAATAAAGAAGACACCTGTACTAATACAAGAAGAACATTAATGTTCAAAATATACACTTCAATAAAATATACAAATTCTTATCTTGAACATAAAAAAACAAGCCAATAATGTGCCTGAAAACGTATTATACAGCTTCAGATACTACAACAAATCAACACCTGAAAATAATTCATCTATCAGCATTAAACACACAGAAACCAGACTCTTAAAAGAATCTTGTTTTAATAAATCAAAAGTACAGATATCTACAAAAACTGTAGATCCATTTTTCAATGTTTTAGAAAGTACAGTACAATTTAAGTAGATCTCTTTTTAGAGTTATTTACAATTGTTTCTTTTCTTTTTTTTTACCAAAATGTAATTTACCAATCTCCCCAGTTACCTCACAATTGACAAATGAAAACATGGTCATATAAAAGAATCTGTAAATGATATGGATGACAGTCATTTCAAACCAAGAAGTACAAGAAAGACAAACTAAACAGCGAAAACGGAGATCGACAGATGTACGCGTCACTGCTCAATAAACTGCAAAGCGTTTAAGACAGAAAGCGGTACCTGTTTGCTAATGTTCTTTTCCACTTGGTTTGTTTGCAAATCAAATAAACATGTTTTGCCAGCTGTTTGTTATAGTTATTTTTGCACTTAATTCTATAATTTTTAAACACCCAAAGGCCAGATTAAATTGCGTCTAAGGTTCATTATTACAGCCAAACATGTTTTAAACACTCAACTGTCCTCTAAAGCTCAGAGTAGACAGATACGCGGCCAACCGCTGGTAGACGCTTCAATGTACAGAACATCTATAGAAAAAAATATACATACACAGACAAAACATACAGGAGGTCACCTTCATGATGCATAGATCCAAAATGAAAGATCAAGTATTAGTTATTAAGACAAACGGCAAGTATTATTGGACAGGAAGAGAAGGGAGTTGCTATGGGTACAGATGAAGATGAGCTGACCCCTGTTACACAACTCCTAACATGAAAGAATATCACAAATATGAGCCCCAAACATCGTCTCCTCAAGGTGGAAAGAGAACAAGGTGCAAACAGGAAGTCATTTCAAGTTGGTCAACATTTAAGCTTGGAAAAAGAAAAGTGAATGTGCCTTATTGCAGCAAGAAGAGAATTTCATACACCTCTGCCTCGCAGGAAAAACAGACAAACAGTGTGCTTCCCTAATCTCTTTAAAACACTTCCAGGTCACATTACACCCCAAATCCAATGGAAAATATATATATATATTGCATAAAAAACATTTGAGACATTTTCATGACAATTAACTTCGCAAATTCTCATTATTTCAATGCATCCATATTTTACTCCATGACAAAGATGGTACCATGATATGTAAATAGTATATATTTGCATTGCATTAATGAGAACTGAATTAAAATGTGCTAACAAAATGCTAAATAAACTGGTTTTGGGGTGAAATTTGATCTGAACCTGTTCTTGTCAGGTTTTGAGAGATTGACTCCTGGATTCTCATCGATGGAGAGTTTGTTCTTTCACTCGAAGCGAACGGGCGTTAAAGATTGCTGGTGTACATTAACCAACCGTCATGTTTCATTTCACAATACGACTACAAAACATACATTTGAGTATACTGCAGTACAAAGGCAAAACTGCACAATTTGTCCAAACAAAACGGGTCTCGTGACAGACAGGTTTGACTAAACTACACTCTAAAAATGTTGGGTTAAATTCAAACTCAGCAACCCAGTGGTTGGGTTAAATGTTTACCCAACCTGTGGGGTAGTTTTATTTAACACAACTATTGTTTAAAAATTACTGTATTGCTTGCTTTAAATTAACCCAAAATGTGTCGGAAATTAACATTAATTAATGTTTAATAAGTTTAAGTAAGTTTAATGAATAATAATTAAACAAACATTTATTGAATTGCTTATTAATAAATGTTCACCTTTTGATTATTATTGTTGCCTCTAGTAATTATGTGTCTGATTTATAATTTCCAACCTATTTTGGGTTCATTTTAAGCCAGACAGTCAGTCATTTTTAAACAAAAGTAGGGTTAAATAAAACTGCCCGACATGTTCAAATTGGGTCAAAACAACCCAATCACTGAGTTTATCAATTTTCAACCCGGCATTTTTTAGAGTACAAGATCAAATTGAGAGAAATCAGTGTGAAAACTCATATCAAACCACTACAGAAACAAGTGCAACTACTGAAATTTGTCTTTGAAGGGCTGTACAACTCGAGCATTGCATTTCTTGCATTAATTATAAGCATGTGCTTATGACAACACACTATTCTGAAATCAGGAATGGTGGATTACGGTATTCTGGGTAGTTAAGCCTAGTCATGTGAACTAAATCCATTTTGTTTTTGCACTGTGCCACCCAAACTATTCATAACACTCCAGACATATGAACAAATGAACAACTGATTCAAACTGCATCAATAGAAGCCAATGCATAAAACTAGCTTTGGCTTACTATCAGGGAAAGACTGGTGTAGAAATAGTCCTTGCAAAGAACGTTTGGGTTGAAACTGAAAACGCCTTACTCTTAAAACTAACATGAATTCGGCAGGTCATACTCCATGTAACCATGTTAAAACGCCTGCCTTTATGATGCAAAACTATCACTTGGCACAAACTACACACAACACAAACGATACTGATAAAGTGCATGGACGTCTGTACGGGAGGTGCTTTCTCAAGTATAGCTCTGCTTTTCAGGTCACACAGTCACCCTTTCTCATTGCTTTTGGTTACGCATAATTAATACTACAAACTCAGGAATTCCTCATCCTTTCAAGGGCTATGAGTCAGTTTCATTCGAGTATACTGTAGTAGATTCAATTCAAGTGTTGCACTTTCATGATGGGATGTTTTCAGGTCAAAATAAATCCAGACCTGAGTTTTGGATTTATGCAAAGGATTATTAAAAAGAAAGCTAGCGCTACTGCATAAAAGGCTGAACTATTTGGAAATAGCTTCATGTGCATGTTAAAAAAAAGGGAGGTTAGATTTAACGAGGAAGTAAACACGTCTTGATGAATAAAAAGCAGGATCTTCATTTGTTTAATATGAAAATATCATTAGCCATGTCTGTGAAACCTTGAATGCACCAATTGTGTGAATGATCAGTGTGAAAAAAAAAAAACTGGGAACAAAAAAAAAAAAATTTAAGCATCTAAGAGGTGGGTTATAATATTCCTCTACTTACAATAAGGTCATGTGATTGTCGAAGAATGCGCCGGAAATAAAATGGAATGATAAAGATCGCCCCACGGAACTCTCAAATTGGCTCAATGTAAGATCACGCTCTGCGGCCGGACCCAGAATCACAATCACAAGTACTTCCAGGTCGCCATGAAGGAATGGATCGATTTTGGCAGTTGTGCGCTCAAAACGAGCAATGGAAACAAAGATGGAGGTACGGGATCTTCTTTAGGTGCGCGTTTACGGCGACGCATCAGTAACCGGCTCTTCGCCTTGACTTGTAGAACCAATGCTTTCTTTCGCCAGGGAAGGGTCATAAGCGGCATCGCTAATCTGTCAATGGAAGAAGATGAGAGGAGCCAGGAACTCCGACTGTCCTAGGGCTGGAAGTAGAGCGTGACAGAGAAGGAGAGAAGAGAGGAAGGAGGAGGAGTGCTAAGAAGGAGAGCATAGTCCAGTCGTGTCCAGCCCATTGGCGGCGGACAGTAAGGCCTTGGTCTTCACAGTAGCACACAACGAAAGAAGCTGCTCTTTTTCTGCTGTTCAGGGGTAATTTTCACTCCGTGGTTGCTGCCCTGAGGATTGTTACCCTCCTGTGTGAGCAAAGACAAAATAAACCTCATTTCAGTACTACAACTCAAGCTAGCCAGAGATACTGAAGGATTCATTCATCCAAAAAGGAAAATCGTCTTTATTATGTACCTATTATTTATCAATTATAATGTATTATGTAGTTTTTTTTAAAACTGTAAGAAGTATCTTAGGCTCACCTTTCACTTCAGCATTAAAGGAATAGTTCACTTTTAAATAAACTTTTCCTGAATTTACTCACCCTCATGTCATCCAAGATGTCCATGTCTTTCTTTCTTCAGTCGAAAAGAAATTTAAGTTTTTGATGAAAACATTCCAGGATTTTTCTCCTTATAGTGGACTTCAATGGGCACCAAATGATTGAAGGTCAAAATTAGTTTCAGTGCAGCTTCAAATTGTTCTACATGATCCCAGATGAGAAATAAGGGTATTATCTAGAAAAACCATCGCTCATTTTCTGGAAAAAATGTAAAGTTTTAACCTTAAATGCTCATCTTGAACTAGCTCTCTTCTTCTTCTCTATTAGAATTCCAACAGTGTAGACGCTGCTAAGCGTATTACTGCCCTCCTCAGGTCAAAGTTTGAACCAATTTTTATATGCAATATGCTAGTTCAATAGTATATAACAATTAGTTCAAACTTTGACCTGTGGAGGGCAGTAATACGCTTAGCAGTGTCTACACTGCTGGAATTCAAATAGAGAAGAAGAAGAAGAAGAGAGCTAGTTCAAGATGAGCATTTAAGGTTAAAACTTATAGAATTTTCAATTTTTTTCAGAAAATGAGCGATGGTTTCACTAGATAAGACCCTTATTTCTCATCTGGGATCATGTAGAACAATTTGAAGCTGCAGTGAAACTAATTTTGACCTTCAATCGTTTGGTGCCCATTCAAGTCCACTATAAGGAGAAAAATCCTGGAATGTTTTCATCAAAAACCTTAATTTCTTTTTGACTGAAGAAAGAAAGACATGGACATCTTGGATGACATGGGGGTGAGTAAATTATCAGGAAAAGTTTATTTAAAAGTGAACTAATCCTTTAATAAAGAGACATCCACTCGTGCATTGTGTGTTTGTGCATTTTGGGGGCGGAGCAATAAAGGGAGGGGCGTGTTTGTTTGGGTTGATTTCAGTTATCAACAGTGTGATTCTCAGAAATCACTTATTTACTTTACTTTAATAAACGCTATAGAACTATTGTTCATTCTAACTAATGAAACCTTCTTGTAAAGTGTAACCCATTTATGAATCTAAATTCATTTTTAAACATAAACCTAAATCACAGAAAGGGAGAATCTTACCAATTTCGTGTCCATCTTTGATTTTATGTCTCTGGCGAGCGTTAAGAATGCCTGTGAGTAGAGCGGAAAACATTACGTCTGGATTAGACCTTTAAACGCTTAGATATGATCAGATATGATAAGGAAATGAAATGAGGATTCATCATAAAAGCCATTTGCACTTACGTTCTCAACATTGATATTAGCCTTCGCACTCGTCTCCATGAACTTGATGCTGTACTCTAACGCCAGCTAAACAGGTACAAGCAGACTTGATTCAAAATACTAGTATGATTCAGCTGGATGATGCAGGATGATCATTAACTAAATGATTATTGTTGAAGAAGGTGTTTATACACTGAAAGTTAAATAATATTATACAATGGCTAAAGATAAGAAGTGTTATGCTCTGCTCACCTTCTCGCCTCGGTCTTTGGACACCTGCCTCTTCTCATTAATGTCACATTTGTTCCCCAAAATCATTTTTTCTACATCTGCTGATGCATGCTGGGTTGAACACATACAAGAAAATGGACTTGCTGTTAAATATTCAAACAGTACTGTTAAGGATGTGCAATGCTACATATTTTCAAAAATTGAATGACTAGTAATTAGGCTACCGGTAGTTTAGTGTCAGACAACAATAAGCATTAACATGACGTGCCTTTGTTTTCAAAAACTATTTTAACTGGAAATGTCATATTAAAAGCACAACGTTCACAGCGCAAGATGGTAGAGAGAAAAAAAAAATCCAATTAAGTTCAAGGACCAAAGATGCCTACTTTAATATGTATTTTATATTTAACAAATAAATAGGTGAAATATTGACATTTTCATTAATGAAACTGGCAGACACATTTGATCCAAAGCAAAAGCATTTAAACTATATATTTTATCAGTTCATGCATTCTCATGGGAATTGACCCTTCGCTGGGAGTTTGATTGACAAGCGATCTAACCAATCATAACACCGAATCCTCCATTTTACCTGACAAAGTAGTCAGGAGTTAGAAGATTAACCTTGGTGGACTTGAAAGCGCCATGTCTTGCTGGACCAAGCAACAGTAACTAAGGGGGGCGGGTCTTTGCGAAGGGTCAATTGAACCAATGGCTTTACTGTTTGAGCCATTTATGTAAATATAAAGACCTGCAGATTATGAATATTGGTATATTGTTAAAGGCAGATAAATCAGGCACAGAGACACTCACCTCTTCTATGTTTCGGATCCAGTTTTTGATGTTGTCAAATGATTTCTCATTGGTAATATCATAAACCAGCATGATACCCTGAGATCAGAGCACAAGGCAAATTACAACTGCGCAAAACATTGCAATTATAAAGATGACTGCAAATGAGCAGTAGTATTATTATAGCTGAAACTCCTGAAGCTTATCATACAGCCATATCATCTTACCATTGCTCCTCTGTAATATGCTGTCGTGATAGTTCGGAATCGTTCTTGTCCTGCCGTGTCCCTGTAAATATCAAACAATAAGTGTTGTAACTGTGGCCCTGCTGAAATGCGGTTTGCAGGTCTGGTAAAGTGGAAGATGACCTCCTGCATCCTTACCAGGACAATGACAAAAGACAAACCACTAACATGTGCTGCAATGTAAAGGAGAAATGAACCTGGTCTTGGTTTCACTAGACAAACAGAAGCTCCTTTAGAGACTCTCTTATATACTTCCAAATATGAAGTCAATCATGGCAGCAATCTGCTAATGTTCAACTAGTGTTGACTAGAAGGAAAGACGACTAGAAACTCACCATATCTGTAACTTTATCTTCTTGCCATCTAGTTCTATTGTCCTGATCTTGAAATCGATACCTGGAAGAGAAAATACGTAACAGCACAACTGTCATCATCAGCTGAAAAACAAACCAACACAGCTTCCCTTTCTTTATTTTTAGGTGTTAAAAGCAATGCACATAACTGATGTCCATAGGATGCATATGTTCATATAAACATTTGTTGAATGACAAAGCCAAGCAAGCAATCAGCATTTCATACTACAAAAACAAATAAATAAATAAAAACATATGCATGACTGCTGAAGATCCGTTAAAAATTATTGATTATTGATCTGAAATACTCTTGAAAAGGGTAGAAAACCTCCTGGAGGTTTTCAAACTGGGTTCTGGGGAGAGTGCTAAAAAAGGTCAGTTTAAAGAAATGTTTAAAATAAATAAATTAAAGGGTTAGTTCACCCAAAAATTAAATTCTGTCATGTATTACTTACCCTCATGCCGTTCCAGACCCGTAAGACCCTTGTTAATCTTAGGAATGCAAATTAAGATATTTTTGTTGAAATCTGATGGCTCAGTGAGGCCTGCATAGGGAGCAATGACATTTCCTCTCTCAAGATCCATTAATTTACTAAAAACATATTTAAATCGGTTCATGTGAGTACAATGGATCAATATTAATATTATAAAGCCACAAGAATATTTTTGGTGCGCCAAAAAAACCCAAAATAACGACTTATTTAGTGATGGCCGATTTTCAAAACACTGCTTCAGGAAGATTCGGAGCGTTATGAATCAGCGTATCGAATCAGCTGTTTGGAGCGCCAAAGTCACGTGATTTCAGCAGTTTGGCGGTTTGACGCGTGATCCAAATCATGATTCGACACGCTCCGAAGCTTCCTGAAGCAGTGTTTTGAAATCGGCCATCACTATACAAGTTGTTATTTAGTTTTTTTGCCGCACCAAAAATATTCTCGTGGCTTTATAATATTAATATCGAACCACTGTACTCACATGAACTGATTTAAATATGTTTTTAGTACATTAAAGGATCTTGAGAGAGGAAATGTCATTGCTGGTTATGCAGGCCTCACTGAGCCATCGGATTTCAACTAAAATATCTTAATTTGTGTTCCGAAGATCAACGAAGGTCTTACGGGTGTGGAGCAGCATGAGGGTGAGTAATTAATGACAGAATTTCCATTTTTGGGTGAACTAACCCTTTAATGTTTTTGATTTTAAATCAATAAATTAAATAAAAATGATTTATATAAATAATTAATTAAAAAAAAAAAACAGAACGGTACAAAGAAATGATAAAGAAACGTAATATATTTTTTTTACACGTTTATGATATTTTTTGTAGTATAAGGTCTTTCTTTATACCTAAACTATTTAACTAATCTTAACAGAGTAAAAAATTAAGAAAATGTCCCATTTACATCATTACACTCAAACAAGGTGTAATATAGAAGCCTTGGTTTTTCTGACATATTATAATAATAACGTCACATTGTTGAACAAGTAGATGTCAATAGCACTGTTTTGATAATATCACACTATAAAGTAGCTTTATTACCATGGTAAAAGTATGGTAATCATTCAGCATCATGGTTTCTATATACATCACAGTCTGATATTAGTATAGTTGTACCATGGTACTGCCAAAGTTACAGTAAAGTTTTCTGAATCACTATTTAACTGAATGTAGACAAGAATATTATAATTAACTTATATATGTGAAATCTTAAACGTCTTTATAGTTGGTGTGAATGAAACAGATGACAACTGGCTAAAGTGTTTCAAACCATATATTTTTTTTTTTAAATTGGACATTATACATTTTATATAAAGCTTTCACCTATTTTATATTTAAAAGTTTCCAAAATAAGAGTGAAAGTCTATAATTTCACGTCTGAGTCATTCTGTCAGAGCAGCTAACGTTAGATGCTAACCAAAAAAGCAGCAGAAAGATTCAGTAAATACACACTACATCACCACCACACAAAATAATTAATCACAAAACACCAGCAAACCTGTCAAAGTTTAGAAAAGAAACAAAACACAAACTCCAGAAGAGCTAACACACAGTTTCTAGTCCATTAGCTTAGCCGCTAGCACAGCCTGACGTTTCATAAACAATCCGATATAAATATAAGACATAAATACCTATCGTCGAAATAAACGTCGAGTTAAAGGCATCCTCCGAGAACCTGAACAGCACACAGGTCTTCCCGACACCGGAATCCCCGATTAACAGCAGTTTAAACAAATAATCGTAGGTCTTCGCCATACTGAATGTATTGCGGAAATCCCGCCCGGTACTTTAGCAGACAGCGCAGAATCCGCAATCCAGCGAGGAACTGACCAATCACACTACAGCGAAGGCCTCTCATATAAATATTAATGAGGTCAACCTGACGTACTTCAGAACGTTCCTTGAGCGTGCTGGCACGTATCTTCATTAATATTCATAAGATATGCCTTCGTCATAGTAGTATTCGTTCATTCGCCCAGTCCAAGCGGCCACGTCAAACGTCAGAGTACACAGTTAATATTTATAAGATAAGGCTTGTTGTACTTCCTGAACTAATTCAAGCCCTCATACCTTTACAGCAATTACTTGCATAAAGTCTGTGCCTCAAGGCCATTACTAATTAGTGTGTGTGGCCGGTCAAATTCCTTTATAAGACTTGGCTTCAGGCCTGGGTATTAATTTTCATTATAATCTCTCTCCCCCCATTATATATTACTGCAAAAAATAATAGAGACTTCATATTAAATATGTTTTACATTGCAATAAAGAGAATTTGAGGGTAAATTTGTTTAATTGTCATGAAAATAATGTAAAAGTGCTATTGATCCTAAACAGGCTTCATTTTCCTTTGCAAAATATTTATTGAAATAATTAAATGTACTGTGCAAAGTAGTGTGCAAATAAGTAAACATTTATTTAGTTTAACATAGGTATAAAAAAAACATCAAATCACAGTGAAAATAAAGGGTACAAAATGATCCCAGCTATTAAAGACTTCTTTTTGCCAAATATCTGTATGTTCCAATACATAATGCCTAAATTACAAATGTATTCATGTCTTTTGTTACATTTGCATACACTCCCTCAACACGTGATTTAATAATTGGTTTATTTTGTATTGTTTTTTTGTTTTTTTTACTGTTTTAAATATAACTTCCCTCTTTATGTTCACTCAAAAGAAATAAATAAAACAGCACTGACTTTACACTGAAAAACCTTCTTGCATGCAACAACAGGTCATTCATTAACTTTAAGACCAAAAACAAAGTACTGTTAACCATTAAAGGCGTATTTTGGGTATATGTAATTGCATTTAACCTGGCACAAATGGCAGCAACAAGAGATCATTTATTATTATTTAATGGACTAAGGTAGGTGCATTATGAAATAATCAAAAAATTATGAACTAAAATGCAGAAAATAATGGATGGAAATAACATAACTTACAACATAAAAAAAATAAAATAAAAAAAAACACATGACAAGCTAAAAATAAAACACTGCTGGAATGGTTGACAATTGAAATTCTGGGATGTTGATTCTTCAATGATTTCTTCTTCTCATTTGCTCACAAGCTGTTGAGCTCTTGGAGCGTTTGATCCAGGACTTGATGCATCTCCAGGTTCTGCTGTTTAGCCTCAGCCAGACTCTCTGAAATAAACCAGCATTAAAAGGCATGATGATTTTTCTGATTCCATAACATATATAATAAACATCACTGATTGCAAATATCTGTGCAATTTTTGTAAACACAACTCTCAGAAGTGTTGATTTCATAACAAACCTGTTCCTCCCAAGCTTTAAACCAGTAAACTATAAACCACAATAGGGTTACGGAAGTAAAATCCCATTCATTTTGTCTCTGCAGAGAAATTGATTTTTTACCAATGATGCAAAACCTTTTTAAAAACAGTAATACAATGTGTTCTGAGATTCCCAAGTGATAATATGCTTCTGTAGGAGCCACAAGTGTGACTTCAACTACTTTTAATAGAAATTGTTATCATGGAAATGGGAACCAAAGCAAAAATTATGTAACTAAGTTTCCCTGTCAACCTTAAACTACTAATATATGAATATTTTGCAGTAAAACATATTTAGAAAGTTCTTAATTAATATTAGATAGCAGTACTACAGTATACAATATATCTCAGCAAAAAAAGTCTGCTTCCTAATCTAGGTGTCTCATAAACCTTGTATATTATGAATGACATTACGAATATACAGAAGTTTGGAAACATTACTATTTTTAATGTTTTTGAACGAAGTCTCTTATGCTCATTAAGGCTGCATTTATTTCATAAATAAATGCAGAAAAAAACAATAATATTTTGAAATATTATTACAATTTAAAATGATGGTTTTCAATTTTAATATACTTTAAAATATAATTTATTTCTGTGAATTTTCAGCATCATTACTCCAGTGTCACATGATCCTTCAGAAATCATTCTAATATGATGATTTGATACATAGTTATTATCAAAGTTGAAAACAGTTGTGCTGCTTAATATTTTTTTGGAAACTGTGATACTTTTTTTCAGGATTCATTGATGAATAAAAGGTTAAAAAGAACAGCATTTATTCAAAATATAAATCTTTTCTAACAATATAAATCTTTACTATCACTTTTATCAATTTAACACATCCGTGCTGAATAAAAGTATTAATTTCTTTCCAAAAAAATATAAATGAAATAAAAAAATTACTGAACAAACATTTGAACGGTAGTGTATATTGTTACAAAAATTTTCTAATTTAAATAAATGCTGATATTTTTATTTATTTTTTTTACTTTTTATTCATCAGTGAATCCTGAAAAAAGTATCACAGGTTATAAAATAATATTAAGCAGCACAACTGTTTCCAACATTGATAATAAATCATCATATTAGAATGATTTCTGAAGGATCATGTGACACTGAAGACTGGAGTAATGATGCTGAAAATTCAGCTTTGATCACAGAAATAAATTATAATAAATTAAAACCATAATTTTAAGTTGTAATAATATTTCACAGTATTATTGTTTTTTCTGTATTTATTATTAAATAAATAAATGCAGCCTTAATGAGCATAAGAGACTTCATTCAAAAACATTTAAAAGTAGTAATGTTGCCAAACTTTTGAATAGTAGTGTATATTATGAAAATTGTGGGCTCTATGAATTGCTTTTGCTCCATTATTGTAAGTAAATTTGGATAAAAGCATCTACTAAATGCATTAATATACATGTAAGTATATTTAGTATTTTGCTATCATTAACACCTTAAATATGAAGTAATTATCACGTCTCATATAAAAAGTTGATATGTGCTTCTTTAGTACTTTCTGTCTCTATGAAAAGAGCAACAAAGATGACTGAAAGGTGAAAGATTTAGACTAGACTTAAGATCAGAGAGGCAGGAAATATATTATTAAAAGCAAGAAAATGAAACAAGTGGGAGTGTTCAAAGAGCAGAAAAATATTTTATTAAGTTTTAGAGAAAGTTAGCGCAAAATACATAAGGCACCAGGGTGAGCAAAGAAAGAGAGACACAGCCAATCAGGAAGCTTACTGAACGAGAAGGCTGTCAATCACAGTTCTGATTCTGTAATAATGATGCATCTGTCTTACATCCAGCATGTCCTGCCGACATATTACAGAACAACATCTAGGCACTCATAATATTCAGCTCAAGCACTGCCGACACATGAAACCATCTATAAGGAGGTCATATCAGTGAGGGCAAGATCCAGCTCTTCACTAATGGCCTTGAATTTCTGCTTCTGACCATAGAGTTCATCTGGAGGTCAAAGGTCAAGATCAGAAAGGAGAGGCGTTTCGGCCCAGGATGGAGGAAGCAGGAAACAGGAACAGGAAATTATAGAAAGAAAAAGAAAGGAAACAATAAGTTCAACAGGTCCGAGTGGATAAGACACAGCACATCACTAATGCCTTAAAGAGGATCTATTGCGCCCTTTTACAAAGTCTTGATTTTGGGCTCTACTAGAATAGGTTTTCATGTTTAAATGTTAAAAAAAAAAACATTATTCTCCATTCTCCAATGCTATGTTTAGTTCCTGTCTCTATGAAGCCCCTCCTCCTGAAAAGCACAATGTGCTTTGATTGGTCGGCTGGAGCAGTGTGTTGTAATTGGTCAAGCGTTTTTTGGGAAATGTCCCGCCCCTTAACATAACCACCAATTTCAACACACTACTAACTTACTCAACCAGGCCCCGCCCCTTTATTCTGAGTATGAATTATTTAAATGAGGAATATTGTGACATGTTCGTTCCTGGAAGAAAACTACAATAGAGTCGTTTCAGGGAGTTCAGAAACACTGACACTGATATAGAGAATAACTACCGCTGAAGGGACTTTGGAACTTTGTAGAGCTTTTTTGTTCTTAAACAGCAACATTACACACTAAAGACAGATTAACATGTAAAAAAGCTTAATAGGTCCTCTTTAAATGCTTTCTAGGTAGATTTTGGAACAGAAGAAGAGAAAAGAGTTGGAAAGAAAAAAAGCTGAAGGGGGAAGTAACCTGAAAAAAATGCAAACATTGAAGTTTACAGCTATACGGAGCCCCACACATGACATGCAGGGAAAAAGTTAATTGTAAACACAATTTACTAATTCGTTCCCTCGATTTACTTAATTGTGCACACGACTTACTATTTTGTTCCTTCGATTTACTAAATCATGTGCGTGATTTACTATTTCGTTCCCTCTATTTGCTAAATTGTGCGATTTACTATTTCGTTCCCTCGATTTACTAAATTGTGCGATTTACTATTTTGTTCCCTCGGTTTACTAAATTGTGCGATTTACTATTTTGTTCTCTCGATTTACTAAATTGTGCACACGACTTACTATTTCATTCCCTCGATTTACTAAATTGTGCGATTTACTATTTTTCGTTCCCTCGATTTACTAAATTGTGCGATTTACTATTTTGTTCTCTCGATTTACTAAATTGTGCACATGACTTACTATTTCGTTCCCTCTATTTGCTAAATCGTGCGCATAATTTACTATTTAATTCCCTTGATTTACTAAATCATGCGCATGACTTACTATTTCGTTCCCTCTATTTGCTAAATCGTGAGCATAATTTACTATTTGGTTCCCTCGATTTACTAAATTGTGCACATGACTTATTATTTAATTCCCTTGATTTACTAAATCATGCGCATGACTTACTATTTCGTTCCCTCGATTTACTAAATTGTGCGATTTACTATTTTGTTCCCTCGATTTACTAAATTGTGCACATGACTTACTATTTCGTTCCCTCTATTTGCTAAATCGTGAGCATAATTTACTATTTGGTTCCCTCGATTTACTAAATTGTGCACATGACTTATTATTTCGTTCCCTCTATTTGCTAAATCCTGCGCATAATTTACTATTTAATTCCCTTGATTTACTAAATCATGCGCATGACTTACTATTTCGTTCCCTCGATTTACTAAATTGTGCGATTTACTATTTTGTTCCCTCGATTTACTAAATTGTGCACATGACTTACTATTTCGTTCCCTCTATTTGCTAAATCGTGCACATAATTTACTATTTAATTCCCTTGATTTACTAAATCATGCGCATGACTTACTATTTCGTTCCCTCTATTTGCTAAATCGTGAGCATAATTTACTATTTAATTCCCTTGATTTACTAAATCATGCGCATGACTTACTATTTCGTTCCCTCTATTTGCTAAATCATGCGCATAATTTACTATTTGGTTCCCTCGATTTACTAAATTGTGCACATGACTTACTATTTAATTCCCTTGATTTACTAAATCATGCGCGTGGCTTACTTTTTCGTTCCCTCTATTTGCTAAATCGTGTGCATAATTTACTATTTTGGGCATGCATTTTAATATTTTGTTCCCTCGATTTGCTAAATTGTGCTCGCGATTTACTAATTAGTTCCCTCAATTTACTAAATCATGCGCATGATTTACTATTTCGTTCCCTCGGTTTGCTAAATCGTGAGCACGATTTACTGTTTCGTTCACTTTGATTTACTAAATTGTGTGCACGATTTGCTATTTCTTTCCCTCGATTTGCTAAATTGGTGTTCGATTTACTGTTTCTTTCTGTCGGTTTGCTCAATCTTGCGCACGATTCACTATTTTGTTCCCTCGATTTGCTAAATTGTGCTCGCAATTTACTAATTCGTTCCCTCAATTTACTAAATCATGTGCATGATTTACTATTTCGTTCCCTCGGTTTGCTAAATCGTGAGCACGATTTACTAATTTGTTCCCTCTGTTTGCTAAATCATGAGCAGATTGAGGGAACGAAATAGTAAATTGTTTGCACGATTTAGCGTACTATTTTTTTTTTTTCATGTCATGTGCAGGGTTCCGTACTGCTAAACACTGCAATTTGTGCATTTGTTCTGAGTATGTATATCCATTATTATGTCAAGTGATGTTTTTTCTATAGCACTTTATACAAAACAGATTGCTTCAAAGCAACTTCAATTTTAGCTGTAAAGCAGCTCTACAGAAGACAATAGTGTCATTATCCAGCTCATTATGTGAGGTTAATATCCCGTTGTTAGCAAAAACTATTTAAAAAGATCAGTTGAACAGGTCAAACATGCTAACACTATTACCGCTCTTCTTTCTTTCACTACAATGAAAGGACAAGTAAAGCTCGACTAGCTGCCGCACGCAGTCAAAAGTGGCAAAGGTTAAATTCCAGCTGACGGTATTAGTGACTCATTAGCTGGAAATCCTCTGTACTGAGGGAGGAACAGTAAATCACAGCTGGAGAACCGGGGAGAGGCAACTTACCCTCGAGGTCATCAATGGTCTTTTCCAGTTTGGCCATCGTCCTTTCAGCAAACTCAGCACGAGTCTCGACCTGTGGGGGGAAACACAGAGGGAAAGAAATGTCAGAGAATGGCCTGAAATATACTCTACACAAAATGCAAATGCATGTAAATCCATTATGCATTTAATTTATTTTAAATATTTTATATTAAAGGAATCTTCCTGAGCAAGTTAGTTAAAGTCACCATAAAATCAAAAATGACAAAACCAAGCCCCGCCCCACATTTGTTCTTGTTCCAGAAGATGTTTCCCTTGTATATATATGTCACAATAGAGAAGAAAAGACTATTGCAACTTCCATTTCATGCCGACTTTATCTCTTTCCCCACCTGCCACAGCAAGCAATTTTAATCCAGATGCATAATAGCGCCCCCTACCGAATAACATTGAAAACATGTATTGCGGGAAAATTCCGTCAATAACGGGGAAAGAGTTCAAGTTGAACCTGAATAATGACACGTCTGGTTTAATGCAACTTTCATTTGAAGGAAACTCTATCACCCCCTTGATTATGAAAGTTTGCTACTGTCACAGAAACACAAAAACATGGTCAAATTGCACGCTTGCAGTGGGTTGGCCATGGATTTGCGTCTGCATTGTGTACTTGTGTAAAGCATGCTTCTGGCATAAGAAATAAAGACTTGCATGCAAAACTATTAGAGTAAACATTTGTTTAAGGTTAAACTTTCCCACCTCTTTCAGTTTATCAGTGAGAACTTTGATCTCGTCTTCATACTTGTCCTCTTTCTCTGAATACTACAGACAGAAAACGAGCAAAAGGTTATTTAGACCACTGGTTCTCAACTGGTTTTGCTTTAGAGCTCAGATTTCACACTGGACATCAATTAGAGACATTTATTGTGCACCAGAGTTTATTGTGCAAATGTAAATTAAAATGTAAAGTAGTTAAATTTATTGACATTATATTGCAATGCATAGGCCCAACAATATATAAAATTACTACTATGACATAGACTGAACAAGAAAACTGACAGCGAACATTTATTTCACAACTAAAGAAGAAGATGTAAAATGATGAACAGGGGTAATACTGTTGGGAAATGACTCAAATTATTATTATTATTATTAAATCTCAAAACTGTTCACTGAAATTAACCATTTGAAAGTACCAAATCACTAAGATGAATTGGATTTCCCATATGTCCCACATTCTATGAGAGGATTTGATTATTGCTCAATACTATGGGCCTCATTCATTAAAACAAGCATCTTCTGTGTAAATCATTTGTAAAAGCCCTCCTACAATCGTCACATTCAGTTCAATGCAACAGCTTAGATCAGAATGCATTTATGAAGAATTTACACAGAAGTTTGTTCTGCCCCATGGAATTATGGGTCAGCTGACTTACCTTATCTGATTGGGCTTCCAAAGACTTGAGGTTGTTGGTTACATTTTTCAGTTCTTCCTCCAGATCTCCACCTTTACTGTGAAAATAAAACAATAAAATGTTAGCATTCTTCACCTTGTTACAGCTCGAATGGGAGTTCCTGAGCAAGCATTTTAATAATATCAAGAGTTTACTGCATATCAATATTGATCATTATGTGATAATCCATTAACTTTCAAATACAATACAGGCATCTAGTTGTTCAACTGTCTTAGGTCTACTTTGTCACATCTTTGTCACTCTTTATGATGCGCCAAATGTTTTCTATGGGTGAAAGATCTGGACTGCAGGCTGGCCATTTCAGTACCCGGATCCTTCTTCAATGCAGCCATGATGTTGTAATTGATGCAGTATGTGGTCTGGCATTGTCATGTTGGAAAATGCAAGGTCTTCCCTGAAAAAGACGACGTCTGGATGGGAGCATATGTTGTTCTAGAACTTGGATATACCTTTCAGCATTGATGGTGCCTTTCCAGATGTGTAAGCTGCCCATGCCACACGCACTCATGCAACCCCATACCATCAGAGATGCAGGCTTCTGAACTAATAACAACTTGGGTTGTCCTTATCCTCTTTAGTCCGGATGACATGGCGTCCCAGTTTTCCAAAAAAGAACTTCAAATTTTGATTCGTCTGACCACAGAACAGTTTTCCACTTTGCCACAGTCCATTTTAAATGAGCCTTGGCCCAGAGAAAACGCCTGCGCTTCTGGATCATGTTTAGATATGGCTTCTTTTTTGACCTATAGAGTTTTATCCGGCAACGGCGAATTGCACGGTGGATTGTGTTCACCGACTATGTTTTCTGGAAGTATTCCTGAGCCCATGTTGTGATTTCCATTACAGTAGCATTCCTGTGTGTGATGCAGTGCCGTCTAAGGGCCCGAAGATCACGGGCATCCAGTATGGTTTTCCGGCCTTGACCCTTACGCACAGAGATTGTTCCAGATTCTCTGAATCTTTGGATGATATTATGCACTGTAGACGATGATAACTTCAAACTCTTTGCAATTTGTCTCTGAGAAACTCCTTTCTGATATTGCTCCACTATTTTTGGCCGCAGCATTGGGGGAATTGGTGATCCTCTGCCCATCTTGACTTCTGAGAGACACTGCCACTCTGAGAGGCTCTTTTTATACCCAATCATGTTGCCAATTGACCTAATAAGTCGTAAATTGGTCCTCCAGCTGTTCCTTATATGTATATATTATATATACATATGTATATATATGCATATGTATATATTTAACTTTTCCGGCCTCTTATTGCTACCTGTCCCAACTTTTTTGGAATGTGGAGCTCTCATGAAATCCAAAATGAGCCAATATTTGGCATGACATTTCAAAATGTCTCACTTTCAACCTTGATATGGTATCTATATTCTATTGTGAATCAAATATAAGTTTATGAGATTTGTAAATTATTACATTCCTTTTTATTCACAATTTGTACAGTGTCCCAACATTTTTGGAATCGGGTTTGTAGTTTTCCAGCTTGGATCAGCAAGACACTATGGAAGCTCCATTGTTGCAGCTCCTCTCTTCCCAGTCTTTCAGTAACGCTCTGTTTAGTTTCTCTATGAAGCCCCTCCTTCTGAAAAGCACAATGTGCTCTGATTGGTCGGCTGGACCAGTGTGATGTGATTGGTCAAGTTCTTCTAACGTGTTTGGGAAATGTCCCAATGTCCCTTACCATAACTGCCAATTTCAACACACTACTAACTAACTAACTAACTAAACCAGGCCCCGCCCCTTTAGTCTGTGTATGAATTATTTAAATGAGGAATATTGTGACGTGTTCGTTACTGGAAGAAAACTCAAGACTACAATGGAGGCGTTTCAGGGAGTTCAGAAACAGTGAAACTGATGTAGAGAATAACTCCTGCTGGAGAGACGTTTTCAAGAACAACAGCAACATTACGTGCTAAAGAAAGCTGAACATGTGAAAAAGCATTATATGACTTTGTGGGTCAGTTAAGGATGTGGACTAACAGTTCTGCAATCTCTGCTCTCTCTTCTGCCCTTTCCAATTCACTCTCCAAAATCACCAGCTTACGAGCGACCTGCAAACACACACACACACACAGGTCTCTCTTTAACACAGAGGCTATTTACATTGATTCAAATGATAAAGTCCTATATCTGTAAACTGTATTATAAGTGTGTGTGTGTCTGACCTCATCATATTTGCGGTCGGCCTCCTCAGCGATGTGTTTGGCTTCTTTGAGCTCTATTTCCTGAATTTCCATTTTCTCTTCATCTTTCATCGCACGGTTTTCAATCACCTTTATGCCTCTGAATGCAAAATACACAAAAAGACACAGATAAACAGATCATACACATGTTTGTTATGCATTTTAGTGTGCAACAATATTTTTTGTTAATATTTTGAATTTCATTTTTTGTCATTTTTATTAGTTTTTTTTTGTTTGTTTGTTTTAAATATGGCTTTACAGCAGAATTGAATTGTTTGCATCACTGAATCATTATTCCCTTGTTTATCCCTGTAAAGCCGCTTTGAAACCATCTGTATTGTATTAAGCGCTACAGAAATAAAGGTGACTTGAGTTGACTTGACTGTGTGTGTTTGTATACTGACCTCTCGCTCTCATCCGCTGCCTTCTCTGCCTCCTCTAGTTTCTGGAGCGCAGTGGACAGTCTTTCCTGAGCCCGATCCAGTTCCTCTTCCACCAGCTGGATCCTGCGGTTCAGGGCAGCTACGTCACCTTCAGCCTGTGCACATATAGAGAAGCAGTGGTTCAAGATCCCGGTTAGTAATCGGAAAGAATGAGGCAGGACCAAATATCCTAATGGAATAAGTGGTGCCCACAGCAGAGCCAAATGTTGTCCAGAACCCACTCTCTGGACGCCATCTGTGGAGTTTGACCTAGTCCAGCTCCACCTTTTTTGACCTAATAGATGGAGCTTCACCTAATTTAGGTTTAGGGATAGGGTTAGGGTGTGGCTGGACCTTCAAGCTACACCCACTACATCCAGAGAGGGAGAGTTGGACTTCAAGCTCCACCCACTACATAATTTAAGCTCCACCCATTGACTCTGCAGTGAGAAGCCTCTCTAAAGGAATGCTATTTTTATGTGGTCTGGATTATAATCCTAAAAGAATTTGCTATGATCCTACCGGATAAACTGCATAAATTCATTAGAAATTTAACAAAGAATTGCAGTTTATCCACTAGGATCATGGAATAGAAATTCCATACTTTTTTACTTGAATTTTAATGCCCATTATTTACCAAATTATACTGATGCCCTTTGTCTTTCTAACTTTTAAATATTTAGATTTTTTAATGCCCTGAGTTGCTGTTTCTATATTGTTGAACTAACCGTTTAAACCCTGAGAAAGTAGTTTTTAACCCACAGCTCATTCTTTCAGTTTCACTCATTTGAATGAGAGTTTGTCCTCTGGCCACGCCCCCTTCCTCCTCTACTGATGAGTGGGCCTCACGCCTTATAAGGTTCTCAAACATGCATGACATTATCATACCATTATAACATCTTAAAAGTCACAAAGCAAAACGGCTGCAAGGAAAATATCAAATGCTTTTGGTCTTTAATGCACAAATGCATTTGCCATATGCATTTATAATTATGCATACAATTTATTTATAAATATTTATCATTTATAAATATGCATTTATCATTTATAAATCAACATGATCAAAACCTTGCTTAAAACCTGTTGTACACAATCTAATACAGTCCTTCTGTCATCTGAGTGATACTTTTATAGCAAATAAAATGCCTTTTAGTATAATTGTAAAAACGTCCACCTTCAGCTCATGGTTCATGTGTCTTTTTGCTGTGAAATCTCACTGATTTTTAGAAAGTAACTGAAAGAATAATTTGTAT
This sequence comes from Chanodichthys erythropterus, assembly GCF_024489055.1. Taxonomy (NCBI): domain Eukaryota; kingdom Metazoa; phylum Chordata; class Actinopteri; order Cypriniformes; family Xenocyprididae; genus Chanodichthys; species Chanodichthys erythropterus. The sequence goes on from NC_090236.1 coordinate 12,416,823, forward strand.
ATTGTTAGTAATATTTCAAGATGAGCCATTCCTGGACTGAAGCAGCTTAGGTTTACATGATTTTCCATACACCGTTATTTAGAAAAATCATGTTCAAATGTGAGTATCAAATATTTGAGGAAGGTTTATTTGTTCATCTCTCAATCATCATTGCATTGCATTATGTGTTTTAAAACTACATTTGAGACTGAGACAGACTGAGGCTGGTCCATGAAACCATTCAAAAGTAAATCAACTAGTGCTGGAGCTCCACTGGAGAGCATAAATCTGCTCCATATCAGCTGAAGGTGAGGAACCAGATCATTGAGCACATGCAGTATAAATCATTTCAGACCATCTGCTGCATGTATTTAGTAAGTGACAAGCTGCATGGCTGAAAAGACATCTGGGTCAAGAAATTCAAAGCAAACCGCAACAAATAAGACAGGAAGTGAAGATGTAAAAAAAAAAAAACACACAGTAGTTGTGCTGCTTTTTACACTCTCAGAAGAAAAGGTTCTATATAGAATTTTAAAGGGTTCCATATTTAGAACCTTTTAGGGGTTCCCATGGGATCATGTTATGGATTTAGTTTAATGTTTCCACTATAAAACAGGTCTAAGCGAGCAGAAATGCAGATGAACAGGTTGAGAGTTTGATGTGGAAAACGGTTTTGGAGTTTTTTCCAGATTCATGCATGTCTACTTCAAAAATGAAAGTTTTCTCACCTCCAAGTGGACAAAAATTCCAGGTTAAAGTAGTTTTCCAAACCCACCCCGAGAGACAGTATTTTGCATGCACATTCAACACATGCTGATTTAAACCCATTAAGTCTTTTAAATCACACCAGAATGCAATGATACTGCTGATGTTTCTCAAGAAAGTCCATTTTTATAGACACAAACCTTAAAGTCTTGACTACAAAAAAAAGAGAAAAAAGCTATTGAACCTTTCCACCATTATTGCCCAAGTTCATTTAACACAGGCTGACTATAGAGGGGCATCTTGTCACATTATGGAACCTGCTGTTTATTTGCATTGATTTCTAGACACACTCTAAAAAATGCTGGGTTAAAAACAACTCAAGCTCGGTTGTAAATGAAGAAACTCAGCGGTTGGGTTAAATGTTTGACCCAATGTGCTGGGCAGTTTTACTTAATTAACCATTGTTTAAAAATAACTATATGACTGGCTTAAAATGAACCCAAAATAGGTTGGAAATTAAAAATCAGACACATGATTACTAGAGGCAACAATAATAATCAAAAGGTCAACATTAATAAGCAATTTAATAAATGTTTATAGTTTAGTTATTATTCATTAAATATATTAATAAATGTTCATTTCCAACCTATTTTGGGTTCATTTTAAGCAAGCAATACAGTCATTTTTAAACAATAGTTTATAAATAAAACTACCCAGCAGGATGGGTAAACATTTATCCCAACCACTGGGTTAAAACAACCCGGTTTGTCCATATTCAACCCAACTTTGTTGTTTTTAACCCAGCATTTTTTTTAGAGTGTATATTCAACAACATATCTAACAACATATCTTTTTAACAGTAAAAAAATGTATACCCTTGTTGTGAACAAAAGAAACTAATGAAGAAAAGGATAAAATTACAAAATTTAAAACACACCTGACATTTAGCTCTGATTATACACTTGTTTTCCCTAAATCTTAATGAAGGTAGATTTTAATTTAAACCTTGTGTTGTTAAAACAAGAGTATTTTTTTATTATTATTATTAAAGTCGTCACTATATTTATTGTCCAAAACAATGGTTTAATAATTTTGTATTTCTTATTTAGTTTTGTGTTTATCTTTTTTTATTATTATTTAAGTTTAGGATATAGCTAAATAATAAACTATTAAAAGACAGATGTTCACTAAATAATTTACACCACATAGTGTGACAACATGCCCCGCTATAGATCCAAGCTAAGCTGACTGGAGTAAACAAGCCCCAGTCTCACCTATTGGAATTTTTGAGGATAAAATCCACAAAACGACTGTAAAAAGAAAACAAGCACTTGTGCAACTTCACTTTTGAGCGATGCAAAGACCTGACAACTTCAACAACATGCTCAAATACAGCGTGACAACATGCCCCGCTGGGCTACCCTGAGAAACGTTCACTGAAGTGTGACAACTAGCCCCGCTCTCCACTATGTCTGTTCAGCGAGCACTGAAACGAGCGAAAAGCATCAGAAAGAAGCAGCAGAGAAAGAAAGAGGAGGTAAGATGGATTCCTCACTTTCTCGCGCAAGTCTCGCTCATTGTCCAGCTGTGTCTGCAGAAACTGCGCTCTGTCATGCGCCTCATCCGCCTGCTGCTGCAGACACTGGATCTTCCTCTTCACGGCGTCTAAAGACTTCACAGACATCTCCAAACCTTCATACAAACCACCTGAGCGACACAGAAACGTCCCAAAGAGACAAAATCCAGCTGGAAATGCAGATTTCTAAAGAAATAACGTCATAAATAAAGAGCGCAGATATGGATCCGCTTATAGGCTTCTTCTTAAAAATGTCGCAAACTTTCCATTGGCGCTGCGCTGCAGAATGAGGAATCCTGGAAAAAAAAAAAAAGGGCAGGAATGCGCCAAAAAAAAAAAAAAAAAGTCCAATCCCAGGAAGAAGATGCGGGTTTCAGATGACATTGTGGGTGGTGTTCCTGTTTGACTTCTGCTACTATCATGTGTTGACTTCTATTGCATTAATCTTCAATGTGCATAAAAATAAACACTCTTTTCACAAATCATTTATTCATTAACAATGTTAACAGGGGACATACAGTACATGTTTCACAAGGGAATTCAGTAATTTTTCTAAAATATCATGCACATTTACAACACTGTCATCTCAGATGAGGTTGGCTATACTGAGTTTAATAGAATTATTAAACTTAAAGGGGACCTATTATGCCCTTTTTCACAAGATGTAGCCTAATATAAGTCTCTGGAGTCTCCAGAATGTGTCTGTGAAGTTTCAGCTCAAAATCCCCCACAGATCATTTATTATAGCTTGTCAAATTTGCCCCTATTTGGGTGTGAGCAAAAACACGCCGTTTTTGTGTGTGTCCCTTTAAATGCAAATGAGCTGCTGCTCCCCGCACCCTTTCCAGAAGAGGGCGGAGCTTTAACAGCTCAACAACAACAAAGCTGGAGAATCTCACGCAGTGAAAATAAGGAAAGTGTTCAGCCTTACATTGTTCAAACACTGATGGAGAGACTCAGGAAGAAGTTACAACTTTTAGACGTTTCTGAATGGTTAGTGGATAAATTGATGTAGTTGCTGTGGAGTTGATTCAACTCATCCACTAGCATGTGCCGTCATGTTCATCTTTTGTGTTGATTTGATCCTCGTTTGTGAATCAGTCCGGCGTAAAATGACGGCATGACAACAACACTCGACTACAACAACTCTTCCTCTTCTCTAAAGCAGCCCAACATGGCCCCGCCCCCTTTGTTGTGTGTTCTTGGGGGCGGGGTTTATGTAAATTTTAGGGTTAGTGATGTCATTTGTTGTAGTCCTTAAAAAGTGATTTCTGTAAAAGAAAATATCTCTCTTTGCATTGAACTCTGAGTGTTGTAACTTTGCAGATGTTTGTTATGCTCAAACAGCAACATTACACACTAACTAAAGTTAAAAAAGTAAAATCATACCTCTTTAAAATTAAAATATCTGGAAATATATACATACATTGGATACTTTTGAAAATTAAATGATGCCCAATTTTTTCACTTATTTTCCTACAATGTAAATGACTAACAATTTTTAAGTGATTTTTAAGTTTATTTTGTTTTTTCGAAAACAAACAAAAAATGATTTTAATCCTTATATACCAACTTGATAACACCTAACAGCAAAAATAAAGTGACGCCCATGAGACGGCGACCTATTTTATATCATATTTAAATCACACACATCTGTTATTTACAAGAATACACACAAATACACAATATTTTCAATCTTGAGAATACACACACGTACATATCGCTCACGTTTGGTCGCTCATACACACTGAAAGGGGCTCCATATGTTATTCAGCACACATACTGTATTCGTCAGCAGAGAAAAAAGCTATTGAACCTTTCCACCATTATTGCCCAAGTTCATTTAACACAGGCTGACTATAGAGGGGCATCTTGTCACATTATGGAACCTGCTGTTTATTTGCATTGATTTCTAGACACACTCTAAAAAATGCTGGGTTAAAAACAACTCAAGCTCGGTTGTAAATGAAGAAACTCAGCGGTTGGGTTAAATGTTTGACCCAATGTGCTGGGCAGTTTTACTTAATTAACCATTGTTTAAAAATAACTATATGACTGGCTTAAAATGAACCCAAAATAGGTTGGAAATTAAAAATCAGACACATGATTACTAGAGGCAACAATAATAATCAAAAGGTCAACATTAATAAGCAATTTAATAAATGTTTATAGTTTAGTTATTATTCATTAAATATATTAATAAATGTTCATTTCCAACCTATTTTGGGTTCATTTTAAGCAAGCAATACAGTCATTTTTAAACAATAGTTTATAAATAAAACTACCCAGCAGGATGGGTAAACATTTATCCCAACCACTGGGTTAAAACAACCCGGTTTGTCCATATTCAACCCAACTTTGTTGTTTTTAACCCAGCATTTTTTTAGAGTGTATATTCAACAACATATCTAACAACATATCTTTTTAACAGTAAAAAAATGTATACCCTTGTTGTGAACAAAAGAAACTAATGAAGAAAAGGATAAAATTACAAAATTTAAAACACACCTGACATTTAGCTCTGATTATACACTTGTTTTCCCTAAATCTTAATGAAGGTAGATTTTAATTTAACCCTTTGTTGTGTGTTCTTGGGGGCGGGGTTTATGTAAATTTTAGGGTTAGTGATGTCATTTGTTGTAGTCCTTAAAAAGTGATTTCTGTAAAAGAAAATATCTCTCTTTGCATTGAACTCTGAGTGTTGTAACTTTGCAGATGTTTGTTATGCTCAAACAGCAACATTACACACTAACTAAAGTTAAAAAAGTAAAGTCATACCTCTTTAAAATTAAAATATCTGGAAATATATACATACATTGGATACTTTTGAAAATTAAATGATGCCCAATTTTTTCACTTATTTTCCTACAATGTAAATGACTAACAATTTTTAAGTGATTTTTAAGTTTATTTTGTTTTTTCGAAAACAAACAAAAAATGATTTTAATCCTTATATACCAACTTGATAACACCTAACAGCAAAAATAAAGTGACGCCCATGAGACGGCGACCTATTTTATATCATATTTAAATCACACACATCTGTTATTTACAAGAATACACACAAATACACAATATTTTCAATCTTGAGAATACACACACGTACATATCGCTCACGTTTGGTCGCTCATACACACTGAAAGGGGCTCCATATGTTATTCAGCACACATACTGTATTCGTCAGCAGGAAGTGCTGTTGTGATTATTGGCCATCTTACAGCAGTTATGGGACGGATCAGACAACTTGCTCCCAATCTGACTGCATGCTGATGAATTTCACACGCTGTGCTCGGAAACACATTCTCCAGACAGAAATAGATCTATTGTCTGACTCAGTGAAATATATAACATTCTAATCACATGAGATCATTTTTATATGAATGCTTCACAGTCAGACTCATGAATTGCATTACTTGCCAGAAGAATATTTACTCATTATTATTTATTAAAATATGATGTGTTATATATCACAATGCTTTACCCACTGTTTTATAAAAGCAATAAGCCAAGGTGATTTTACCACGGTTAAGGGTAAAATCAGTTTAACGCAAAGTCTTTAATGGCTTATGGCTTAAATCAAACCTCACTGAGGAGACAACAAAAGGGAGTGAGAAACAGTCATTGTAAATGAGAATTGACTGTCTAATAAACTTCGTGACTCTATTGCAACAGCATATGAATTCCATTCAGTGAATTCCAGCATGTGTGGGAGTATTTCTGCAAATGATTTAGTGAACTACAGACGGCTGGAGTGTGTGTGTGTGTGTGTTTCCACCCCAGAAGAGTTGGATTCATTAGATTCAAGGGCTAAAGTTTCATTGTTTGCTTTAGTTGAATTCCTCACATTCCTGCGCTGTGTGTGTGTGTGTGTGTGTGTGTGTGTGTGTGAGTGAAAAGAAAGAAATGAAGTGAATTTCATGCTCTTTACAGACACACACTGTTGCCTTGTATAGAAATATTACACAAGTTAAGATATGGTGCCATAGTGATCTAATTTAGAAATATCTGGATTGTTAAATCTAATTTGTTAGTGAAAACAGAAACAAACTATCAGTATTTTTATAGTGTAGGCTATAATTTAAAAGAATCAGTTAAACAAAAAATAAAAATATTATCTGTTTTAAACATAGTAAGCTGCCTTGCTGTCTACTGCCTACATAGGGAGCTACCTTCTAAGGCAGCATCCTAACTTTCTATTTCAATTAATGTGAATAAAAGTTGCAACACTAAGTGTGTCATATTTTAATAAGCATAAAAATACATAAGACACACAAATATTAGGTATTAGGTAAATAATTTTGGCATTGAATATATATTTGAAAGAATATGTGTACTCTGTAAAAATGTTTTTTGGGAGTTGTAAATAATGCAAAGATTATTGGAGTACGTTTTACAGTAAAAATACTATTTCAGTCTTTCTACCTCAATATTTCACATTTAAAGGGTTATTTCACCCAGAAATTAAATTTCTATCATTAATTACTCACACTCATGTTGTTCCACACCCGTAAGACCTTTATTCATCTTCAGAGCACAAATTAAGATATTTTTGATGAAATCCAAGTGTTTTTTTTTTTTTTTTTTTTTATCCGTCATTGAACGCAATTACATTACCGTCATTCAATGTCCAGAAAAGTATAAAAACATTCAACCGTAATATTATCCATGTTTATGTCCGAACGCCGGCTGAATATTGGCCGACACTGAGCCGGCTTTCAGACATGGAAGCTCTGCAATGTAAATAGCATAGCACAATGACAGGGGTGAGGCGAATTTGTTGAATAAAGTTATTTTTGTTTTGTTTTCACGCACAAAAAGTATTCTCGTTGCTTCATAACATTAAGGTTAAACCACTGCAGTCACGTCCACTATTTTAATGATGTTTTTACTACTTTTCTGGACCTTAACCAATGTTATTGTCATTGCTTTCAATGGAGGATAAAAAAAACTTCTCGGATTTCATAAAAAATATCTTAAAGGTACAATATGTAAATTTTTTGCAGTAAAATATCCAAAAACCATTAGGCTATTGTTATATATTTTGTCCAGCTGATTACTAACAATATCTCTAATGTTTTCAACTACTTGTAAATCATGAGAAAATTCCCATTCTAAACAGTGACACGGGGCAGTGCAGTCGCCTGTCAATGACGTCAGTTCCCTTTGTTACCACCTTTACTGACGTAGAAACCACATGACAACAGCGCCGTGGACAAATGCGGAAGTAGTGTCTAGCGTCCAGCAAACCACTAGCCTGCTTCAAGCAGTTCCTTATTTACTTCTTGCACGTTTTATGGTGGATTGTGTTACTTTTTTATGGAACATAATTACTGTTTACCATCTGCCGCTGGTTCTGTCGACAAGGACAGCTCCCGTAAACTCATGACCGGAAAAGCGGAAGCGGCGCCGGCGACTGTGTCATAATAAAAGTCCCGCTGCTCGTGAGGCGTATGTTGATCAATCGCTCCAGCTCCTCGTTCAGCTCCACAACACTCGGTCCTGCTCTGCTTCATACTACAGTAAGGTTAATAATCACATCCACGAACATGAGTTCTTCCAGACTCCAATCCCTATTCTTCTGCACCGTCCGTTGAGATGGAGACCACATGTCCCAAGTTTCCGCTCTAAAACTTGGCGTCATCAAACTACGCCTTTGTTTTGAATAGGCTTCTATCGACCTCTAGCGGAAAAAAATATCACAAATTGTACCTTTAATTAGTGTTCCGAAGATGAACGAAGGTCTTACAGGTTTGGAACGAGCAAATTAATGACAGAATTTAAATTTTTGGTTGAACTAACCATTTAATTCAATGTGTTACTTTGTAATTATTTGTGAAATTTAGCAGTGAAATGTTTCAGTGTAAATCCTACAACAAATGTTTTTCAGTGTATTTAAAGCAATGCATTCTGTGAAGAAGGCATCTTAGAAAGCAGCACAATTTTGCTGCATTTACATCATAAACTATTCTTTGATGACGCGAACAGAGCTTATTTCTTTATTTTCCACTCAATGAAAACATACAGTGATCCATTCAAGCTATCAAATGGCTTTAGAAGACCGCATTAACTCTTTTTTTTACAATACAGATTGTTTCAAAGCAGAAAATCACGACATTAATGTTTATAATATCTTAATGCTTTATAGTCACATTTAGCAGATTAGAGCTGGATGATAATATAATTTACATTTTTCAGCGATACAAGCAATCAGGAGTTGCTATATCACTTTTAGTGAGTGTACTGTATATGTATGCGGATAAAGTTGTACATGCAAACTTTATATAAAGAGCTGGCCAATAATTTAGTTGCATTACATTTACAAGGTTTGCTGACTAAAAAAAAATGCATGCCTTGAATGTAATAAGTCAGTTTAGATGAAAGTGTCTGCCATAATGTAAATGTCAAAAAATATAGCACAGGAGTCATAAAGATTCATATTTTTATGATACTTTTATGGTCTTTTTGAAGCTTGACGTGGTTTCATTGTATGGATCAGTTTCACAGAAGAAAATGAATGGGCTAATTATTTATACTCTCCCTTTAAGAATTCTGCAGCACATTCTCTCCCAGTGCTTTAGAAGAATGCAGCTCTGGGACGGTGGACGTCATGTCCAGACAGTTTTTTTTTTATAATGCTTCTTGGTTGTGCAGCTCTGGCTCTCATACTTTGCGGTCTGGATTTTCTCCCTGTGGGATTCAGAGGTGGCTCTCTCCCTAAATATCCATTTCCTCTGCATGTGAGCCCGGATTCCACAGCATTCCGAGGTTGTTATGTTAAAAAAAAGGTTGATGAGTTCAAGTAAGCCTTGCTAGAAAATTGCACACTGAAGACGCTTGACGTCTCTGGGGCGTCCAGTAACAGAATGAGTGGGAAAGACATTTATTCGAGGCTGTCAGCGGTAGCCGAAAAGGAATGTGGGGAAACTTTTTCTTCCCATTTTTTTCCACATGGAGCTGCTGACATGCTCCCACTGTGATTAAAGAACCTTTGTCGCTGGAATGAGAACGATCTGTCTGAACCTTCCCCATCTTGACCAGGTGCAAAGATTTGCCACATGCATATAAAAGCTATGAGAGAGCCTTTATTGTGATCACATGTGTTTTTGATTTTGATGATGCTGTTTAACCAAAAACCCACGTCTCATTGAAGAGAAATAGTTCTTGGATACTCACGTCTGATGCCTTTTTCTCAGACAGCTCCAGCTTCTCCTGAGCCTCTTTGAGAGCTTCTGAATATTTATCCAGTTCATCTTCAGTTCCTTTCAGTTTCTTCTGTTGACCAAGCAACTCATCCTCGAGCTAATGTAGAAACAAAACCAACAGAACATAAGATTAACATGGATAGATAGATAGATAGATAGATAGATAGATAGATAGATAGATAGATAGATAGATAGATAGATAGATAGATAGATAGATAGATAGATAGATAGATAGATAGATTCACCATCTTCAGCAAATGAAAGTAATATCATATATCATTGTTTAATCTTTGTTGCCCTTTCAAGAAAGTTCAGTGAGAAAGTTCACGTTCATGTGTTGATGGCTGTGTGTATTTTCAGATCATGCTAACAGTCCATCTACATGAACTGCAGGCCATAAATATGAAACACACAGCTCAGCATTATTAACCTGTGATCAATGCATGTCCTCAGAGACACTGATATTCCCGTCTGCACAGCTGCAGTCAAACATCAGTGAGATCTGCCGCTGTTAAATGAGATTATGTCAGACGAGAGGGGATTTATTCTATCCGACACATGAATGAATGAATGAATGAATGATTCTAATTCTAGAATCTGGAATGTTCTGAACATCAACACTTAAATTCTATCAATACCTCAAGTAAACAGCTATAGGCCTATATATATAATTATACATAGCTGAATGAAAACATTTGCTGTTGTTAACATTAATACAAAATATTTTTATTATTTTTATCAATACATAATTTTTTTTTTTTTATCATTTTATTTATTTGCATTATAAAGTCTAGGGATATATATTCAAAGTTTGACCATTTTCCATTCTGTATACAACGATCAGAGTTAAAGGGTTAGTCAACTAAAAAACTAAAATTCTGTCATTTATTACTCACCCTCATGCCGTTCCACACCCGTAAGACCTTCGTTTATCTTCAGAACACAAATTAAGATATTTTTGTTGAAATCCGATGGCTCAGTGAGGCCTGCATAGCCAGCAATGACATTTCCTCTCTCAAGATCCATTAATGTACTAAAAACATATTTAAATCAGGTCATGTGAGTACAGTGGTTCGATATTAATATTATAAAGCCATGAGAATATTTTTGGTGCACCAAAAAAAAAATAATAAATAACGACTTATATAGTGATGGACGATTTCAAAACACTGCTTCATGAAGCTTCACAGCACAAATTAATCAGTGTATTGAATCAGCGGTTCGGAGCGCCAAAGTCACGTGATTTCAGCAGTTTGGCGGTTTGACACACGATCCGAATCATGATTCGACACACTGATTCATTTGTGCTCCGAAGCTTCATGAAGCAGTGTTTTGAAATCGGCCATGACTATATAAGTCGTTATTTTGTTTTTTTGGCGCACCAAAAATATTCTCATCACGTTATAATATTAATATTGAACCACTGTACTCACATGAACTGATTTAAATATGTTTTTAGTACATTAATGGATCTTGAGAGAGGAAATGACATTGCTGTTATGAAGGCCTCACTGAGCCATCGGATTTCAACAAAAATATCTTAATTTGTGTTCTGAAGATTAACGAAGGTCTTATAGGTGTGGAACGACATGAGGGTGAGTAATAAATGACAGAATTTTCATTTTTGGGTGAACTAACCCTTTAAAGTAAATAACATACACATAAATAGTTAAAAAAGGATTACACTAACATAGCATGTTTCTCTATAGTAAAGAAAAGCAATAGAGACAAAATGGCGGCACACAAAACAGAAATTAAGTACAGAAAGAGAAGTTTTTGATGTGATGTAGGCAAACATATTTTATACATTTAAATACATTTTCAGACACGAGTTCTCATTAAAGGGGCTCTATGTAGAATTCAGAAACTCTTGTTATTAGCGACTCCGGTGGCCGTTTAGTGAACTGCAGCCAGCAACTTGTTGCTCGTGCTTGTGCAAGAGACTGAGGTCCTGATATCCTCACAGCGAAGTTATTTTTGTTCATCTTCGCTTAGAAGTTGGAAAAACCTTTGCAGTGATATACGAACATCCGCTGCTGAGAGCGACGTTTAGATGAATATGTAAATATGTGCTGCACGCCGCTTTCCTCTTAATAACAAAATAACCAAAAATGACAGCGGTGAGAAAACAACAGTTAAGAAATGTAAGCATCTGATCATAGCGATGAGGATATGTTTGCACCAGCTCTGCAATCCACCAGCATCATGTCGACTGATGAGGTCATTAAAATGTGTTGTGATAGTTTGATTATAAAATATATTTAAGACTATAGACTGTTTATCAGACTGTGAGACTATATTTTAACTTAATCCCATTTGTTTGCATGACATATTGACATTACAGTATTTAATGTCTCTTCTGCATTATCCATAACATTCTTTATATGTAATTTAAGAGAGGCTCTCGTGAGCGCGCGTAACCGTCACATCCTTTTGATTTTCCCGGCAAAAACGTCCCGAGTCCTTTACATAAAAATCAGTCTACAGGCTTTCATAGACAATTTAGGAAGTTGGGGAAGGTCTCATTTTTTATGTTTCGTTTCAAGCTGTTCACACATTGACAATAATAATACTAATAATACTAATAATAAAAACGATGAATACAAAATGGTCTTGAGTGAACTGAAAATGTTTAGAATAGCCGCATGTAGTTCTGGAATGTTTGGGAATGTTGACAGGTTTGTGGGATGCTGCACTCCAGAGACATGTAAACAACTCCAAACACATCCAGGCCCACAGAAACAGCTGGCACGCTTCTGGATTATTCCTGCTGCTCCTATAGCCCTGTACCATCCCTCCTTAGGTTCTGCTAATGCCTGGAATGTCTGGGAATGAAGCCAGACTTCCCAAACTATACCACCTTAAACTATTCAAATGGCATATTGTGAAAAATTATTTAGAATTAGAGATTATTTTGGCTGATATATCTCATTAAACCATGTAACATAGGCTGAATTCATAGGATGCTTTTAGATAGATAGATAGATAGATAGATAGATAGATAGATAGATAGATAGATAGATAGATAGATAGATAGATAGATAGATAGATAGATAGATAGATAGATAGATAGATAGATAGATAGATAGATAGATAGATAAACATCAATTCTTGTCAACAGTCTGATATCGCAGTCCTCGTCCTCCTCTCACCTGTTTGCATTTGTCTTCCGCTGCTTTCTTATCAGACTCGGCCTGCTCCGCCCGGTCGATGGCATTCTCCTTATCCAGCTTCAGCATCTGCATCTTCTTCTTAATGGCCTCCATTGTGCTCTGTTTGCTCTTGGAGTGTCTTACCAGAGAGAGAAAGAAGAGGAAACTGAGAGCTTCTGGACAAAGAGAGAAATCACAGTGCTTTCCCTTGTCAGATGAGGAGGTCGAGTGACGCCGGAGAGCGGGGAGAGTCGAGTCCACACTGAAGTGTAATGTTGCTCAAACCTGAGTTTGAGGAGACGAGTCTCATTCCCTGGTGGCCTCCACCTCCCTTCCTCAACACACACACACACACTCACTCACTCAAGTGCCAAAATGTGCCGTACCCCCTCCTCAACCAAAATTTTTACCCACGGAACGTCGCAAAGTCAGCCGATTCCCATATTTGGAGTGAGTACATGATCTAGAAGCAAGATGTACATGAGAGGGTTTACTGGCTCCTCATGCTTCATTAAACAACTCAAACTCACCCTACTGTTTAAAACAAACTCTTATCAGTGTACATTTCAAAAGAGTTTCTCAGTCTTATCAAAAAACAGTCACTCGCTTTGCTTCTCAAATGACTTTCTTTTTTAGCTGACATCATCAGTCCAAAAATCTAATTTCATTATTTAGTCAATAATAGTTAGTCTTGAATATCCCGTTTCATTCAGAAATGTAATTTTGCACAGAAATCTCATCAAAAATCTAATATATATATACACACACAATTACATAAATAAATATACAAATAATATATATAATTTATTATTTATTTAATAATAAATTACATATATTATAAATATATATTAATTTATGTTATATATGTAATAAACTAAATAAATATATAAACAAAATTTTTCATATAAAATCTGTGGTGATTTTAATATGAATGTATATATTAAAAAAAAAAAAATATATATATATATATATATATATATATATACACAATTACATAAATACATATATAAATATTTTATAATTTATTATTTTTAATAGTAAATTATATGTATAATTACATATATATTTATATTATGTATGTGATTATAAACTAAATAATAAACAAAATTTAGCACAAAAGTTTCATTTAAAATCTGTGGCTTAATAAGAATGATGTATGTGTGTGTGTGTGTGTGTGTGTGTGTGTGTGTGTGTGTGTGTGTGTGTGTGTGTGTGTGTGTGTGTGTGTGTGTGATATATATATATATATATATATATATGTAAATAAATATATGTAAATTTACATATAAAAATTATATATATATACATATATATATGTAAATATATAATTTAAACATTTAAATACATAAATAGATGGGAAATAAAATGGAATTCTGAGCCACGAAAAAGTCTGCGATGGGAATGTTTGTGCAAATGGGAATGTGTTCAGTTCATGGCTTGATATTAGACTTATGTTTTCTATTTATTCTGGATAATAGAATTATAATAAATCGATCATTTGTCCCAGGTAATTGGTGTTCTACATAGTTATGTTAGTTTTATGACCTTAATATCACACTCTCTTTAATTCTCACATAATCAAATAATTTAAACTCAAATCAATATTCCATGTCTATTCTATATAATTACCATCACAAAATAATAATACAACACATTTATCCCATTCATGAAATAACGACTGGCTGTGCATTATCTCTTAAAATTCATAATTACATACATTTATTTCTTTATATATTGCATTTTTGCATGACTATTCAGTTTTCGAATGGCATCTATGGATTTAAACACACACAAGGGGATCATGATGTTAGCAGCTGATGATGTGGTCTGGAGATGCTCGGCTCAGACAGGTGAAGGGTCATGATGGTCTTTCTCCAGCCTGAGGAAGCCTAACAGCTGCTGAGTCTTAAAATACAGTCAATAATGAAATAACATTTTTAAAAGCCTAGTGGAACACAAAACACAGCAACTGTGGTAATCCTGCAGGAATGAGTGACAGAACTGACTGAGCTTCTGCTCAAGTGATTCAAGAGTCTCGTGAGGAACTCAGAGCTTGACTGAGACGGACAATGAAATATTTTATTGCTTAGAGGATCAGGAGCTCTGCAGACATAAATAGATGACATATATTTATATTTAATGTGACAATGAAGACTGCAATGATGCTGGAAATTCAGCTTTGATCATAGGAATAAATTACATTTTAACATATATTCACATAGAAAACAGTTCTTTGAAATTGTAAATAATATTTTACAATATTATTGTTTGCATTTTTGATCAAGTGAACATAAGAGACTTTCAAAAACATTTAAAAACCGCAAACTTGGTATTGTAAATGTAAGGAGAGGTGTGTTTCTGTCTTGCAGCTTGAAGAAACTATATTTCATTGCCTTCTATTATTGTTAACTGGCCACTTGGTCAAGAGGTTTCCTTGATTTCAGAAATTGCATGAAGTGCAGAAATGCATTGGAAAGAGAGACAGAGAGAGAGAAAGAAAGTGTAGTTGTGTCACTGAAAAGGAAAATGATCCTCCCACAGGAAGCAGATCCACTCTCCTCATCCCCTTTTATGGTAAAAACACCCAAAAAAGCATGTAGGCACCTTGGGAATAGACCGATTTGATACTATGAGTCAAGAGCATAGCTGAGGTCCTGAGAATGAAGCCTGAGACGGACAGCAAACACTCACAGCCGTAAACAGCTTTTACACTTCAAATGCATTTCAGCTGACACACACTCAGGGTTATTACAGTTAACAAAAACGAAATAAAATATACATTGACTGGAATACTATAGTTATATACAGTCAAACCAACATTTATTCAGACACCTTGAACATTTCATTCATTAATTCAGTTTATTCACTATAGTTAAAAAAATGGTAATAAAATATGACAAGATCTCAGAGTTAAACTGTGTCAGAAAATATTAATCTTAATTATATAAGATAACATGGTCAGGTCAAAGTGTCTGAATAATTTTTGGTTTCAAATTTTTATCAGTTTTACTGGTAGTCCACTGTATGTAGAATTTTTGCGTATAATATGTCACACTTTATTTTGCTATCCTCACTTACATAAATGAACTATAGTGTCCTGAACACAGTAGTAAAAATATATATCAAAAATGTCTGAATAATTTTAAATATATATATATACCTTGATGTACCAAAATATCTAAATATTTGCTTTACTTGAAATAATATATAATAAAATATAGTTATGATAATTTAAAATATAATCAAATGAATTAAAATACATTTTTAATATATATATAAAATTTAATTAAATTGATTCTATTTTAAACATTTCTATTATTAATTTATTTTTATATGTTTTTATATATTTTATATTATTATTTTATAGCTTTATATTATTTTTTGTATTTTATTTTAGTTGCCAAAGAAACATTTCTCATTTTTATTTAGTTTAAAGTGATGTACAAAAATAGCTAAAAAATATATAAAATAAAATAAAAGAAATAATAATAATATAAAATATATAAAAACATATACAAATAAATTAATAAGAGAAATGATTAAAATAGAATCAATTTAATTAAATTTTATATATATATATATATATATATATTAAAAATGTATTTTAATTAATTTGATTAATAAAATAGAACTAAAACCATAAAAAATGTTATTTGAAATTAAATAAAATATATAAAAATAAAATTAATATATTTGTCAAGGAAATATTTCTCATTTTCATGAAAATTGAAAATATAAAAACAAAAATATTAATAAAAACTAGTATCTCAGTCATACTTAAATTTTCAACCTTTTTTATGTTATTCAAGAATCAACTCATTTTAGTTAGTTTAGAGTTCAAATGACTTGTACATCCAAGTTGATTATACTTAAAAATATAATGCAACAACTACAGTGCACATACAGTAGCTGTTGCAATCCTTCATTTTCCTTAACATAATTTGTCACTTAAAACACATCACCGAATCATCAGCTCCATAAATTGACCTCGATGACAGCAAGTTCATTCATCTGACACTTGAATCCAAATTAACTTACAGTACAATCCATTTAAGCTTTAAACTTTACCATCACTATGTTAGTTGAGCTACAAGAGCTCAAATATAAGTAGTAGTAATATGTGCTTAAAGCTGTACAGCAGCACCTTATTATATCTCTGAGCTCATGAGCTTCCAGCGTTCCCAGAGGAGCCTCGGATCCGTCAGTCACCGGCTGCTCCTCACATCCTTCGTTCACAACACGTTTAAAGTTCAAGGGTGATTGTGCTTCTCTGTCACTGCTTCAAGGCTGTGGAACAACTTATGACTGTCCATTAAACATGTTCAGAATGCAAGTCTCATTTATTCTGGAGACTCATACATGCTGTTATGCTCATTAAGAAGCTCATTTATAAGCTCTAGGTTTGAAAAATAACTAAAATAGACAGAATATGTGGAACTGGACTACTGTTCAAAGGTTGGGAGTCAGTAAAATTAAAAAAAAAAAAAGAAATGAATAGTTTTATTGAGCAAGAATGCATTAAATTGATCAAAAGTGACAATAAAGACTTTTATAATATTACAAAAAATATATATATTTACGATAAATGCTGTTCTTTTGAACTCTATTCATCAAATAATACTGTGGTTTCCACAAAAATATGAAGCAGCACACCTGTTTTTAACATTGATAATAATTTAGAAATGTTTCTTGAGCAGCAAATCAGCACACTGAAGACTGGAGTAATGATGCTGAAAATTCAGCATTGAATTATAGGAATAAATTACATTTTAACATATATTCACATAGAAAACAGTTATTTTAAATTGTATTTTTTTTTTACAATATTAGTGAATTTATTGTATTTTTTGATTAAATAAATGCAGCTTTGATGAGCAGAAGAGGATTTTTTTTTTATTTTTTTTTTTAATGACTGAAAAGATCTTTTCATCATTTCCTCACTGAAAAAATACAAAATGCATGATGCAATTTCCACTAAAACAGTATTGGTAATTTGGTACTGGTAAGTTCTGTCATAAAAAAAAAAAAAAAAAAAATTTACGATGATTTTACAACTGCAATAACTGGTGTTTTGACAGACATTTTTTGAGCGTTTCTAATAGCAGAAGAGCAAATCAGACAGATGCATTAAATCAAGCCATTTTATGAGGGCCGTTACTGAGAGACCTGCTAAAACCAGACAGGACGATCCGTCTTAGACCTCAGGGAGGAGAGACGCAGACATGAAATCTCTCGTTCATCTGAATCCTGCATGTGGTCTTCCTTCTGCTTCAGATGATTTAGAGAGATCATGACCTTAAAGTGCTTCATACCCCTTTTAAGGGGTTTTGGAGGTAGTGGAAGTCGGCGAGAGCATTGTGATCCTGCCGTAGACCGTGAGTCACTCCTTCAGAACAGCGCATGAGTTCGTATTACATGAGCTGGATGTGTAAGTCAGGAGATATGATAGTAATGCTGCTGATGAGGCCTGGCAGACATCTTCAGACACATCATCCGACCTCGAAGGACTTCGACACACTGCAAAAAGCACTGAATGTGTTTCACAATACTAGTATGAGACTGTGTTTGAGGTTTAACCCTTAAAGAGCAGTTTTTGTGCTCTACTAGAACAGGTTTTCATGCTTGAATTTTCCTCATATTCTCCATTGTTGCAGCTCCTCTCTTCTCAGTCTGTCAGTAACACTGTTTAATTGTTGAAGCCCATGAAGCCCCTTTGAAATGAAGTGTGCTCTGATTGGTCAGCTGGACCAGTGTGATTGGTCAAGCGCTTCCAGCATGTTTGGGAAATGTCCCGCTCCTTACCATAACCATGACTGTGTCCAAAATTGCATTCTCTTTTGAGTAGGTACTTATTTTGAATAAGTATACTTATTACTTTCTCAATGCATGCTCCAGGTTTATTGCAGAAAGTGTTTCTAAAACAGCAGCTGTATTTGAAAACCAGATTATTTTTTATTCTCATTGTGTCACAGAAATGGAGTTAAAATAGAGTTTTAGTCTGGATTGCTGCATTTATTTATGTGAGGAGGAAATTTCAAAGTCATAAAACAATCTCCGAACTGAAACAGGACCTGAAGGAAAACTAAACGACATGCTCAGTGTCACATTTCATCATATTCCATATTACGGCATAAAAATTCTGGCATCAAGAACATATTGTGCAATTATGTGCATTATAAACTGCAGTTTAGATGAGCAGCTCAGACCGCTGATCATAAAGTTCACACTCAGTTCATGCAAAAGTGAACTGTCGTGTTTAATGGGAAAGCCTCCCCAAACTTTTCTTTTGAGTTCCAGAAAAAGAGTATTATTGTTTTGCAACAACTTCAGGGTCAGTACCTTTATTTTCTGATTAATTATCCCTGTTAAAGTCAGATGTACTATTCAATTCCAGTTTTAAATTATTTGATATGATAGAATTTAGTAATGCAAGAAATATACAAATATTTCACTACACATAATGGGCAGTGCTATTATAATATCATTAAGATACTAAAAATATAATAGTTTTAATTAATATTTTGAGCTAGTCTTTATTTCTTTTATATCTTTCATTTTCATTTTATGAGTTTATGTGTAAATCAATACAATATGATTATCAATGAACTGACAAAAACATATATACTCATTTCAGAGTTGACACATAAAAAACAAAAAAACAAAAACAAAACAGATTTCATACAATATGTTAAACTTTATAGCACATAGTCATGAATAACTTTTCATAAGTCAGAGGTCAAAAGTCAGATTCTTGGTAACTCTGGTAAGGACTGATTTGTCATTTGTGATTGACAGCTGCCCTCTAGCGGTGAGATCTGGAATCACTGACACTCTTCACACTACTGAGATGAACAAGTAAGTGCTTTATCTTGTCAACAGGGGGCGTTATAGTACATAAAGAAAGTTTGCTTATATTAATCTAAAAAGTAGTTAATTATTTGACTTATTGGGTCTTTGATTATAATTTTTGAATCTGAATGATTTTCATATTCATATACCCCAATGATACTTCCAGGTATTTCGAAGATCATGGTATGACCATAGTATAAGTCCAAAGTGTGTGTGTGTGTGTGTGTGTGTGTGTGTGTGTGTGTGTGTGTGTGTGTGTGTGTGTGTGTGTGTGTGTGTGTGTGTGTGTGTGTGTGTGTGTGTGTGTGTGTGCTTTATCATTAATGACCCAATGCAAACCCTGTGAATCTGTTTTACTAGTGAAAGTCTTGTTAAAATAAATATACCTCCACTGTAAATGAGACGTTTTACACGAAAATAGTGTAAATTTCATCTTAGAATAATATAATCAGCAAAACAAACAAAAAAATGAAAGCACAATTATATTTAAACTAAGGCTTCAGTGTGTATGTTTGACCCCATTATATATTATTATAGATATGATGCCAAAGATTCTTTGCCAACAAATCCCAAATGAATGTTAACAGGAGACACAACATCCTACCGGATAAACTGAAGTTCTTGAGAATAATAGCATTAGGCCTACTTTAGGGTGTTTTGACAAGTGAAATAAAGAAAATAAACTGCTAAAAATAGATTAAATTATTCTAATATATATTTTTCTGCTTAAGAATACAAGAATTTAACTGATGCAGAAAATTCATATATAAACAAATTCAATATTTCCAGTTTAAACCAAAAATCCATAATTAATTAGCCTACCTAATTTAAAGTCATAAATATACCCTAAAAGATATTATGTATATATGTGTGTGTGTGTGTGTGTGTGTATATATATATATATATATATATATATATATATATATATATATATATATATATATATATATATATATATACACATCCTTTTTTAAAAATACTGAAAAGTGAAACGTGAGAAGCTTTTGCAAAACTATTTCAGCGTTTAGCATCACAATATTTAAATCTTCACGCTAAACACAAAGACTAAAGCGACTAACGCAGTTGTTTACGTTACGCTTGTGATTGACAGTTGGGTCGGTGAATGTAAATCTCACATTTGATTTGCTAATAGAGCCCCACTTTGAGCATGCTGGCCACGCCCCCCGCTCACTTTCACCCAATGGCTGAAGAGCGTGAAAAACACTCATTGTTTGGTATAAATGCCGTGAGCAGCAGCAGGTTCACAGTAAATAACACACGGACGACCCGCTGTGCTCTCTGTACTGGGATCTTTAACTTACCATTATTTATTTAGTGTGTACTGTAAAATTTAAATTAGTGATTTATTCTGTACTATGGGAAAAGAAAGTTTCTGGCTGCTGGTATTGGGATTTTCTCTTATTGCGAGCGAACCAATTTCCAACTCTACTGAAGAAGTGTTTACTAGTAAGTATTGGAAATAAGATAGATACTACTATTTACATTCGTGTTTAATTTTCAGTTTACATTTGTATTGTACATTTGCATATATATATATATATATATGTGTGTATATTATATTATTTTTATATTATATTATATTATATATTATTATGTATGTATATTATTTTATTTATTTATTTTTATTTATTTATTTATTATTTATTTTTTGCAAGTAACTGTAGTTAGATAAACCTTAATCTTAAACATTTGGAACAGCATGTGGAAGTGACTAAAGCACAGGTCCGAGATCAGTGTGTTCCTATTTCTCATGGTCTACTTAATCTGGTCATTGTATATACCCTGATTCTGGATCAGTGTGTTCACAATGCACATTGTTCCTTAGCAGCTGTTCAGAGATAATGGCTTACAAACCCCAGTAAGCACAGCAAAGCCAAAAGCGGTGAGGAAAAACAAAACAGTTTTGGTGGGATGAGGAAATAACTTTGGGAGAGACCCATCCTCCTCTGCCTATAAAGACTATAATAAGGGCAAAATAAACTTCTGAACATTTGTAATTAGTCACATGCTAAATGGTGATAAATGCATAAATATTGATTGTTTCAGGTAACTCCACTGAGCAGACAGTGGACTACAGTGACATCCAGTCCAAGTTCTCCATCAGGAGCACAGAAATCCCTGACGAGGATCTTTGCTACCTTGTCCCAGGAAAACGGGACTCTATTTTGGACTGCAACTTCAAAAATGATTCCCAAACCTTCCTTATTATCCATGGATGGTCGGTGAGTCGCTGATGCCAATTAGTCAGATGGGAAAAACATGCAGTCTGTTTTCAGTGCCATTGTCCACTTGTCCACTTCTTTTTCCCCTATGAATCCCAGGTGTTTTATGTTACTGTTACTACATTTACTTTGCTATATTACTATAGTACGTTAAATAATCACACCGATGTTGAATGTCACCTGTAGGTTGCAGGTCTGTTTGAGAGCTGGGTCTATAAGCTTGTGACGGCTCTGTTTGATCGTGAACCCAGTGCCAATGTCATTGTTGTGGACTGGCTGGATCGGGCCAACGAACACTACCCCAAATCAGCAGAAAACACCAGACTGGTGGGGGCAGACGTGGCCAAGTTTGTCAACTGGTTGGAGGTATGCAGAGAAACACGCTGTTAGCATTGTTGTAATGACCGTCAGCTGAATGTGACCCTACAGCACTGCTGTTGCTCTGGGGCTGTAGTGTTTTTCTGAGCAAATCTTACAAAAAGCATTTTCCAGATCAAAAAACTTAAATGACAGATAAAGTCAATCTGTCCGTCCATCCATCCATCCATCCAATCCAATCCATTCATCATTTCATCCATCCTTTCAATCCAATCATCCATCCCTCCCTCCCATCCATCCATCCATCCATCCATCATCCCAATCCCATCCCTTCATCCATCCATTCATCATCCCTCCTTCCCATCCATCATCCCAATCCCATCCCAACCCTCCATCCATCCATTATCCCAATCCCATCCCATCCCAACCCTCCATCTATTCATTCATCATCCCATCCCATCCATCCATCCATCCATCCATCATCCCAGTCTAATCCCATACCTCAATCCATCCCATTCCAGTTCCATCCAACCATCCATCCATCCCAATCCAATCTAATCTAATCTATCCATCATCCCAATCCCATATATCCTATCCAATCCATCCATCCATCATCCCAATCCAATCCATACCTCCATCCCATTCCAATCCCATCCATCCATCATCCCATCCCTCCATCCATCCCAATCCAGTCCAATCCCATCTCATTCATCCATCCATCCATCCCAATCCATCCTATCCTATTCTATCCTATCCTATCCTATCCTATCCTATCCTATCCACCCATCCATCCATCCATCCATCCATCCATTCCAATCCAATCCCATCCCTCCCATCCAATCCAATCCATCCATTCATCCATCCATCCCTCCCATCCAATCCAATCCAATCCATCCATCCATCCATCCATCCATCCATCCATCCAATCCAATCCAATCCAATCCATCCATCCATCCATCCATCCATCCATCCATCTTATTCTATCCTTTCCTATCCCATCCATCTATCATCCCAATCCATCCATCCATCCCAATCCAATCCATCCCATCCATCCATCCATCCATTCATCCCAATCCAATCCATCCATCATCCCAATCCAATCCCATCCCTCCCATCCAATCCAATCCATCCATCCATCCATCCCTCCCATCCAATCCAATCCAATCCAATCCAATCCATCCATCCATCCATTCATCCATCCATCCAATCCAATCCAATCCAGCCATCCATCCATCTTATTCTATCCTTTCCTATCCCATCCATCTATCATCCCAATCCATCCATCCATCCATCCCAATCCAATCCAATCCAATCCATCCATCCATCCATCCATCCATCCATCCATCCATCCATCCATCCATCCATCCATCCATCCATCCATCCATCCATCCATCCATCCATCCATCCATCCATCCATCCATCCATCCATCCATCCATCCATCCATCCATCCATCCATCCATCCATCCATCCATCCATCCCAATCCCATTTATCCATCCATCCATCCCAATCCCATTTATCCATCCATCCATCCCAATCCCATTTATCCATCCATCCATCCCAATCCCATTTATCCATCCATCCATCCCAATCCCATTTATCCATCCTATCCCATCCATCCCATCCATCTATGGTCATGGCAAATTTGATGTTTCTTTGTCCCTTCAGATCTGGTCTCGAAGAAAAACTTGCAGAGTCTAAGTTTCATGTCTCAGAAGTATTTAACTTTATTGTCAGGCAACAAAGTGAGATGCCAGCTCCGCATCTGAGGCTCCCTTAGATGGGGCACAGTTTTATACCTTTTTCTTATCTCTTAAAAACACACCAAATTAATATCATTGGCTTTTTCTTATCTCTTAAAATACACCAAAGTAATATCATTGGCTGGTAATTTTCACCCTAACAGTTATTTTCCATGATATCATCTACGGGGGCTCTTCTCCCACACCTCCTTCCCATGTACTCCCCAACCTTTCTGCCATAGACACTTCACTAATATAATTGCAGGTGTTGCTTATGTAAGAGAATTTTCTTAGTAAGGGTGACCAGCTTCCAGCTACTGTACGTCTTTTGACTTCATTTCTCATGGGCCTTCTGGCAACTGATGGTCAACCCTTTTCCCACTGGCCAAATGAAACATTGTATCAAAACAGTCAACACTCCCCAGAGGCAAGAAGCCTTCATGTGACACCCTTAATAATGGTCTTGTTCATTTCACAGCCACCTGTTGTCTGGTGGAAAATTACCAACAAAATATGCTCAAGTAAACTTGTCTGACCCTTGCAGTTACAAAGGCCAAGAGGGCCTCACAACACTTCTAGACTTTATAATAAGCAAATAAATTCTACAATTGTTTTCTATTGGATGGATAAAATACTCCATCACTATCCATCCCAATCCATCCATCCATCCCAATCCAATCCAATCCAGTCCATCCTATCCTATTCTATCCATCCATCCATCCATCCATCCATCCATCCCAATCCAATCCAATCCAATCCAATCCAATCCAATCCAATCCAATCATCCATCCATCCATCCATCCATCCATCCATCCATCCATCCATCCATCCATCCATCCATCCATCCATCCATCCATCCATCCATCCATCCATCCATCCATCCATCCATCCATCCATCCATCCATCCATCCATCCATCCATCCATCCATCCATCCATCCATCCATCCATCCATCCATCCATCCATCCATCCATCCATCCATCCATCCATCCATCCATCCATCCATCCATCCATCCATCCATCCATCCATCCATCCATCCATCCATCCATCCATCCATCCATCCATCCATCCATCCATCCATCCATCCATCCATCCATCCATCCATCCATCCATCCATCCATCCATCCATCCATCCATCCATCCATCCATCCATCCATCCATCCATCCATCCATCCATCCATCCATCCATCCATCCATCCATCCATCCATCCATCCATACATCCATCCATCCATCCATCCATCCATCCATCCATCCATCCATCCATCCATCCATCCATCCATCCATCCATCCATCCATCCATCCATCCATCCATCCATCCATCCATCCATCCATCCATCCATCCATCCATCCTAATCCCATCCATCCATCCATCCATCCATCCATCCATCCATCCATCCATCCATCCATCCAATCCCAATCCCAATCCAATCTAATCCAAATCCCAGTCCAATCCAATCCAATCCATCATCCCAATCCCATCCATCATTAAAATTATTTCACTTGGATATATGTCACAATAGTGAAGCAAAGACGATCACAACTTCCACTTCATGTCGACTTCTCATGTTTTGGAGTCTCATTTTATGACCCAGACATGTTGTTTACAGGCTTCATGAGATTAAATGTGATTGTTTGTGTGTTGTTGTTAAGGAGTTGGACTATCCGCTGGAGAAAGTGCATCTTCTCGGCTACAGTCTCGGTGCACATGTGGCAGGCGTCGCAGGAAACCTCACCAACAACAAAGTCAACAGAATCACAGGTGGGCAACCCTTCATTTAACAGTGCATCTGCTCAACTCAATCTCGTTTTCTGTCCCAGAAGTATCTTTGTCAGATGTTTGTATCCTTAGTAAAATCTAAATAGACATGAATGAGTCATACAGTAAAAATATAGAGTTATAAGATGCAGTTTGGTGCTGTTTTCTGATGGTTTTGCAGGTCTCGACCCAGCGGGTCCCAGCTTTGAGAATGCCGAGAGTCTGAGGCGTCTGTCACCCGATGATGCCTCCTTTGTGGACGTCCTGCACACAAACACCAGAGGCTCACCCGACCTCAGCATCGGCATCCAGAGACCCGTGGGTCACGTGGACATCTACCCCAATGGTGGAACGTTCCAGCCCGGCTGCAACATCCAGAACACTATGAAGCTCATCGCCACCTACGGCATTTACAGTATGTTTGAGTATTACAGTGTTTGCTTTGTATTACAGTTTTTTACGATTGCTTAAGCACAATTTTGAAAACAGGGCCCGGTTTGTCATAACACTACACACAATTAACACAACCCTACACTGAAGTAGCACAACACTTCAGATCATTTGCAAAATGAAACACTTCATTCAAAACTTTACACTAATTTAACAAAACCCAACTTTGACACCGTAAGGAACACACATGGTTCATACATTCTGATTCTGTTTGATTCATTTACACACTGCTGTGCTCAGTCTTAAACACTTGTAACTTTTATACTTTTCTAATTATATAGTCTGGGTTTGATTTTTTTCAGAGATATTGTTAGAGTAAAGTACATGAATATATATATATATATATATATATAACACAAGATCAGTACTGCACATTGATGAAAATATTTATTTCTCACCACACTGTAGAACGATTCAATACATCAATGCCTTTCCAAAGGTTATATTTTGCACTGAAAATTAGAACATATTCTAAATATAATATATTACACAAACAAAAATATTTGTGGAGACAAAACACCAAAGCATCATCTCTTGGCCTAGCTGGATCTGGCCATAGCGCTTCATCCACATCTCAGGCGATGTCCTTTCACGCAAGACAGCGAGGGAAGAATCTTTCTTGAAAGGTGAATCCATCCTTGCACAGATCCTGCATCAGTTTGGTCAGGCCTTCTCCATGGCTTGAATGAGGCACATCCTGACATGGGGCTGGAGATTGTCCATGCCAAAAAAAACAACAAACAAACAAAAAACTCCTCAGTGGGTTTAAGGAAGGGACTGTATGGTGGGATGTATTGGAATGAAAACTGTGGATGCTAATGAAACCAGTTTTTTGACCAGGGCAGATTGACCAGGTGGAAATTTATATTGTCCCATATGACAATGTATCTCATCTGCTCTGCATCCATTTGGTCTTCTGCTGTGACGATTTTATGCAGTCTGTCTAAAATGGGAATATGTGGACCGTGTTGTAAGAGCCTAAGTTAGCATGCAGGTGGAGGACCACATTCTGCATGATTGCAACATACATTGGGATGCGTTGGCCCGGGACATTCAAAATGATTCAAAATGATGTTTCTCCCTCTCCCTCTTACTGCAACATTGCCTTTCATTTTGTTGAAGACTCATAAACTCACATTTTGCCTTTTTATAGTACTTGCACCTGATAGTTGAGTTTACAGTGAAGCACCTGAGTGTCTTCACACCTGACGGCTGTGTTTGATCAATTGGTTTATAGGGGTGGTATTTTGGAAAGCAGTGTCTTGAAATGGCAAAGAAGTGATTATTATGTTAGATTTCTGTGTCTAATGTAGAGAAGTGTGTTTAGTGTTGTGCAAAACAATGTGTGTAGTGTTTTGCAAAAAGTGTGAGGCTGAGAATGTGCTTATAGTTGTGCAGATCTAGCCTTGTGTTTTGCTCCTTGAGTGTAAGGTTTTGCTAATTGTGGGAAAAGTTTAATTTAGTGTGTAAGCAATCGTAAAAAACTGTATTATAGGATCTGTTAATATTTTGATTTAGCTTTATTTTTATATTTTCAGTTTTCATTTTAGTTTAGGTTTAAGGTTTTTGTTTGCTTTTGTCATTTTTTTTTTTTTTTTTTTTTTAGATTACAATTTAGATTTATTTCAGTTTTAGTCATTTTAATTATTCAACTTAAACTTATTCCAGTTAGTTGAAAAGGCCATGTTTCTAGTTTTTTAAATTTAAGTTTTCCATCTAATATTTTATTTTATTTGAGCCAAAAATGATTTTTAATAGTTTTAGTTAAAAAATAACAACACTGTTCCTAAAATACTAAATCTATTAAAATTTGTTTGCATTCATCATTTATGTTATTTTTTGATATTTATGTATAGTTTTGATTTATATTTATTTCAGTTTTAGAAATTTTACACTGTTAGTAAAATGTTCACTCTATTAATCTATGTGAATTTTTTATTATTTTCATATTATTTTTATATTTATTATTAATTATATAATAATTATTATTATATAAATATAATATATTTATTATATATTTATATGTTATTTTTGGTATATTTATTTCAGATTTAGTAATTTTCATTTCAGTTTATATTATTTTTTTTTATTTCAACGTATTTCAGGCAAGTTTTTCAAGTTTAAGTTTAAAATGCTATTAAAATAAATTTTATGTGCTTCTGTCATTTTTATTTTTATTTTTTATATTTCTTTTTTGTTTTTTTTTATATTTAGTTTTTCATCTAATATTACATTTTATTCTATTTGGTTACACTTTATTTTAAGGTGATGTAGTTACATTGTACTTACTTAAATAAGTAATATTAATTAACTACACGTATTTACTAAATAGTAACGGTTAGGGTTTGGTTTAGCATTAGTTACTATAGTAATAACAGTACATTATGGATAATAACAAGTAAGTGCATGTAGTAATGTGCAAGTACATTACCTTAAAATAAAGTGTTACCTTTTATTTCATTACTGAAAATGATTTTTAATGGTTTAAGTTTTCAGTTAACAATAATAACACAGTTAGTAAAATGCTTACTCTGTTCAAATCAGTGCGTGTGTACAGTAAACAGTAAGACAGTAAGCCGTCAGCTTAAACCCTCACCCTGTGTTTTTTCTCTAAACATTTGACCTCTCACCTCCCCCTTGACTTTTGTCAGACATGGACCAGATTGTCAAATGCTCCCATGAGCGCTCCATTCACCTGTTCATCGACTCGCTGGTGAACCGGGCGTACCAGAGCTGGGCGTACCGCTGCAGCTCCAAAGACGCCTTCAACAAGGGCCTGTGTCTGAGCTGTCGCAAGAACCGCTGCAACAAACTCGGCTACAACGTCAACAAGATCCGCAGCAGCAGGAGCGCAAAAATGTACCTCAAAACCCGGGACATGATGCCATTTAAGGGTGAGCGACCACCTACAAACCTGCAAAAGATTTTGTAAGCATATTGCGTAGTTGGAGTCGATTGTTCTATTTGTGATTACATAATGAAACATGCCAACATCATTTTTGGCCAGGCTGTTATACAAAGAAATTATGAACACGTGAAGAGCTTATAAAATGAGTCTGGTGATTTTTATATTCATCTCTCTTGTTCTATTGCAGTGTTTCATTACCAGATTAAGCTGCATCTTTTCAGCGACAAAAACGTGACTTTACTGGAGCAGCCAATGAAAGTGTCTCTGTTCGGGACGACCGATGAAAAGGATGATATCTCTGTCATTGTGTGAGTTTAATAAGTTTACTAATTCAATGGCCCCAAAATTATTTGGAGACTGACGCCACACTTAAAAATGTCTGAAATGATACAAAATATCAAAACAATTTTAAATAAAGTTAAACATGGCTGCTAAAACATGGACACTAAAATATGATCATATGTCCTGTCTTTTGCAACCATGCAGGCCCAGCCTGATCACCAACAGCACCATCTCCTTCCTGGTGACATCTGACAGGGACATCGGAGAGCTGCTGATGCTGAACATCCACTGGGAGAAAGACTCGTATCTTTACGGCTTCTTCAGCACCAATCAGTTCATGATTCGCAGAATGAGGATTAAATCTGGAGAAACACAGTCCAAGTGAGTCATTTTAGGCTGGATTTGTTTTTTTTGTTTTTATTTAGCAAGGATGCATTAAATTGATCAAAAGTGACATTTATAATGTTACAAAAGATTTGTATTTCAAATAAATGCTGTTCTTTTGAACGTTCTATTTATCAAAGAATCCTGAAGCATCAAATCATCTTATCAGAATGATTTCTGAAGGATCATGTGACACTGAAGACTGGAGTAATGATGCTGAAAATTCAACTTTGATCACACATTTTAAAATACATTACAATTGAAAATAGTTATTTTAAAATTGTAATAATATTTCACAATATTACAGTTTTTTCTGTATTTTTAATCAAGTAAATGCAGCCTTGGTGAGCAGAAGAGACTTTAATAAGAGACAAAATCATTAAAAAAATCTTACTGACCATGTTTGAATGGTATTGTATATACAGTAGAGGCCAAAAGTGATGTATTTATTTTTAACGACCCTATAAGTTTGATTAAACCATCAAAATTTTGGAAAATATTATATATATATATATATATATATATATATATATATATATATATATATATATATATATATATATATATATATATATATATATATATATATATATATATATTAAATATAAGGGAAAAACAAACCACTAAACTTGGTTAAGGTATTTATTTGCCAAAATTATTTGGTAAAAAAAGGCTACCGGTTTCATTTTACTAACTATAGAAAAGGGGAAAAAGCATACATTGACTTCAATATTATCAGTAATTAATTAGTAATTCATATTTGGTTGAGTCTCTCTTGTTTTGTCATGTGTTCATAATTTCTTTGTGTGACAGCCTGGCCAAAAATGATGTCGGCAGAATTTGGCATGTTTCACTCATTATTATCAAAAAATAAAACAGTCGACTCCAAGCACAACTATGCAATATGCTTACAAAATCTTTAACAATTTTGTAATAATACTTAAATAAAAGGGTGAAACTGCAAAACATACAGTGGTTATTATAGTGAAAATAAGACAAAAACTGATGATTAATAATTGAAAATGAATAATAATGCAATATTTTTTTCTTTTGTTATGCAGGATAATATTCAGACCCAAAGCAGGAGAATTTGGTTCTCTCATTCAGGGTGGAGAACCTGTTGTGTTCGTGAAGTCCACTGAATCCCCTCAGAGCAGGAGAGAGGAGAGGTAAAGCCAGCTTCACTTTCACTGAAAATTAGATATCAGGCCTTCATATACAAAACTTTCTGTCTCTCTTTCCATTTCTGGATTTTCAGGAAGCACAGACTGAAACATCACGGAAGCTTCTTCAAACAGGGCGTCAATGAAGCAGCCGCAGATATGAGTAAAGAACCAGCGTCACTTCATAATGAATCGACAGAGGTCATGACAGAAACCACCACAAAACCACACACAACTTCATGAGGTCAAAGAGAGAATTAAAGGGGCTTTATGAAGAATTCAGAAACCCTTGTTATTAGCGACACCGGTGGCCGTTACGTGAACTGCAGCCAGCAATTTACTGCGTGTTCTCACACTTTTGCACACGTAATGCAATGGTGACGTTCTTTTTCACTCTTTGCTTAGAAGTAAAGAGAAGTACCTTTGCAGTGATATACGAACATCCAGATGCCGTTCACGCTGCTGAGAGCGACGTTTAGATGAATATGTAAATATGTGCTGCACGCTTTCCTCTAAATAAGAAAATAAACACAACAAAAATGACAGCAGTGAGAAAACAGCAGTTAAGAAGACATCTGATCGTAATGATGAATCACACCGCCATCATGTCGACAGATGAGGTTACACTGTTATGATAGTAGATTATATAGTATAATGAGGCTATAGACTATTTATATCTAATAATCCCTTTTCTTTGCATGACACATTGACATTATAGCTCTTTCGGCATTATCCTGAACATTGTATTCATCTCATGTGTCAGTGAACAGAAGAAAGTCTCTCGGGAGCATAAATGTCACATCTTTTTGATTTTCCCGGCAAAAACGTCCCGAGTCCTTTATATAAAAGTTTTGTTACAAACTGTTCACAATAAAAAAGTGATTAATGCATAAATTCTTACATATAGCCCCTTTAAAATGTTTTGTGATTTTATTTATGCTATTTGCACCAGATTTATCTAAAAGTACTAATTTGATGAGAATGTAGGCTTGTGAATTTCACATCACAATTCATCCCAAAATCAAAAGAAAAGAAAAAACTATATATTCATGGATAAAGATGATATAAAAAATCTTGCATATAAAATTCTAAATGCTCATGACTGCAATGCATTCAGAATGATTCACATTACTGTTATACAGTAATTTTACTTAGATTTTATTATGTACATCAGCATAAATGAAGAGCATAAAATAATGACAATTAAGCATTAAAAAAAAAACAATGTTCCTAAAAATAGGTTTCCGTGCAAAAAAATACAATTTCTTATTTCTTTCTTTTGATTTCGGGGGAAAATAGCAGGTTTTGTGATTTTCACCCAAACATAGATGATGTTTAATTTTTGGCCTGTAGACATATTGTGTGTTAAAGAATATTTATCTTCAGATTTAGTAGAATAGATTTTGTAAACATAAAACACAAGTCAAGATCAAAATGACTAAAAGTGAACTGAAGCGAAGCTGTAGATGAACAATATCATCAGTGATCTGTAAAGCTATACTTCACTCAGATGAAATCAATAGAATTTAACATTCCAGTCAGGGATATAAAATTGCCTTTGAATATATTTTCTCCTCAACATATCAATGCAATTTGTATATTTTGGTGAATACCTTTTGGTTATTTTTATGTTTTCCTTTTATGTTTTTAGTGGAGGGTTCAGTCAGTTAGTCCAGACAATAATTACTAGATTTAACCTGGCATATCATCTACAAACTTTAAAGGAAAATGTTTAAAGATATTTTTATTGTGCACAAACTGAAACGAAATCTCTGGGAACACACAGGTCCACATTTGTTCATTGGTCTTTAGTATTTATATATGTCATGATCACACCAGGCTCTCATTCACGCTCACCAGAGACTACATTTCCCATCATCCTCCCTGGCAGTCAATCACACAAACCTTACATTCATCGGACACACTCAGTCATCATCTGAAGCTACAGACCTCTCACCTGTTTGATGGTCCTGTTTACCATCAACACTAAACCAGTTTCCTCGTCCAAGTCAATCTTCAGTCAACTACAAACTCACGAGCACCTCGAGCCGTTCATCAGTCTTCCCTTGTTTTGTGTGTGTGTGTGCTCTCCACTGAGTCTGTAATGTCCATTCTCTCCCTCAACAATCTGCAATATTATTACTTACCTGGTTAATGATTGTGTTCCTGTTAATAAACACTTTGTTTGAGCTTTAACTTGTTTGCTGGTCTTTATGGAAAGTTTTGTTTTTATCCAGTTTTCTTAGAAGACAATGTGTATGTGTGTGTGTGTGTGTGTTGTTCAGGTATTTGCTATATGTTATGAGGACAAAATTTCATTTTTTGGTCCTTATGAGGAAAACAGCTTATAAATAATTCAGCATGATGTTTTTTGAAAATGTAAAAAAGTGACGAGTAGTTTTAGGACAGAATATACAGTTTGTACAGTATAAGAATCATTATGACTATGGAAAGTCCCCATAAAACATGGAAACCCAACATACGTGTGTGTGTGTGTGTGTGTGTGTGTGTGTGTGTGTGTGTGTGTGTGTGTGTGTGTGTGTGTGTGTGTGTGTGTGTGTGTGTGTGTGTGTGTGTGTGTGTGTGTGTGTGTGTGTGTGTGTGCTTGTGTGCACACATACAGTAGAGGGGTAAAGTAAGAATGCAAGGTATTGCATAGCCATCATATCTGAACACGCATACTGTACAGCGGTGGAGTTGCTGACATGCCATACGGCAGTAAACAGTATGAGATTTTAGTAGATGAAGCTGGAAAGAAAAGTCATGAATGACATTTGGATTATTTCTCCTCCACATGAGTTCATAGTTATCTGGTGTTCTTATAATGAACACATCATAATATTAGCTCAAAAACGTTATTTACACCATTAATGGAACTTTTTTTTCTGAAACATTTTAACTCATCTACTGTTTTTTAAATATTACAACTTTCAACAACAGAATTTGCATAAAAGTAACGTTTCCATAATGTTTGAACAATTATCAAATGCAATGTTCCCTTTCGTATAACCAATAAAAACGTGCACGTTCAGGGAACATTCAAAAAAAAAATAATTTACAACTTAATGATAACGTTAGTTCTACTTAATGTTCTTTTGTTAGCTGGAAGTCAGAGATCTCAATAATGAACTCAAACATTTCTCATCACATGATCCGAACTGCTGTTCACATTCATTTTACAGCTCTACTGGATGACATACTGGATGCTATATGGCATCAATGTCTTTTTAGCTGTTGTATCTGTGCCATAATATAACAAGCCATCCAGCTTTGTTTTTATCATTGATAAATCTGTCATGTAAAATGTGATCAATCAATTGCATCTAATAAAGCATGTAAAAAAAAACATCACACAATGCAATAATGTCTTTAGCAGTTTGATTTCTTCATATTTTATCAGAAGTCACCATCTCTGCAGTTGGATATAACTGGAGGTACAAGCAGAACTAGTTTTAGTTCTACCTGATCACTGTTGATAGTAAAAAGCCCACCTTCAGCTCTTCAGTGAAATATTTGCTGATTTTTATATAGTAAACATAAGAATTACTTTTATATTGTTAGTAATATTAGTAATAACTTTAGTTATTTTTTAGAAAAATCAAATGTGAGTATATCAAATATAATCATCAGGCTTTTGCGGAAATTTTATTTGTTCATCTCTCAATCATCATTGTATTACATTACATTATATGTTTTAAAACTAAAGAGCTTTGATCCTAAACTAAGCACTTAAATATAGACATATTATTGGCAGATATAGAGTGACTGATATTTATATGCATTTTATGTCAGTATTTTGTCATGGTATACTGTTATAAGATATAATTTATTTACATTATTATCAGAATTTTAGCTTACATTTTGGCCATATAAATATGAGCATCTGAACTAAACTGCATAGTTTTGCTCAGTTTGTGTCTCTGAATAAAATTAAAGTGTTTTTCCTCCTCGAGTTTGAGCTTCATATTCTCACTAAATCATCACATATGCAAAATTATTTTATTTTATATTTTGTCAAAAGTTCACTGTTCCATTTAAAAAAAAAAAAGAAGATTTTTCTGACTATTATTTCACATGTCAGGCTTTACAGGGTTAACAAACATAGTTCAGGAGCAGTGTGCAACTTGAGAGTCTGTCAGATGATTTTGACTGGCGCACTTTCACATAACGTGCAAGAAGGTTCACGCAAACGCAAGGTGATATTTTGAATATGTGTCTAATTTTAGTGCAAAGGCCGTTCAGACGATGCAGCACAGTCTGTTGCTCATAAATCAACACAGGCTCTTTCCAAAACCTGCTGTCCTGAAAAAAAATCACCAAAAAATCAACCTCTCATTCACAATTAATGAATTCCTGCCATTTATTCAATGCAAAACAATACATAGAATGCATATATATTTTGGGTGAAACAGAGCAAAAACTACTAATTTTTGTGATACAGATATTAGAAAAATGGACATTTGTTCAATGATTTGCATGTCTGTTCTTTGTAGACACACAGAGTTCACGAGACTGAGGTCTCAGTTCTGTATTAGGAAACCAGGACAGAACAGCAATAACTCACACCACGAGTCTGGAAACAAGTGAAGAGGTTAAAGAAGACAGAGAGACAAAGAGAGACTGTGAACAATGTTATGTCCTCTGATGGATGTCATGTGTCTCTGTCCTCCTGTTGGTGATTGGTCAGATGAAGGGGTGTTGGTGTGACCCACAGTACACTCTGAAAATAAAGGTTCTTTATTACGCTTTCATGAAGAACCTTTAACATCCGTGGAACCCATTATAAGGTTCATTATAAAGTGGAAAAAGGTTCTTCAAATTTTTAAAATGTTCTTTAAGTCACCATGAATTTTTTATGGAATATTGCAGTATTATCATTATTTTTGGTTAAATTCATGTTCCTCTTAATCTTGAATTAATATCTTCCCATCCCTCTTGATACATCTCTTCTCTTCTGTTATGATGAGGGCGGGGCAACCTGTCACTCACATGAGATCCACCAATAGAAAACCACAACAATCCAATCAATTCCTCACACTAAATCAAGCCCCGCCCTACATTTGTTCTTGTTTGAGAAGCCACTGTTGTGATAAATTGGTGCTGAAACCGGGTCTCAATTAGGACCCCTTGCGATCCCATTATTTAATCCCCAAATGACGCACTATGTCCATTTAGTGTGTGAATTGTATAAGGTTATTTTGTCATTTAACATTTTGTCATTGTGTTAAACTAAGTGTTAAATGACCAAATATTTCAGTTATACTTAAAAATCAATGATGTTTAATTATTCACTTATTATTATTATTTATTAAGTTAATCAAGTGTAAGAAATTGCATTCAGATGGTTTTATTATGCACTCATTTGTTTTCTTACGCATTCTGCAAAAAATGCTGTTCTTACTTAGAGTTGTCTTGTTTCTAGTCAAAATATTTTAAAGTTCTTAAATCAAGAAGCATTTTCTTGACAAGTAAAAATTATTTTCTTGTTTTTAGAAAAAATAAGTCCAAATTAAGTGAGTTTTTCCAAAAAACAAGCAAAATAATTTGCCAATGTGGTAAGCAAAATAATCTTATTTCAAACCAAAAATAAGATATATAATCTTGTTTTCAATTTGGATTAAGATTATTTTGTTTACCCCATTGGCAGATTATTTTGCTTGTTTTTAGGAAAAACTCACTTAATTTGGACTTATTTTTCTTAAAAACAAGAAAATAATTTTTACTTGTCTAGAAAATGCGTCTTGATCTAAGAATTTTTAGATATTTGGACTGGAAACAAGACAAAAATTCTAAAAAGAACAGCTAACTATATGCACATTTTAAAAGAATATCATTCATATAAACTTAGGATAATCATTAAAGCTACAATATGTAGATTTTTCACTGCTAGAGGCCTATTCAAAACAAAGGCGTAGCTTGATGACGTCGAGTTTGAGCGCAGAATCTTGGTAGATGTCGTCTTCACATCACAGCCGGTGGAAAAGAATCCGACGGGACTCGGGAAGAAATCATGTTAATGGATGCGATTATTAACGTTACTGTAGTATGAAGCAGAGCAGGAGCGAGTGTTGTGGAGCTGAACGAGGAGCTGGTGCGATTGCGCATCACGAGCAGCGGGACTTTTATTATGACACAGTCGGTGGTGCCGCTTCCGCTTTTCCGGTCATGAGTATGAGGTAACGCAGCTCTGTTTATCATATTAGATACATTTGAGAGTGTTGAAAATGATGTTATAACGTTACTCTGTGCGTTCACTCGCCGGCTGCTGTGAGACACTGTTACACACTGCAGTAAGATAGATCCATTTTACAATATCATATTAAATACTGGATGATTGTGTTGATGAATGGCATGCAATTAATTTTAAAACGCATTGTATGATGGAGAAAATTCTGTATTACTGTTACTAAAAATAAAGCTGCATCTGATTATGCTATGTTAGCTACTTCACAAAATAGTGTTTATCTCTGAGGCATGGTAAAGCATGAGACTCACAAAACATCAAGAAAATTAGATTTAAACAATAAAACTAAACGTGTTGAGCTATATAACAATAATTATTTTTTTGTCTATAAATATATCAAAGCAGTTGTTCCCTTGTCTATTAAAACATGTAAATATTAAAGCGTCTTTGGTGTTTCCATGGTTTCTACAAAATAAAACCGGAAACCGAGGGTAACGCGGGCATGACGCAATTGACAGGCGACTCCTCACACGTCCCGCAGCCTTGGTTAAAATTGCAATTTTCTCACGATTTACAAATAGTTGGAAACATTTGGGATATTGTTAATACTCAAGTGAACAAAATATATAACACTGGCCTAGTGGTGTTGGGATATTTTACTGCAAAATTCTGACATATTGCACCTTTAACCAGTCAGTGTTGCATCATATAGCCTAATAGAAAATCATTGCAATAGAATCTGAAGAACATTGCTGGGTTTGAGCAAAGATTTCACCAGTCCTGACTTTCACTGGCAGTTCACTACATTGTTCACCACAGCCACTTTTTTTTTAAGAAGCGATTTCACATTTTTATGTCTCTCTTGAGGGGCATGCTCCTCTCAACCCTTATACACAGTAAAATTGGCATCTGCATCTCAAGGGTAAAATGTGCCTGTGGACCCGCGTGTCTCATAAATAAACGTCTGACGTCAGAGACGCTCTGAACAATGGCATGCAGAACATATAGACACACGTATGGCCTAAATTCCAGATCATCTCATGCACGTGACTGTTGACATGAGAAAAAGCTGGAATGAAATACAAATACATTAGATGAAAAACTGTTAAATTAAAATGTTGCCTTGGAATTAACTGAAATAAGTTTCAGTTAAAAATATAAAAATAAATTAATCCTAAATAATGTCATTTTAAATAATAAGAAGCAAGAAAAAATTACTAAAAATCAAACTTGAAATAAAAAAAATGTTAATTCAATATATGACCAAATCAGAAACACAGCAAAAAAAAAAAAAAAACAGAATATTATACTTTAAAACTAAAATACTTGGATTATCGCTTAGTCTCAAGCGACATCTAGTGGAAAGACTTTTAATGGCTGTATGAAGTACACACACACCCATGTCACACCCTTCACGCAGATGTCGACCCCTCTAGTGAAACTGCAGTTCTCTGATTCATCCAGTGCGGCAGGTGGCGCTACAGTCTCACGCTCCCACCACAGCAGCGCCGGGTTCCTCAAAATCTCTCCCATCCGCAATTTGATGATGTTTGAGATTCTTTGAGCTTCTAAAACCGATGACAGCTCTTTATTAAACTAACAAATGTGCCAGAAGTGAGCGGGCTTCTGTAGATCAACGATAAAAGCGGTCAAGGAAGGCGCAAACATGTCGGCCAGCGCTGTTTATGTGTTAGATCTGAAGGGGAAGGTAAGATAACGGTTCACTAGCACTGAAGGCTAAAGCTAATCCACATCAAACATGAACCTGAGGGATTTAAATAGAGTTATTCTCAGTTAAAATCAATAAACGCGTTTCTCCTGGTCTGAAAGATAAGAAGATTTTGAACAGTCCAGATTCTGATGTATTAGTTCACGAAAATGAGATTAAAATAATTAAATTTAAATTCACTCTTGAAACAGCTGCTTATTAACGAATATATTTATATATATAGTGACTCAGTCAAAAGTCAGTTATTATCAATCACTAATTAATAAAGAGCAGTTATTTGTCTCCATCCTTATTCTGTAGTTTAGTTGTCGTGTTTTAGTTTGTTTAATGAAACAAAATTCATCTGTCACTTATGTAAAGCATTTTGAGTTCACATATGCTTGAAATATGCTTTATAAATGCAGTTTATTTTTGTTTTTGTTTTTTCATTCTTGTTTGCGGCTCTGATAAATGCATTTTTTTGCTGGTTCAATGATTTTTGCCACGGTAATTGCAAAGTACATGAAATAACACTATACTATTACCTTGCTACAATATTCGTGTAATGTAAAAAACACAAAAAACTATGTATATGTATGAGTGTGTGTAAAGACAGATGTTAATGTCACCGAAAAATATACCAAAACTGTTATACCTTATTGTGTAATATATATAATGTGTATATATATGTGTGGGTGTATATATATATATATATATATATATATATATATATATATATATATGTATGTATAGTATATAATATAATATAATAATAATAATATATATATATATATATATATAATGTGTATATATATATATATATATATATATATATATATATATATATATATATAATATATATGTATGTGTGTGTATGTATATGTATGTATATGTGTATATATAAATCATTATATATACAAAAATCATTACCTTTTCAAAATCATTACCTTCATCTGACAGTATAATCTGAATATGTTTACATTGCAGGTATAGTAAAGAAATTGCTGTATAGTGAAAATGGTGTTACGCGATGTAATTGCAAAGTACATGAAATAATACTGTAGTATTACCCAAACTAGTCAGATCGTTTAATCTGGTAAGTTGCTCGTTACTGTAGTGTATCTGCTTTAATGTAGTTGCATCTGGTCTGTTAGCAGCCCGTATTCAGAAAATATCTCCGTCTCAGTAGAAGAAAATCAGCAAGTATTGAAAATGACTCTTTGAATTTAATTTGCTGTGTGTGTGTTCAGGTCCTGATCTGCCGTAATTACCGCGGTGATGTGGACATGTCCGAGATCGAGCATTTTATGACCCTGCTGATGGATAAAGAGGAGGAGGGCACGCTGTCGCCCATCCTGGCTCACGGTGGAGTTCGTTTCATGTGGATTAAACACAACAACCTGTACCGTATCCTTCCACAGTGAAAACCTGCAGACTGCTTTATTATTGAATGTAATAGAGTGTAATAGTAGAGTTCGAAAAGTTAAAAATAAAGCATTGCGTGTGAAATAACGAAGTCAGTCTTCATGCACTCTTATACTAATATATTTGAATCTAAAATATTTCACCATAAACTTCTGTTATTATTTTAAATACATATTATAGTCAATGACTCAATAGTTTTATGTTGTACCATTATATGTGTATTTGATTACATGATTTGCATTGCATTTGCGACTAAAAATAGATGTGTGAACCATAAAGTATATGTGCGAATAAAAAAAGGCCTCACCAGTCCTTAAGTCAAAAGTATAATGTTTAATGAAATTTAAAATCATCATGTAATCACAAATGGCAATTCTTATTTTTTTTATGGAATATTGCAGTTTTTCTAATATCTCAAATTTTACCAGAAAAATGTGATTATGATTTTTGCCGAAATCAAGCCACCCTATTAACTAGTTATTTAATTTATAATTATGACACATAGTTTCATCTTTTAAATCTGGATCACTGGATGAGCCACAATGTGGAAATTATAAAACTGTTACAAAATAATTATTTTATTGTTTAATCGTCTCTTGTAATCATGTTTTGTCTCTTAACCTGCTGACAAACAGTTGTTGCAACATCCAAAAAGAATGCTTGCGTCTCCCTGGTTTTCTCCTTCCTCTACAAAATTGTTCAGGTACGTCATATGTGAATTGTACATTTCTCTTTTGGGATTAAAGTGATTTCTGTGTGGGAGAACCACACAGAAATTATTAGGGCCAGTAGATTGTGGAAGTAACACAAGGGGGCGCTATAACCTCTGTTACAGTTTTTTCCAATTGCTAACACACAATTTTTCAAACTAGTCTGGTTTTATCAAAACACTTAACACAATTCACAAAACCACACACCCAAACTGCAAAATACCTCATATATCCTGCAAAATGAAGCACTGCAAACGAAACTACACAGAGCATTATCAAAATCAAACTTTTGCATGAAATGGCACACACTTCATTCATATTACCAGATTTTTGCCTAACCACCTACACACTGTTGGGCATAATGAAAAGCACCCCCATCTTTAGTATGCTTTGCCATAATACTAAAATATGTATCAGATTGTTCACATGCACAGAAATATTTGCAGATACACACACATGCTGTTGCAACATTTTTATTTTTTTTCCTTCACTACAGTAAACAAGTCAGTACAACATAAGCACAGCAGATATATTTACATGGGACTGAACAAAAATATTCTTACAAAAAAAGTAAACTGAAAAAGAAAATTTCTGAAAAAAAAAATATTACAGTAAAAAAAACAAAAAAAAAAGGCAAGAAAAATAATTAGGCAGCATCTTGCCGCACAGCCGGGTCTGGCCACAACGCCTCGTCAACATCACAGGCAATATCTTCCCTTGCCAGACATCGAGGGAAGAAGCGCCTTGAGTGCCTTATCCATCCCTGAATTGCACCCACATCAATCTCATCACATGCCTCTTCCATGGCCTGCACAAGAGGCATGCGCACAAAGGGCTGCCGGTCGTATACCTTCCACCGCCATGCCGAAAAGAATTCTTCTATGGGGTTCAGAAATGGTGAGTATGGTGGGAGGTATTGCACGAGAAATGTTGGGTGGTCAGCAAACCAGTTTTGGACTGGGGCTGCACGATGAAAGCTCACGTTGTCCCATACTACAACGTACCGGTTTCTTTGATGGTCTGCATCATTCATACGCTCTGGTGGTATGAGAATGTTGTGAAGTCTGTCCAGAAATGTGAGAATATGGGCTGTGTTGTATGGTCCAAGTTTGGCATGACGGTGGAGGACACCATGCATATTGGAGATGGCAGCGCACATTGTGATGTTCCCACCACGTTGGCCAGGAACATCTATAATGGCTCTGTGGCCAATGAGGTTTCTCCCTCTTCTTCTGGTCTTTGCTAGGTTGAACCCAGCCTCATCTATAAAGATGAACTCATGTGGGATTGCATGAGCATCCATTTCCAGTACTCCCTGAAAACAAAGAACAAAAATCACTCAATATGGTGTTATCCAGTACACTGGGAAACAATGTTGTGTGTAGTGTACTGCAGTCAATATAGTACTTACATCCACATATGCTCGTCTGAACTCTTTGTTTCTTTGAGAGTTTCTCTCAAACGGCACCTTATAAAGTTGTTTCATTCTGATTTGGTTTCGCTTGAGAATGCGAGCCAATGTGGACAGACTAACTCGTTGAATGTTGTTGAATAAGGTGTTGTCTTGGATGATGTGGCTTTGAATTTCTCGTAATCTGATTTCATTATTTTCCAAAACCAAGTTTACAATGGCAGCTTCCTGTACCCCGGTG
Source organism: Chanodichthys erythropterus (assembly GCF_024489055.1). Lineage (NCBI taxonomy): Eukaryota > Metazoa > Chordata > Actinopteri > Cypriniformes > Xenocyprididae > Chanodichthys > Chanodichthys erythropterus. The sequence goes on from NC_090236.1 coordinate 12,459,211, forward strand.
AACATTTGGCCCCTTCCTCCACCATGGTGTTGTCTCTAAGTCCTTTAGAAAAAATAAAATAAAAATATATATAGGGCTTGGACAATGCAGCCTAAATATTTTCCCCCACAGTAGGGTACATTGTACAGGAAACTTGTACAGTTCATGAATGGCTGATGTCATACACTAAGTAAACAGGTGTCACCCAACTGATACACTATGACATGGGGTATACTACATGTGTACTACATGAAATTTTGGTTACATACCTGTTCTCCAGTCTAAAGGTCCGGATGACAGAGGCGACAGTAAAACGGCTCAAGTTTGGCTGCACTCTCTGTCCAGCCTCACGCATTGTCAACCCATGGTTGATGACATGATCTACTAAGGTTGCTCTGATTTCATTTGAAAGTGTTTGTCTTCTTTGGCCATGAACTCCTCTACCTGCTCTACCCCTACCTCTCACTCTTCCTCCCCCTCTTATTCTCAACCTCCCTCTTCCCCTTCCTCTTCCTCTTCCTCTCTCTGCAATGTCTTCCATTGTTGTTGTAAAAAAAAAAGGTTCTCACCTGTGGTCTTTTCATAGTGCTTACATCCTGATTGAAGTGTTAACAATTAACCACTGAGGTGTTTGGCCAGGTGGCACATGTAATTGGCCAATTAGCTCATGTAGTGTCATTTTGAATGGCAGTGTTTTGAAATGGCAAACATGTGACTTTATGTCAGATTGTTGTGTCTTATGCAGAGAACTGTATTTAGTGAATTTAAAAAGTGCTATTTTGAAATGCAAAATGTGTGTAAAACAGAAAAGGTGTTTAGACTTTTGGAGACTTGAGAAGAAGTTTTGCTCTCTGTGTGTCAGTTTAAATAATTGTGCTGTGCATGTCATTTTAGTGTGTTAGCAATTGGAAAAAACTGTAATCGGATCAGTATCCGCTTGTTGCATACTACATTTCATGATCACTTGCTTTATTCTAACTGGTTTTGATGTGTCTGTTTTTCAGGTTTTCTCTGAATACTTTAAGGAGCTGGAGGAGGAGAGTATCAGAGATAACTTTGTCATAATCTATGAGCTGCTGGATGAACTCATGGACTTCGGATACCCTCAAACTACTGACAGCAAGATCCTTCAGGAGTGAGTTTGTGATTGAGTTTCTTTTGAAACATTAAAGGAATAGCAACTCAGAACTAACAGTTCTGTCACCATCTACTCGCCCTCAATCCAAATGACTGACACTCAATGCAAAGTTTATATAATCATTAAAGTGCCTCTATTATTCTATTTTGAAAGGCTCTTAATTTTGTTTTGGAGTCTCCTACAATAGATTTACATGCAAAAACACTTTCATTTTCTCTTAATATATACATTGAAGTATCCGCTCTTTTCAGTGTCTGAAACGATTTCAGTCTTTCTAAACCTCGCCTTTCTGAGAGCCTGTTCTGCTCTGATTGGTCAGATGGCCCAGTCTGGTCGGATACGAAACGCCTATTAGCATATCTGAATTTCAGCTCTTCCTCAGCACTTGATACACAGCAATACGATGGTGAGGAAACAGCATCTTCTTGACATGAACAACAAACCAAACTCTTCCAGTCTCAGCTGCACTGTTTGAGTGCGGGGCAAAGGAGACCATAGGTTGGCATTATGCAAATTTGTTATGAACCTATGTAGGTTCAAGCTGGAATTACTGCAGTTTCAGGCAGTTCTGAATTGCTTGTTTCTTTTGGGAATCAGTAACTCTATTTATCTGTTCTTTGATCTTTGAAACTTTACATACTTTTACATTCACTAACAGCTATATTACACACTACGTGAAATGTAATATCTGAAAGGGGCACTTTCAAAAGTTGTATTTCAAGAGAGATAATATATTATGTGTCTCAATACTGAAATAATTCCATGTCTTTCTCTGATCCAGCAGATGTCACTCAGTCATATCATTTTGCAGAAATTTCCAGCCGTGTGTTTATGTTGCCCATGTCATTGTGTCAATACACAGATACATCACGCAGGAAGGTCACAAGTTGGACACAGGAGCTCCGCGGCCCCCTGCGACTGTAACCAACGCCGTCTCCTGGAGGTCAGAGGGCATCAAGTACAGGAAAAACGAGGTTTTCCTGGACGTCATCGAGTCTGTCAACCTCCTGGTATGTTTTTCGAAACACCTCGTTTCTTTAATGTCTCTAGACGTGCTCAAAATAAACACAGGAATCCATCATAACAAACAGGACGCAGTAACAGCCGTGACATTGTGCTTCGGCTGTGTAAAATTATGTACCTGCTGTTTTTGTAACACTTTTTAGCAGGATCAAAATAACGTGTTGAAAGCGGTCCAGGTCAAGAGCTCAAAGAGGTCATAAATTGAGAAATCATCTTTTTCTTGATCTTTTAACATGTAAGAGCTCATTGTACTATAAAAACATCTTGTAAGTTTCAGAACTCAAAACTTCCTTGTTAGTCCAAAAACAGCTTTTATTGAATCCGAGTTCGGTAAACGACCCGTTTCAGATTAGGGCTGCACAACGATTAATTGTGATTAATTGTTTGCAAACAAAAGTCTGTGTTTACGTAATATACGTGTGTGTTCTGTATATATTAATTATGTATATATAAATACATGCACATACATGTATATATTTAAGAAAAAAATGTTTATATGTAATATAAAAAATATATTTAAATATGTATATTTATTTATACATGTATATATTTCTTAAATTTATACATGTATGTGCATGTATTTATATATACATAATTATTATACACAGAACACACACATATACACTACCGTTCAAAAGTTTGGGGTCATTTTTTTAATGTTTTAAAAGAAGTATTTGATTAAAAATACAAACAAAAACAGTAATATTGTGAAATATTATTCCAGTTTAAAACAGCTGTTTTCCATGTCAATATAAAGTAAAGTGTAATTTTTTCCTGTGATCAAAGCTGAATTTTTTTGCATCATTACTCCAGTCTTCAGTGTCACACGATCCTTCAGAAATCATTCTAATATGCTGATTTGATGCTCAAGAAACATTCATTATTATTATCAATGTTGAAAACAGTTGTACACATTTTTTTCAAAATTCTTCGATGAATAGAACGTTAAAAAAAACAGCAGTTATTTAAAATGGAATATTTTCTAACTTTATAAATGTCTTTACTGTAACTTCTGATCAGTTTAACTCATCTTTGATGAATAAAAGTATTGAATAATTTTATTTCTATCCCCCAAAAATAAAATTAAAAATCTTACTGACCCCAAACTTTTGAACGGTAGTGTTTAATGTTACAAAAGATTTAGATTTCAGTCAAATGCTGTTCTTTTGAACTTTCTATTCATCATACCTATTCATCATTTCTTGAGCATCAAATCATCATATTAGAATGATTTCTGAAGGATCATGTGACACTGAAGACTGAAGTAATGATGCTGAAAATTCAGCTTTGATCACAGCAATAAATTACACTTTACTGTATATTGACATGGAAAACAGCTGTTTTAAATTGGAATAATATTTCACAATATTACATTTTTTGTTTATATTTTTTAACAAATAAATGCATTCTTGGTGAGCAGAAGATACTTCTTTAAAAACATTAAAAAAATCTTTCTGACCCCAAACTTTTAAATGGTTGTGTATTACATAAACACACTTTTATTTTGCAAACGATTAATTGTGATTAATCGTTGTGCAGCCCTATTTGTCATAATATGACATAATAGTGTGACGATAGATCAGATCAAGGCCTGCTTCTACACATCACATCATCACATCTTTGGCCCCGCCCACTGGTGCATTAGTGAGATGCAAGGAAGAGAAGAGAGATCAGAATCACTGGACCAAAAATAACATTACCTTCCAAAGGATCCTAATGCTAGGAATATGGTTATTTATTTTCAACTATGTGAATGTCTCAGTAGAGCATTATTTGATTGTTCGGTACATTTTCACTGTGGATTATTTGGTAAATCAGTCACAGTTTTGATGCAGGCTTTGCAAATGACTTTTACTGTAAAATATGGACCCAACAGTAATGTTCCACATGTAATACTTATTTCAAATGCAAAGATGTTAGCCAATCACAGCAGTGTGCGTTTACACTAGTCTTAGAGCAGACACGTGTTCAAATCAGAGGGATAAAATTGGGGTATAAAAAATTGCCTTTTTGTAAATTTTGACTATTTTTAACTTAAAAATCGTACTAACATTGTAAGTACTCCTCAGGAAACATTATAAAATTAAAACTAACCACTAACTGTTATGAAAACAAGATAATTTAGATAAAACATTTTTTGTGCCATATTTCTTTTTGCAATGATGCTCTCGCTATGCTATTTTTTTTTTTTTTTTTTGTCTTATATTGAATAAATGTTTAGTAGTTTTCAGTAGGTTTGTGGAACTACAATATAGTTGATCTTTTTATTTAGTTTATTTATTGATTTATTTTAATTGGTCTGACACTGCTGACTCACGGGTCCTGATCTTTCTCCAGGTCAGCGCGAACGGTAACGTTCTTCGCAGTGAAATCGTTGGCTCCATTAAGATGAGAGTGTTCCTCTCAGGAATGCCGGAGCTGCGTTTGGGTCTGAACGACAAGGTTCTGTTCGAGAACACTGGCCGTGAGTCAATTTCCTCAATTTTCTTTATTTATATGCATGATAAAAGACCTCATACAATCCGAACTGGATTTTGTGGCTTTTATTCCATGTGTATTTGCTCTGAGACCTCTATATGCTAGCGTACTCCTGAAATTAGGGCTGCACGATTAATCGCATGCTATTCTCATGCGCATTTCGTCAGTAAAGCCGGTTCCCTGATTACCGCTAAATCGCCATCACCTGCTTTCAAATGAAGCGGCATTTAATAGACAGAGCCGTAGATCACTGAAAAGCCACGCAATATCGCGTTCATATCGCAGATGAATCGCCTGCGATAATGAACGCGATATTGCGTGGCTTGTCTGTGAACTACGGCTCTGTCTATTAAAAGGCGCTCCGTTTAAAAGCAGGTGATGGCGATTTAGCGGTAATCAGGGAACCGGCTTTACTGACGAAATGCGCGTGAGAATAGCATGCAATTAATCGTGCAGCCCTACCTGAAATCCAATAAAATATCTCCACCTGCTTATGAATTGCGATTAGGATAAATCTTGGCTTTACCAGACTGTGATCTAAACTAAAGTAAAAATGACAAGCCTTTGATACTGTATGTTCCACCCCATCTTCCTCAAGTAATTTTATCTGTTCTTTGACACTTTTTACATCCTAAATATTCAACTGTTCTCACTTTATCTTTCGTCAATGTAGATATCTATATACTGAAAAAGTTTTAAACTTAAAAAAACCCATTTAATAAGCTTCAGAAACAGAGATTTACTGTGAATTCTACAGCTGAGGTGTGTGTTTTAGTCAGTTGTTCAATCGTCCCTCTCTTCTTCAGGTGGTAAGAGTAAATCCGTGGAGTTGGAGGATGTGAAGTTTCATCAATGTGTGCGTTTGTCTCGATTTGAGAACGATCGCACAATCTCCTTCATTCCTCCGGACGGAGAGTTTGAGCTGATGTCGTACCGCCTCAACACGCATGTGAGAGTCTAAACTCATTCATACTTATTAAATTCATTTTCAGCTTTGGGATTTTGGGGCTATTTTGCTTCTATATGGTGTGTTTTGGATGGTGTGCATTCAAAATACACCTTTAAATGTTCATTTTATTGCACTTTATTTATTTGCATTCTGTAGATTTCAATTACAATTAATTCCCACTTAATTATTCTCTACTTCAGCAGCTTTGCATACACCAAACTTTACAGTTTTATTTCTATCGATATTCTGAAGGTTTTTACAGAGTTGTTTGTTCATATATCATTTGTTTGTTCGGACCCACTTTATATTAAGTGGCCTTAACTACTATGTACTTACATTTAAATTAATCATTTGATACAATGCACTTAATGTGTAAATACATGTTTTTACATTGTACTTATTTTTTAAAAACACCTGCATGTAATTACATCTGTAATTAATTTCTGTAATTACATTTATAATTACACTGTTGACCCATTCCTTACACCTTACCCCTACCCTTAAACCTACCCATACCACCAAAGCTTTCCCTAACCTTACCCGTATCTCACCTCAATAGCAGCAAATGTGTTTTGCAATTCAATATGACCCCAATAAGTACATTGTACTTATTTTTTTTATGTAAGTACATAGTAGTTAAGGCTTGTTGCTTGTTTCTGTGGTTCTGATGGGGTTTGATTTTCTGTGTGAACAGGTGAAGCCGCTGATCTGGATTGAATCTGTAATTGAGAAGCATTCGCACAGCAGAATCGAGTACATGATCAAAGTGAGAATACGTCCATCTATGTGAAGTTCGGTTGATCTACATCTGAATTGACCCTCATGTTTCGTCTGTTTTACTCTAAGGCCAAATCTCAGTTTAAGCGCCGCTCCACTGCCAACAATGTGGAGATTCATATTCCAGTCCCGACTGACGCAGACTCGCCCAAGTTTAAGACCACAGTGGGCAGCGTGAAGTGGGTGCCAGAAAACAGCGAGATTGTTTGGTCCATCAAGTCTTTCCCTGTAAGAAAATACATCCAGTCTGTTATGCCATTATAGATTAATGGTAACTAAAGAATAAAATTAATATCAGCAGAAACTCATGAGTGTGTCTCTGTCTCAGGGAGGTAAGGAGTACCTGATGAGGGCTCATTTCGGGCTGCCCAGTGTGGAGGCGGAGGACAAGGAGGGAAAACCACCAATCAGTGTGAAGTTTGAGATTCCCTATTTCACCACTTCTGGAATACAGGTAACTAACATCACATTAGCTCTGTTTCCTTCCAAAGTTGCAAATTTAACTTGGAATGTTGCATAAAACATCTGCAAATAAAGCACCGAATCTACCCCATGTGTTCACAAAATCATTCCTGGAAAATTGGCACAAAATATCTGCAATAAAAATGGAAGTTGCTGCACTTGTGGAAGCCACTGTTGATCTTTTTTCCATACATCATAAATTACTTGCACCTCAGTATAGAAGCTTGTTTCTGATGTGAGACAAGCTTTCTCAGAATTAACTTACCATTGCGAGTTATAATGTCAGAATTGTGTGATATAAACTTGCAATTGCATGTTATAATGTCCAATTGTGAGGGGGAAAAATAATGTTTTCTCTCAGAATTGCAAGTTTATATCATGTAATTGTGAAATATAAAGTCAGAATTGCGAGTTTATATCTTGCAATTCTGAGAAAAAAGCCAGAATTGTGAGGGGAAAAAGTCACAATTACCTTTTTTTATTTTTTTATTTAGTGGTGGAAACAAGCTTCCATGCCTCAAAGTGCTCAGATGTAAATATATTAAATCAACGTTACTTAAAAAGTAGCTCCAGTATTATAGTGTAAATTCACAAGGTTTCTGCAGGTCTTACAATGGCTTAATTTGCTCCGACACAAAATTAAGGCCTTAAAAAGGTCTTAAAGGTGCCCTCAAATTAAAAATTTAATTTATTTTGGCATAGTTAAATAACAAGAGTTCAGTACATGGAAATGACATACAGTGAGTCTCAAACTCCATTGTTTCCTCCTTCTTATATAAATCTCATTTGTTTAAAACACCTCAGAAGAACAGGCGAATCTCAACATAACACCGACTGTTACGTAACGGTCGGGGTGTACGCCCCAATATTTGCATATGCCAGCCCATGTTCCCAACATTATCAAAGGCATTACACAAGGACAGCCAGTATTAACGTCTGGATCTGTGCACAGCTGAATCATCAGACTAGGTAAGCAAGCAAGAACAATAGCGAAAAATGGCAGATGGAGCAATAATAACTGACATGATCCATGATAACATGATATTTTTAGTGATATTTGTGAATTGTCTTTCTAAATGTTTCGTTAGCATGTTGGTAATGTACTGTTAAATGTGGTGAAAGTTACCATCGTTTCTTACTGTATTCACGGAGACAAGAGCCGTCGCTATTTTTATTTTTAAACACTTGCAGTCTGTATAATTCATAAACACAACTTCATTCTTTATAAATCTCTCCAACAGTGTAGCATTAGCCGTTAGCCACGGAGCACTATCAAACTCATTCAGAATCATGTAAACAATATAACAGTGTACAATACTCACATAATCCGACGCATGCATGATGAACACTTTGTAAAGATCCATTTGAGGGTTATATTAGCTGTGTAAACTTTGTTTACGAGAATTAAAGGGGCCGCAGCATAAATCGGCTCATATTTAATGATGCCCCAAAATAGGCAGTTAAAAAAATTAATTAAAAAAAATCTATGGGGTATTTTGAGCTGAAACTTCACAGACACATTCAGGGGACACCTTAGACTTACATTACATCTTGTAAAAAAAACGTTCGATGGCACCTTTTAAATCATAGCAGAAGGTCTGACATTCATTAAGTTATAGCATTGTATAATAGCATTAAATGTTGCATGCATTGCCAAAAATATATATCTTCCTCAGTATATTGATGTTTTTCTTTACTTAAAACAATTCTTAAAACCTGCAGAAACCCTGTTACTTCAAGCATTACTCTCTCTGTCTTGAACAAAAAAAATATTTAATCATTTAACCATAAATAAATCTGTATCTGATGAATGTAAGAGCCTGCCTTACCAGAGCAGATTTCTGTCGTCATCATAATACGCTTCCTGTTTTTGACATAAGGTGGCGCTGCTGTTTATTTAATGAATTGTATTTTCCCGGGTGCTGAACACCTGTTGCTCAGGCTGTGGCAGATGAAATGTGCGCTGGTTTTTCCTTTGATCCTGATAGATGGCGCTATGAATCTGCATTTTGCATTGATAAACTGACAGTGACAATCAAGTTTTTTTTGTAATGCATCTGTAGTGTTGTAACATTAATATATGTTTGATTACCAAATCACACACCCCTCATTGAAATTCAGAGAAGGTTTTGAGCACACATTTCCCTTCATTACTATTCTATGATGAACTCAAAAGAGTAAATTAATTTCACAAAATAGCATGCTGTTGATCTTATCGCTGTGTTGTCTTGTTGAGATGCTCTTTAGGAAATCTCGGTATTGTCTGTGTACTTTTGCTCATCTGTGGTTCAAGTAAGCAAACCAAGTAAAAGTGATAGTCCACCTAAAAATGAAATTTCTTATGATGAACAGATTTAATTTAGGCTTTTATTTACATAGACACATAGAGCACTCATAAATGGTCAACATGCTTGCTTGGACTTTCAATGCGGGAACAAAAGGTTTCATTAAACATATCTTGATTTGTCTTTTGAAGGTGAATTGTCTTATGGGTTTGGAAAGACATGAAGTTGAGTACATTTTTGGGTGAACTACACTCTTTTCATGGTAGATGTCTTGTTTATTTTCTTGGGAGTGTAAACAGCTGTGCGGGTTAGACCTTTGTTCAGCTGTTTTTATCTTCGCTGTTGATCGTTCAGCTGACGCAACATTGAAAATGTCTTTTCAACACACATTCCTGTTTACAAATGGCTCTGGTAGGCATGTTGTGTGAACTGGATGTGACTGCATCGTTTAGACTGCATCATTTTCATTCATGAAAAAGTAAATAAAGCATCTGACCCCAGTGTTGTTATTAACTAAATCTATTAAAAAACATTTTTAAGTAATATAAGGCTGAAATAAAACATAAATGTGAATGATGAAAAAAAGTGTTGCCTTGGGCGCATCACTGAAATAAAATACATTTTATGTTACTAAAGTTACATAAAAGTTAGTTAATAAAAATTAAAAATAAATAGGAATGTCTAAAAAGCAAAAAAACAACCAAAAAAGCACTTAAATTTATTAAAACATAAATATTAAAATTTAAAAATAAAGGCTAATAAAAATATATTAATATATAAATAACACTAAAATATCACTAGTCTGCTAGTTATATTGGTCTATGAAGCAGAATATTTGATAAATATGAATTCTGTTGGAGCTCTGCTTTAAAATTCATAAAATCCAAAATTGTTCACCCAAAAATAATAATTCTGTCATTTACTCACTGTCATGTTTTTCAAACCTGTTTGACTTTTTTCTTCTGCAGAACACCAAAGATATTTTGAAAATGTCTTGGTGTTTTTTTTGTCCATTATGTGAAAGTCAGTGGGGTCCACTGTTGTTTTGTTTCACTGTATGGACAAAAACAGAAACATTCTTCAAAATATCATCTTTTGTGAGGGTGGATAAATGATGACAGGGCTGTGGGTGAAGTGTCCCTTTGAGACAGTTCAGAGAATCTTTATCATGCGTCTCGTACAATTGCAGGTTTTAATCTTGCTGCATTAGAATAAACAGTTTAAGTTGAATGCACTTGAAGCACCAACACAGTGTGTGTGTGTGTGTGTTGTGGCCGTGACAGTGGCCTAATCCAGACGCTGGCGGCCGGTCAAAGCCAGGACAGACAGAACAGAACCGCAGCTCCTTCTGCTGCTGCTGAATCTTGTGTTTTAGCAGACGGTGTGTTTATTTGTTACGGTCAGTCGTGTGTTTCTCAGGCCTCAGCACTTTATCAAGGCGGGCAGAGAAGACGACAGCTGGATAGGACTACAGTTGAGCTGTAAGAGAATGTGGGACGTGTTTGTGGAAACTTTCCTCTGCAAACATCAGAATCTGACTGATCTTTGTTGACCTGAAGATGTTTCTCAAACAGGTGCTGTGCGCTGCGGTTTTGGTTTGAGCTGGATTCAAAATCATGCCGTGTTTTTGTTAACATGATTTTAAATGAGCAGAAATTTAAAATATTTATTTGCTTCGTTCAGTTTGAATGCATTCAGATTCTCTTTTACAGAACTAAAGCAAAATAATTCTGGGCTCTAAATATGGATCTCTCCTTCAATTTGCGTCTGTGGGATTAATAAATTAATCGCAATATGGTTTAGTGAGATTATCAAATCGCAAATGCTGTGTTTCAGTTAAATAAATGTAATGATTTATTTAATAAATAATGTATGAAGCACGGCACCGTGTTCATTTACACGCGAGCAGCTCATGATCCGCCTATGTTTTCAGTGTCTCGGACCAGCTCTTCTCTGATGACAGGAGGGCGGGGCAACCTGTCACTCACGTGAAATTTACCAATAGCGAACCAAAACCATCCAATCAATTCCCCATAGACAAAACAAAGTCCCGCCCTACATTTGTTCTTGTTCGAGAAGCTGTTTCACTCGAATATGTCACAATAGAGAGGAAAAAAGATTGTTTCATGCCGACTTTAAGGCTCCCGGCAGTTTTGTCAAAATAATTTTAATGTTTGAAAATGTAAAAAAAAAAAAAAAAAAAATTCTATATTATTAATATTAAATATATTATTTTATTATATCATTATGAAATTTTATATTATTTTTCTTTTTTTTTATATTTTACCGTGAAATATTAATGTACTAATAATAGTAATATTTATTAGTTTTTTTTTAGTAATTGTTATATTTTTTTTAGTTATAACAATAATTGTTATTATTAGAGTAGCACTGTGTAATAATAATAATAAAAAAATGTCCTCTTATATTTGTTTTTTAGTAATTTTTATATTTTTTGTTATTATTAGAGCAGCACTGTTTATAATAATAATAAATAATTCTTCTTCCTCTATTATTATTATTATTATTATTATTATTATTTTATAGCAATATTGATATTTAATCACAACAATTTCCATTTTTTTTTTTTCTCATTTTAAATTGCAGTTGCAATTTTTATCAGGAAACAAAAAGAAGAAGAAAAGAAAAAAATAGCTTTTTCCCCCCAAATTGTGCAGCAGGTGAGAATTGTGCATCTGTCCACTAATGCACAACGCACATTATTTGAGGAATCGTTCATGTCTTTTTCAAGACTTTTTCTTTTCCCATTGCAGAAGCTTCATCTCTTCTATTATGTCGTTGAGCGCGTGTGGTGTTTTTGTTGGTGTTTACAGGTCAGTGACGTGTGCTGACTGATGGCCATTGAGGTTCAGTCAGGTGTGATTCTCAGAGCGTGTGGAGTGATGAAATGCTCTTTTGAGCTGCTTTAAAGGAGAAATTCCTCCTTCAGTTCCCACAGATGAGAGATGTTTTCACCGGAGGGACTGTGAGACACTGTAAATGTTAAAATAAACAAAACGCACCCGAGTATATACTTGTTTGTTCTCTTAAATCAGGTAAAGATTATAAACATTCTCAAATTACCACCAAAAATAGTTTAGCTTCATCTCACAGTTTGGTAAAAATAAAGCATTTGCAGAAATGTAAACTGTAATATGCAAATAAACTATTCAAAAATGCTGCTTGTAAGCTAAAAACCAGATTACTTGTGCTTAAAAGGGTTAGTTCACCCAAAAATGAAAATTATGTCATTAATGACTCACCCTCATGTCGTTCCAAACCTGTAAGACCTCCGTTCAACTTCAGAACACAGTTTAAGATATTTTAGATTTAGTCCGAGAGCTTTCTGTCCCTCCATTGAAAATGTATGTACGGTAGACTGTCCATGTCCAGAAAGGTAATAAAAACATCATCAAAGTAGTCCATGTGACATCAGTGGGTCAGTTAAAATTTGTTGAAGCATCGAAAATACATTTTGGTCCAAAAATTACAAAAACTACAACTTTATTCAGCATTGTCTTCTCTTCCAGAATCCTTTACATTGAACTGTTTCCATTGAATTGATTCCATTGTGCTGTTTCCATTGAATTGATTCCATTGAATCCTTTCATCTGTCGGCGTTGGTAATGCACTTTTACGTTTTTGGCGATTAGGACATCCGCAACATTTTGAAGCATCGAAAATACATTTTGGTCCAAAAATAACAAAAACTACGACTTTATTCAGCATTGTCTTCTCTTCCGGGTCTGTTGTCAATCCGCGTTTACGACTCCGCTGCTGCTGCTTCTTCTTTCCTCTTTTACGACAGTTGGCATCCAGCTTATTGGGTCATTACCGCCCCCTTCTGCTCTGGAGTGTGGTTCACGACTCCACAGTGACGCTGCTGACGTGTTATCCAGTGCGCCCGAGCTTCGTTTACAGTCTGAGGGAGACACACGCTGTATTCAAGCTATTCTACATTGTTTGTATTTTGGTATTGCTCTATTTTTTTTAAATGGTGCATAAGTGTGCATGTCACGAATGTCCTAATCGCCAAAAACAACCCCGGAGACGTAAAAGTGCATTACCAATGCTGACAGATGAAAGGATTCAATGGAATCAATTCAATGGAAAGGATTCCGGAAGAGAAGACAATGCTGAATTAAGTCGTAGTTTTTGTTATTTTTGGACCAAAATGTATTTTCGATGCTTCAACAAATTCTAACTAACCCACTGATGTCACATGGACTACTTTGATGATGTTTTTATTACCTTTCTGGACATGGACAGTATACCGTATATACACTTTCAATGGAGGGACAGAAATCTCTCGGACTAAATCTAAAATATCTTAAACTGTGTTCTGAAGATGAACGGAGGTCTTACAGGTTTGGAACGACGTGTGGGTGAGTCATTAATGACATCATTTTCATTTTTGGGTGAAGTAACCCTTTAATATCTGTGAGGATTTATTCATTTAAAATGTTTTCCAGTAGCTGGTCCTTTACAGTTTCACATATAATGTTGACATTGTTTGATATTCAGCTGTTTTTGTCTATAACCCACAAACCAGATGAACAATCGACAATAAAATCCGCAAACCGCACACTTAAATAACAGGCTGACTGCTGTGACATCAGATGAATCGGGCAAATTACAGAGAATCAACAGAGTCTGAAGGTGAAACGGCAGTTTTTGAGCTGAAACTGAACTCTGTGCGACCTCGAGTATGATATTCATGAAGAACTACTCCAATAAAATTACTTCTAATTTTAAACGGGAGACGTTTGAAAGGACGGGAACGCTAGATTTCCTCTATATAATGGTAAGTTATGTTCGTCAGCCCACGCGGATATCAACGGCAAAAAACCATCTGAAACTCAATTTCCCCCAAGAGTGAGGATGTTTGGGCAAAAATGATGAGGGGAAAGTCAATCGTGTGTCTGATCTAATTAAGCGCTGAACTTATGTGAAATTTCCTCTCTCCCATTTTTGTGTCGTTTTCATTTAGCGCTGCTGCTTTTCATCTGCTTCCCAGCTGTCCTGCGGGGGGTTTTGATCTCCCCCGAACGTCTTCCTCTTCTAAAAAACCAAACAATTACAGCTTTGGGAAAGTAAAATACATGTTAGTTCTTTCATAAATCTAGACTATCACGAATCAGCCACATCTGATCTTCAGTGGGCTTCAATTAGAGGAGCATCACAAAAACTCAAGTCTCTTGATAACCTTTGATAACACTTATTATTATAGTATAATATATAATAATAAGTATAATAATACATTTTAGTGAAGGAGAGTTTTTCTAAACAGTTTTGGTCTGACAATGTGAACTTTGACTCTTGAAGCAAAACCATTGTTCTGAGTTTTTTGTTTGGCGTTTGTCTTTTTGTCTTGCGCTTTATAGTACATTACAAAATATTCACAAATCCAATTACACGTTGTACTATTTGACTATCATGTAACTAAGTTCACCTGTTTCACTTTCTGTGCAAATGTATGTTGTATATATAACCACTACATTTCACACACAGTACCGGTCATAAATTTGGAAACATTACTATTTTTTTAAGTTTTTGAAGTCTCTTATGCTCAACAAGGCTGCATTTATTTAAACAAATATACTGTAATATTGTGAAATATTAGTTTAATTTAAAATAATGGTTTTCTATTTTAATACACTTTAAAATGTAATTTATTTCTGTGATGCATCATTACTCCAGTCTTCAGTGTCACATGATCCTTCAGAAATCATTCTAATGTTTTTTTTTTATAACCTGTGATGCTTATTTCAGGATTCATTGATGAATAAAAAGTTAAAAAGAACAGCATTTATTCAAAATAGAAATCTTTTCTAACAATATAAGCATTTACTATCACTTTATATCGATTTAACACATACTTGCTGAAAAAAAGTATTAATTAAAAAAAAAAAATGACAGACAAAAATTACTTTTGAATGGTAGTGTATATATTGTTACAAAGGATTTCTATTTTAAATAAATGCTGATCTTTTTTTTAACTTTTTTTCATCACAGAATCCTGATAAAAGTATCACAGGTTATAAAAATATAAACATTAAGCAGCACAACTGTTTCCAACATTAAAAAAATAAATAAAAAAAATCAGCATATTAGAATGATTTCTGAAGGATCATGTGACACTGTGAAGACTGGAGTAATGATGCTGAAAATTCAGCTTTGCATCATATTATTTCTTTCTTTATTTTTTTATTATCTCCCCTCCTCAAAACACCAAACGATTACTGCCTCGGGGAAGTAAAATGCCTGTATGCCTCTTCCATAAATCAAGACCACCACAAATCGGCCACATCTGATCCCTAGTGGGCTTCAATTAGAGGTGCATCACGAAAACTCAAGTCAAGTCAGCTCAGCTCCACAGTGAACTTGCTGACTGCGTGGTTCCCGTGAGAGAGGCAGTCTGGGTGCTGACCTGGTCGGAAACCTCAGGAAGGCTTTGATAACCTCTCCCGTCTCTGTGTCCTCCCTCCCGTCACGGCCTCCGTACACCAGCCTGTCTCCTGGCCCGAGCGCCAGGCGTCGAGTCCCCTGCGATTAGCGCCGCCAGCTGATTGTGCGGCAGTCCCACGCTCGCAGATGCAGGCTGCGGGTTTGGTTGCGCGTCAAGCCTTGGGCCGTTTGTCTAAGACTGGCCGACCGCATCTAGAGATCTGCAGTCTGTCTCGATGCACTGGACAGTCTGAGCGTGGCCTTTGGACTATTACCACCAGTCTGTCCTAGTCACAAATAGACACGTGCATGTGCTGAAAGCATGCTATTTTTAGCATGCATGGGTTTTATATAAAAACGGGAATAGTTTTCCCAGCAAGGCTATATTTATGTTCTGATGAACCTCGTGTGAAAGCGTGAACGCTGGCAGTTTTCTGATCCTCGGCTTCTGCAATTAAAGTTGCTTTTTGTTGATAAGTGTTTGCACACTGTTATTAGGTGTAACGTGCAGCATCTCGCTGCCAGTTCTGCAGTAAATGACCGTTTCTCTATTACCGTCAGGAGCTCTTCGGCTCTGAGGGCACAGACTTTGTAGACATGTAATTTTCTCAAATATTTCTAAAACACAAACAATCTTTAACTCTCTAGGCAGTGGCTTTGAGCTCTTTAGGAACGTGCTCACATGTCAGAGATGACATGTTCGAATCTGGCTTGCAACATTTTCTGAGGTCATTTCTAACCTATTTTGTTGTATTTATACTGGCGGCATCCAGAAATATACCATAAAGGCCTAAAATAAAATGTATTTCACTATTTAAACAACAGATTCAGGATATGATCTCAGATCATGTTACAACTTGTTTTTTGTCTTTTATCATATTTTATTTTATTTTATTTTAGGCCTTTTTCTCAGGACTCTTTGGTGCAAATTATTATAATATGTAATAAATATAATAATACATTTTAATTATTTATTTTTTTTTTTTAAGGACATTTTTTTCTCAATGGTTTTGGTTTTGAGTCACCACTTTTTCCAGTGTAAAATCTGACTCTTGAAGCAAAACCAGTGTTCATGTTTTGTTCGTTTTAGTCATAGTTTTTTGCTTTTTTGTCTTTCACTTGAAGTTTACTCACTTGAAATGTACTTAATATTGTCATGCCATATTATTTGTACTGCATTTTATTATCACTAAAATGGCATAACATTTTGGTCAATGGAAATTATATTAGAGCAATGTAATGACAAAAATATTTGCATCATAATAAATATATATATATTTATATATAACTAATCAATTTTTTTCTGTAATTAACTGCGATTAATCATGTTGTATTAATCATAATTTAAATAAATGTAGAAACTTAAAGATAGTATATTTTAAATATTTGTTTAATGGCATCTTTTTATGAATCAAGGCCAGTATCACTGATATTAATACTGCTACTAATACTTTTTTTTTTAAACATTAATTATAGACATTCAACATTACAGTATAACTTAATTTTCAACATTTATTAGAATCCCCATAACAAGACTTGATCACCTCCATGTTTGACCATGGAGATTGTGTTCTTCTGCTCATAAACTTTGCCTTTTTTGCACCAGATGTACCACTGATCCATGGGTCTAAAAAGTTCCAGTTTGGTCACATCCCTCCATAAAACATTCTTCCACAACTCCACAGGTATATCCAAATGAATTTAAGCATATTCAAGTCAGCCTTTTATGTTCTTTTTGGTCAAGAGTGGCATCCGGCAAAGCTTATAAGCAGAAGAACACCATCTCCATGGTCAAACATGGAGGTGGTCCAGTCTTGTTATATATGGGGTTCTTTGCTGTTGCAGGAAGTAGAATTATTGACTGTATAAAGGACATCATGAATTATTTGAAGTATCAAGCGAAAGATGGTGATGCCTTAGGTGCAGAGACTAAGCTTTATGATCAATGGACTCTCCTGCAGGACAGCCGACCCAAAGTACAAATCCAAATCTACTCAAGGGATCAGTCGTAGAGTGGCCTGCACAGTCTTCAGATTGAAATCTCATTGAAAATAGTTGGTGGAATTTGTAGAAAGCAGTGGTAACACGGAAACCAAAGACTAGCAATGATCTTAAAGCTTTTTCAAGCGAGGAATGGGCCAAGATTGCAGTAGAGAGGTGACAGAAGCTTCCAAACACTTACAGGCAATGTTTATTGGAGGTTATAAACAACAAAAGATTCTGCACAAAATTTGATATTTGGGGGTTGAATAATTTTGTACACGTACAGTGCTTCCCACAGGTTTGAAATATACTTGCGGTGGTAGCCGGGCAAAAAATCCTACTATTACCCACGGCACAAAAATGGTCTACTACATGTGACAAACAAATAATGTGTGATTTTTAACAGTATTTTTATTTATTGAAATTTATTTTAATTACATAGCATGCTATTACATTTAATTACATACTAATATTATGCATTATTATGCATTGTGAATTATGCAAAATTACAGCATTTAAATGGTTATCCTTTTCCTATGTTCTCCTTGCTGTCATATAGTGTCTCTCTCAGTGAATGGGACATTGATTTTACTAGTAAAATTTATAAAATGAATAATATATGTGTCAAATAATGTTCTTAGTCTTTTCTTCCTGTGGGGGAGACTACAATAATTTACTATGAATTAAATGGAAATCAAATTAAATACAATTTATTGTGTAACCAAAATACCAATAATGCCCAAAAGAAAAAGAAAAAACTTTTAATTACTTTGACTTTTGACTACTTGACTTTTAATTATAAACAAGCCCGAAATACACCAGGACTCTTATTTTGAAATGTCTGTACTATTGCAGGCTGATCCTTCAGATTCTTACAACCGTATAAAACATTTTATATAAAGGCCATGAAGTAGACATTGTAATAATTCATCAACTTGAGTTCATTAGCAATCGCTTGGCATAAATCTGCACTTTTCACTGATTGAGAATCACTTTGAAGCAGTCTGAACTTAGAGTCTGAAGCTGATTTTGCAAACTCATAAGGAGGCGCTGTTGCGCGTTCTACAAGCTCGCGCAACAGCGCGCCTTGTGACTTCGCAAAATGCAGCGCCCGTGGGAATGTCAGCGGGAGTAAACAGTTCTGACGCACACATAACGAGCAGGTACAAAACGACTAGTTTTTGATCACGGATGGTTTCATTATCTTGTGCTGATATAAAAGTATAAGACGATAAAAATAATAAAACCAAAAATGTCTCCAAAAATATACTTGGGCGGGCCGCCCACGTATAATAACGGCCGCCCAAGTATATTTTTGGAGACATTTTTGGTTTTATTATTTTTTAAAGTCTATGTGTGGGAAGCACTGACGTACGTTTAGAGCCATTTTTATTTTATTATTATTATTTTTATTTTTATTTTTTTTTTTTCATTTTTCATCAACTTTACATTCTCGTAATTGCTCAAATATGTATTAATAAACTTTGTATAATAGTTTATTGATGCCTTTGATGAATTGTTCTCATAAAATTTTGTTCTCAGCAGCAGATTGTCTTGCATTTTAAGGGGTTGAATAATTTTGATTGCAACTGTATGTCTGCTCTTACGAGGATACTCAACAAAACTGGCATTTTGGCATAATTCTGTGTGTTATTGTTTGTTCAAGCGTGAAAGAGAACTCGAAACTGGCGCGCGTCTTTCTGTGCACACGAGTCATGTGTGTGTTACACAGAAACGACATTCACATTGCGTTCTCTTGCGTTGTCTTGTGGCGCTTAAAAGCATTTGTGTTAAGAGCGTGATCATATAATGTAATGCTACTCAAATGATGATAGAAAAACTGATGCTGTGTTGTTACGTATTTTTAACATGTTAAACTGATAAAATTATCCATATGCATTAAAGTGTTAATTTTGACAGCTCTTATATGTATGTTTTAATTTAAAATGACTGTAATGATGCATCTTTATCCATCTCATTATCGTTCTAAAACCCTCAATCACTGTCCTTCAGCAGCACTTCACTTCACTTTACATAGTGAACAAGAAAACAGAATATACAAGATGCAAAGAGCTGAGTCAGCGACATGTCAAGGATAGACGTGTGTGTGTCTGTGGCCGTTTATGTTCGTGCAAGTCTGACCCATCTCCGACTGTGAGCTCACTCCACAGGCCAGATAGTTCATGCTAATGAGAGACTGGTGACCACGCAAATCTCAGCACTACCCACACGTCCAGTGACGGCTACAAATATACACTCGTGTTCATGAAGGGCTGACCGAGTCAAAGACGACCAAAAGCATGACATAAACTCAACCCGACAAGACTGAATCGCTACATTTACACAAAACAAGCGTCGCACAGTAACTCAAACGGCGCTGCATTTAGACCTTTACAGTCTGGCTGTCTCGTCGTGCCCGTCTGCTGTTCGCTCCGGCCCGCCAGGCTGGGCGCTGATGGTGGCCTTGTAAGTTTGTGTGAGCTGCACCCAAGAGTGGCACATTACCGGCCCACGGACGCCAGGACGCGGTGTTCCCAAAATACCTCCCGAAACGTGCCCGCGCAGGCGGACGGCAGGGTTGTCCTCGTGTTTTAACTGGACCAAGTTCTTTTTAAAATCTGCATTGATACCTAGAATACATCTTTCATTCTGCGTAAGTCTATTTTGCATCTTCAGAGCTATTTCTGAACGTTTAGACAGGGAGGTTTTCAGAGAGAATAGAGTCCATGATTAGAACAAACGCTCGGCAGATTAAAAACCCTGCAAAATCAACAAACACAGAGATGCTGGAGGACTTGCTTAGACAGGATTACTGTAATTCCATTTGTCTTAAATGTCCACCCTGATTTCAGGTGACATTTAAAGGTGACTTGCAACATCAAATGGAATTGCAAAAATAAAGATAGATTCCAAAAAAAATTCCTAAACACTCCTACCGCCTCTTCCACCCCTGTTTTTCATTGTTCTGTCAAACAGGTAGTAACTAACTCATTGACTTAATTTTGAAGTGTTTATATATATATATATATATATATATATATATATATATATATATATATATATATATATATATATATATATATATATATATATATATATATATATATATAATACACACACACACACACACACATACAATGGAACAATGTTGAACCGGCAAAGACTGGCCCGTGTAGTCAAGAAGTTAATGCTGGTTCTGATAGAAAGGTGTCAGAATACACAGTGCATCAGTTTGTTGTGTATGGAGCTGCATAGCTGCAAACCAGTCAGAGTGTCCATGCTGACCCCTGTCCACCCCCGAAAGAGCCAACAGTGGACACGTGAGCATCAGAACTGGACCACGGAGCAATGGAAGAAGGTGGCCTGGTCTGATGAATCACGTTTTTTTTTTTTTGTCATCAAGTGGATGGCCGGATGCATGTGCATTGCTTACCTGGGGAACACATGGCACCAGGATGCACTATGGGAAGAAGGCAAGCCAGCTAAGGCAGTGTGATGCTTTGGGCAATGTTCTGCTGGGAAACCTTAGGTCCTGCCATCCATGTGGATGTTACTTTGACGGTCGCATCAGCACCAAGCTTCAGACACGCCATCTGTGTCAACGCTTGACGGAGGGCATGTCTGAAGCTTGGTGCTAACGCGACCGTCATAGTGACAACAGCCAATCACATTACTTTCCGGTGCTGCATGAATGCATTTGGCTAGCGTCCGCCCCAGGGTATTTGCATAAGGTGATCCGATTGGCTGACGCCTGCATTAGTGCTTAAAGTTGAGAAGTTTTCGACTTCTGCCTCAAGCAACAGGAGTGAGAGTGAGAATTTTGAGGGGAACAGTGTGACAACAACAGTGTACACTTGCATCACTGGTAGTTCCTTTTATGCAGGGTTAGAGCGTTTACACTCTGAAGTAGTCGTGATTCATCTCTCACAATGCGACATGCTCATAACACCTCTTAAACAAGTGGATATTTTTCCTTGTAATCCCTCCTTTTAACGATTACAGAATTGTGGCATCCGTAACCGCGATTAGAAATTAAATTAATTGTGCAGCCCTACGTTATACCCCTCAGAAGTGAGTACATCCTTCACATTTTTGTAAATATTTTATTACATCTTTTCATGTGACAACACTGAAGAAATGACACTTTGCTAAAATGTAAAGTAGTGAGTGTACAGCTTGTATAACAGCGTAAATTTGCTTTCCCCTCAAAATAACTCAACACAATGCCATTAATGTCTAAACATTAATGTCTAATATCTGGCCACAAAAGTGAGTACACTCCTAAGTAAAAATGTCCAAATTGGGCCCAATTAGCCATTTTCTCTCCCCGGTGTCATGAGACTCGTTAGTGTTACAAGGTCTCAGGTGTGAATGGGGAGCAGGTGTGTTAAATTTGGTGTTATTGCTCTCACTCTCTCATACTGGTCACTGGAAGTTCAACATGGCACCTCATGGCAAAGAACCCTCTGAGGATCTGAAAAAACAGAATTGTTGCTCTACATAAAGATGGCGTAGGCTATAAGAAGATTGCCAAGACCCTGAAACTGAGCTGCAGCACGGTGGCCAAGACCATACAGTGGTTTAACAGGACAGGTTCCACTCAGAACAGGCCTAGCCATGATCGACCAAAGAAGTTGAGTGCACATGCTCAGCGTCATATCCAGAGGTTGTGTTTGGGAAATGGATGCATGAGTGCTGCCAGCATTGCTGCAGAGCTTGACTGGGTGGAGGCTCAGCCTGTCAGTGCTCAGACCATACGCCACACACTGCATCAAACTGGTCTGCATGGCCCAGAAGGAAGCCTTTTCTAAAGATGATGCACAAGAAAGCCCACAAACAGTTTGCTTAAGACAAGCAGACTAAGGACATGGATTATTGGAACCATGTCCTATGGTCTGATGAGACCAAGATAAACTTATTTGGTTAAGATGCAAATCAGCAACCAGGTGAGGAGTGTGTCTTACCTATAGTCAAGCATGGTGGAGGGAGTGTCATGGTCTGGGGCTGGCGGCACTGGGAAGCTACAGTTCATTGAGGGAACCATGAATGCTAACATGTACTGTGACATAACGAAGCAAAGCATGATCCCCTCCCTTCGGAGACTGGGCCGTAGGGCAGTATTCCAACATGATAACGACCCAAAACACACACACAAGATGACCGCTGCCTTGCTAAAGAAGCTGAGGGTACCTAAATCCTATTGAGCATCTGTGGGGCATCCTCAAAAGGAAGGTGGAGGAGCGCAAGGTCTCTAACATCCACCAGCTCCCTGATGTGGAAGAGGACTCCAGTGGATACCTGTGAGGCTCTGGTGAACTCTGGTGAACTCCATGCCCAAGAGGGTTATTGACATTTTGGGCCCAATTTGGACATTTTCACTTAGGGGTGTACTTACTTTTGTGGCCAACGGTTTAGACTTTAATGGCTGATGGCTGTTGAGTTACTTTGAGGGGACAGCAAATTTACTTTACTAATTTACTGTTATACAAGCTGTACACTAACTACTTTACTTTGTAGCAAAGTGTCGGCTTCAGTGTTGTCACATGAAAAGACATAAAATAATTACAAAAATGTGAGGGGTGTACTCACTTCTGTGAGATATTTTGTACATATATATAATGTTGTTTAATGTAGAAGCAAAATACATTATAGTCAAGAGGTACTTGAGACCATAAGAAACCACCCAGAACGGCATAAGACTTTAAAATAGCTGTCTCATCAGCACATTGAACTTGCTAAACTGTATTTTAACATGGGAACATATTATACTTTTCTAATTCTGAGTATCAGGGTATCTGTGATCTCTTACAAAACGTGATTGTGCCCTTTCAGCATGTTTGGAACAGTTGTGCAAAAGCTGCTGTTGTGAGCAGTGATGCAAGGCCCCGTTGTAAAGATGCAACGAGTGACTCAATAGCACTCTGCACTGAAAGGTGCCATTTCCCCAATCTCACTTCTTCATGCGTTTCCGCCCGTGGCGTTACACTCTGCCACTTTCCCAGGCTGTGCTCTGCCCGTTTGATGCCCTCATTGGCCTGACCTGAAGCTAATGCAAAATTATGTTTAGATGCCACAAGCCTGGGATGTTTTTGCCCTTGCGAGATCTTCCCAAACCCCATTTCTTTTGTTGCATCATATTGCAAACTATCAATGAACAATTTAACGAAGTATTTGATAGATGTGTAAGACAAAGGCAATTATCAAAACCCAATACAATAAACTAGAAAAAGTGTGTGGGATTATTTTTTTCTAGTTGATCATCATATTGCATACTAAAATACAATATTTTTGTTCTTTCTCTTTTAAGCCATCTGTAGCCAGCTTTGCACTGTAAAGATGTTGTGTGCAATGGGAAAGCAACTTTAATGTTGCATTTCGCAAGGCTTTAACACTATTGTTTTGCATCCCTTGAATGGGTTGGTATTTCTATTGTGTTGTTGGCCATAAGCAGATGTGGTTGAGTGAATTCACACACAATGCATTGGCTGGTGTAACAGCAATGGTCTGTGTTTCAACAGGTGCGTTACCTGAAGATCATCGAGAAGAGCGGCTATCAGGCCCTCCCGTGGGTTCGATACATCACCCAGAACGGAGGTAAGAAACTCTCTCATCCTTTCTCATACTCTTTCTCTATTTTTGTCTTTGTTTTTCACAGCATTGCAGGTATTTGGCAACAATTAAGCAATGTGGTACAGAACGATGGGAGATTAGTGTTAAATGCGGAGGTGAAATTGTTCTGTGGAAAGAGGATGTTCAGGACAGACGCGTGCAGAGATGGTGAAACGGAGATAAAATTAGAAACACTGGTACAGTGTGTGGTAAATAGTGTTGTGGGAGATTTTCTTTCTTTGAATTTGTATTTTAAAGTTTTTAACTTTTAACAGCCTCCCTTATGTTTCACATATATTTCATTTAAAATTATTTAAAATTGTTTCGTTTTATAATAAAGCAATGTATGATGAAATATATATACAGTTGCAAGAAAAAGTATGTGAACTACTTGCAGAATCTGTGAAAATGTGAATAATTTTACTGAAATAAGAGAGATCATACAAAATGCATGTTATTTTTTTATTTAGTGCTGTCCTGAGTAAGATATTTTATATAAAATATGTTTACATATAGTCGACAAGACAAAAAAATAGCAGAATTTATTAAAATAACCCCATTCAAAAGTTTGTGAACCATTGATTCTCAATACTGTGTGTGGTTACCTGATGATCCACGACTTCATGTTTTTATGTTTTGTGATGGTTGTTCATGAGTCTCTTGTTAAACTGAGCTCTGTTCTTCAGAAAAATCCTCCAGCTCCTGCAGATTCTTCAGTTTTCAAGGATTTTTTGCATATTTGAACCCTTGACAGCAGTGACTGAATGATTTTGAGATCCATTTTATCACACTGAGGACAACTGAGGGACTCAGACTCTATTAAAAGAGTTTCAAACATTCACTGATGCTCCAGAAGGAAACCCGATGCATTAAGAGCCTTTTTTAATTTATTTTTAAGATCAAGGTAAATTGTATTTAGTTTGCCTTCCGGGGAACATGCAAGTATCTTTTGTTGCTTATGAAGGGCAGTTCTAAATGAAAAAAATCATATTTCAACAAAAAAATAAACATTAGGACTTGTTCCTGTTCAAAAGTTTTCACCCCCCCCGGCTTTTAATGCATCGTGTTTCCTTCTGGAGCATCAGTGAATGTTTGAACCTTTTTAATAGTTGAGTTTGAGTCCCTCAATTGTCCTCAGTGTGAAAAGATGAATCTCAAAATCATTCAGTCACTTCTGGAAAGGGTTCAAATATGCAAAAAATCCTTGAAAACTGAAGAATCTGTAGGAGCTGGAGGATTTTTCTGAAGAACAGAGCTCAGTTTAACAAGAGACTCATGAACAACCATCACAAAACACAAAAACAGTCATAGATCATCCAGGTAACCACACAATATTAAGAATCAAGGGTTCACAAACTTTTGAATATATATATATATATATATATATATATCGGTTTAGCTATATATAGTTATGTATATAATATATTAAATATTTTATATATATCCACTTGAAGGAACTATAAATTTAAATAAACCAACAGTCATTGTAGGTAATAAGAACTTATTAATTAATTATAATAATTCAGGTATAGTTACAAATAATCAAGGTGTTTAATGAACACAAGAATAGGTTTAATAATGGTCATTTATATATCGAAATGTTAAATTGCATTTATTTTTTACATTTAAACATGAAGTTATATATAAATAAAATGGTACATGATGGCAAACAAATTATTAAATCATTTTATCCATCCAAGGAAAGTTTGAATTGATTCACACAAGTCAATTGAACTGTAATGCCATGTTTAAAGTTTAAATCACTATTAAAACCTCTTTGTCTTGATGCTCTCAGGATTGTGAAACGAGTCTAATGACACAAACTTTAATGGCCAAATGTGGAGTGTTCGTATTGCAAAATTGTTGCTTAACTTTCTATAATCATGTAAACTAGATTTAGTAGAGTTCCTCTATGTGTTCTGTGTTCTTGATCACAACTGCAACACCGAATGATGAACCAATCAGCATCCAGCAAGTTGTATAATTATAATTTGTTAATTTTCTGAACTTGCGTCTCAATTTTATGGATTGATTTAGTTTTTGATTGTGTTTTAATGGGTGGAGAGAGAAAGTTCAGCTGTCACAATTAACTTTCCCTCGTGTTTTCATTTTTTCCTGTTTCCTGTCATTCTGGGCATTTAATTAAGCTTGGCTCATTTCCTCCTTTGCAGACTATCAGCTGCGGACTCAGTAACCGTGAAGAATTGGTCCAGTGCATCATGGGTCAAGGATGTGTCTGTCTCTCTCTCTCTGCTGTATGTAGGCTCCACGCTCATCTGCAGTATTCACAACACTTTAGTGCTGATTTAAAATAAATACAGGTCATGTTTTGGCTAGATCTTAGATTTATGGATTGGAATTGAATCTTTTATACAGTGTTACTTTGATTTTCCCAAGTACAAAAACCCCGAACATTAGAAAATGCAATTGGATGAATCTTACGAAACTCTCCAGAACATGTGAATCATATGAATCTACTTGATTTTAGAATCATTAAGATATTTTTGTTAGTATTGCTACATTATTATAATGATAATTAATCACATTCCCTTCAAATTCTCATTGATTCTTTTGATTTTGTGTTGAAATATGACAGGGTTCATGAGATTCACCTATTTTCACATATAAATGCCTGTATTTGAGTCATTTCAGGGTTTTTCCTCATGCTTTAATTCAAACTGCAGATGTGCGTGTTCAGTTCTGGACCGTCAGTGTGTGTTTGACAGTTAACGGGAATCATGTTCCTTTTACGTCTCGTGAAAAACCAATGGTTTCACGTCACATCTCAAAGGAGGAAGCGTTCATACTTGTTACATTTCAGAAGACGATGTTTCCATACTGTAAACGCTTCATGTTTGCGGTTATTTATCAGTTGGATTCGAGGTCACAGAGATAGTATGTTACAGAAGTGTTCATTTTTTTTATGTTAATAAGTCCAAAAAGGTCAACCGAATAGAATATTATAGTCTGTAAATCCAAATTAAACCGTTTTCCATGAGGTAATCCAGTAGCAGTTGTTGGGGACGTCCTCAGATATTGTTGCACATTGACTCTTTTGTTGCTATTAATATTATTTTCTTGATTATCTTGGTTGTAGTATTCATGTAATTCAGTATTATTGGTTACAGGAGTAGCAGCTGCTCTGGGATCTGTTCACAGTACCTCATATGAGTTTACTACACGCTGCTAAAATGCAGAATTACACTCGATTAGAACTATTCAACACAATCTAAAGTCAACCACTGTGCCATTTTGAAAATAGAAGAATAGTTGTTTTCTTTTGTATTACTAATTTGATAGGTCTTATTCATTTCATTTGCCTTTTAAAGGATTGAATGTGAAGGTTACCATGTTTACTATGGTACTGCATGCAGTGTATCTGAAATGTGACAATTGCATTCCTCTCGAAATGTTCCTGTAACTCATTTAAATAATTCACCTGTCTGTACACGTCAAGGATCATAAAGTACCTGTTTAGAAAATACCTCTTCTGTTCGGTCTCATTTATACTGCTGTTTGAAATTTGTAAATTATTCTGTCCAAGAACTGCCACTTACACAGAAAGAGACCATATGATAGACAGTTGAGTCTTTAACACTCAAACATGTATTAAAATGCAAAAATTATCCTGGATTATCCAGACCAAGTTGATCCAAACCATGCTTTGTTTACTTATACAACAAGAGCTGTTGAATGCTTGATTGATTGACGAATGTTCTAAGTGTGCAGTTATTTTTAAGGAAATGCACGGCTAAAATAGTTCCAGGCAGGTCTTGACTGCATTGCAGTTGCTATCACTTTGCCAAATGATTTCAGTTATTTCAAAGGTCCTTAAGCTGACAACAGCAAAAGAACCAAAACCCACAACGACACCGACCAACCAAATAAATGTTGTAAACAGTAGGATAAAAACGACAAATTATTTCCATGTTTTTTGCCACAAAATTAAGGTTTTTTTTATGTATAGAAAGCACATACTGTTGTTGTTTTTTTTACCATTTTATCATTAAAATAGTTTTGCTAACTAAACTAATGGCTAATAACACCGCTGTTCTTGAAGCAGATAAACTTAGTTTCGCTATTAGTAGAGACGCTGTTGAGAGACGCACAGACTCACACACTCATTTCACACACTCTTGATCTCTCTCGCTCTAATAACTGCATTATTCTGCTATCAATGACTCAAGCCTCCGTTACTAGCTCTAAAATGATGTTTTGAAATTAGTAATGGAGGCGTGGGCTTAAATGTGTAAGAAAATAGTCCTACACGAGCGTTTTAAGGATAAAAAAACTGACTATATCCTGAAATACATCTAAACAATGTCTTGAGGTTGCTTCACGTCCTCGGGTGTGCATTATTTTCTAATAATTCTACACCCGTTGTTTATTTTTCCTCACATCTTTGTCCTGGGTCAGAGTTAAAACATTAAATGTTAAGATATAAAATGAATTTTATAGTTGATTTGGTAAGTTAAATGTCTCAAGGTTGGTGTGTTCATGGTCTCCTATCATTTCATGTGATGGTTTTGGTTGAAGAGATCCTCTAATGCACCAGTCCTTTGATGTGAACTAACTCCAGGCTAAGGTGATGCGCTTCCCCTTTAAAAACACATTTAAATAGATTTCTTTAAAAATACTGTCACCGCACAACCTACACATTCCCGCATAAACGCTCCCGATAAATTTTCATTCACAAACCACTGTTAATTTTTACAGAAAGTAAGCTGTCATTCATCTTAGTTCATTGCAACCTCACAAAGTCCTTTTATAATCAATGAACCTGACTGCACAATAAATCTCTCCTTAGTTTAGAACGGCGATTAACTTACGTGTACAATAAGCTGGTTAAAACATGCATTCTTTAATAGGTATAGTTAAACATATCTTGAGAAGTGCTCTCTGAGTATGCATTTATTTGTCATTTTAACTGTTGGAAACGGAGCGTAAAAAAAGTGGACGACTTATCCTGCTGCGCCCTCTATAGGCCATGATCAGATCAATTAGTCGACTAGTCTGGGCAACCCCTAGGCAATGCAGTGCCAGGCAGGATGCAAGTGTTTTTTGCTAGTTTCAGCCTGATGCAGTTATCATTTTCACATCCAGTGCACACGTTGTTTAAATAGCAAATGCACTTGCACTCATCTGTTCGCCCATGGGCGTGCTGGTTTGAAAACAAGGGTTCTCATTCATGAAACATGAGCAGAACGAATTTTTGTGTAAATCGTGTGTAAAGTGGTTCTAGCGTAAATTTTCGGATTCATTAAAATGTTCATATTTTCCAAATGTTAGTTGGTACGAAAGAAATCTACACCTGCTCCCAGCCACGCGTAAATAGTGCGTTTAACATCCGAACGTTTTGCTCATTATTAAGGCTGCATTTTAATTCACCTTAATAAGGTACATATTTACACAGCATTTTGAAAAAATATTATATATAGTAATTACATACGTTTTTTCTTTTTACTTTTATTGTGAGAGCCAGTCTGCAAACGGAGCACTTTAATCAAATAATGAATTGATTTCAATAGGGCTGGGCAAAATAATTGCCCCTTAATTGTTATGGAAATAGTTTCCTATAAAATGGCCAAAATCCTTCGTTTGGTGTCATAATATGATGCCCATATATAGTTGTCAGCCGGATTTAATGGGCGGGATTTATGGTAATTGAGAATGAGCGTGCACGCGCGTCCCATTTACGACTGATTGGAATTCATTAACACACACACACATTTCACTATCACTTCTGACGTTTACGAAGTATTTGTGAATCAGGAGAAGAGTTTTCGGGAAGGTCTCTTTACGCGCAAATCACTCACATATTTACTCGTATATTTATGATTGTTACATGAATGAGACCCAATGTGTTCAGGTGCATTGTTGGCGTGTTGCTATTTTGAGGCAACTGAAAACTACTGCGCCATTGACCAACAAAAACCTGCTCTAAAGTCAATGGCGCAGTCAAAGGGTGCATTAGTAATTTACAACTATAGGCGGGTGCACAATGGTCGCACACTCTGCTTATTATACACACAGGGACACGCAGCAGCACACAAACATGCCAAATATTAAAAATAAAAGGATTACAATGTAAAAGATTATTATTGTGTACATAAAGATAAAAATGCCTAATGGATAGTCATTGCATGTATCAGAATTACCTATTTGCAGTAATGACGAATGAAATTGGCTAATTATTTGACCAATCAGGTCAATACACACATGGTCAGGTTGAGGGTTTCTGTATTCCACCAGGTAAACAGCAAATCCGCCATGGTGCAAGCGCACCTGGCTTTTAAAGGGAATAGAAGATGAGACTCTGATCCGTTTATTGCACGTTACAGCAAAAAAGCACCCATGACTCATTTAGAGACTAGGTACAACCCTTTTGAACCATGGTGACCTTTTTTTTGTTTTTTTCGTCGTTAAACAAGCAAAAGTGGATTCAGCATTAAGTGCACCTGCGCCATTCGCTTCAGACCATGTGCTTAGATTGTTAAAATAGGGCCCAAAGTGTGCAGAACTCAGAATCTGCTCAAAACGCCAGAGTTTTTTTGGTTAACTTAAACACATCTGATTGGCCGCTGTGTCCAAGAAATCAACAGATATGTCTGTGATTGGCTACTTTGCTCAACATTGCCAAAACACGTTGTAAATAGAAACCTTTGATGTTCTCCAGACCTCAAATATAGATACACACTGGATCATTTGCCAAATCTGTTTCGCCAATATGCTTTTATTACGGAGAAAACTGATCCTAGACCAGCAGTTATGGGCAGCTTTTCCCTCTAAAAGACCAGAAGCAGCAGCAGTCAGTGGTTTGCGTGAGAAAACTCCACCGTACTCTCGAGTCCGTGGTCAGAGGAAGGTAATCCTTGGTGTATGACTCTACTTGCCCTTTTATTTGGATGCCATTGTCCTTTTATCATGCCCATGTGCGTGATTCAACCTGCATAAGCAACGTCTAATACATAAGCCGCCTTATTTTTATTTAAACTAATATTTGTTTGTTCCTTTTTTCCCCACTATAGTGCCATTACTCTCATTATTGGTTCTGTTGTACAAGATCGAGCAGCAAAAGATTATAAAAGGATAATCAGATATATGGCAGTTTCATCATTACGCCCACATTTTAACATTAATTTCTCCTGGCATTAATCGACAGGGCTTAGTTTTATTGTTCTGAGAAACGTTCCCTACTGTGGAGGTGGAATATAGTCACGAAATCAAGTTTCGGTTATTCCGTAATGCTTGTTAAAATTTATATCCTGTTTATTTCATAAGCATGCCGAATTTCCGATCGCCGGTCAGTTTTTTTATAATTAATTCTTTTATTCAGAAAATATGCATTCAATTGATCGGAAGTGACAATATGTCTCTTTGTGCTCTTTTAAACTTTTTCTTCATCAAAAATATAAATAAAATAAAAAATATGAAGCAGCACAACTGTTTTCAACATTGATAATAATCATAAATGTTTCTTGAGCAGCAAGTTATCATATTAGAATGATTTCTGAAGGATCATGTGACACTGAAGACTGGAGTAATGATTCAGCTTTGTTCACAGGAATAAATTACATTCTAACATGTATTCACAGAGAAAAGTTATTTTAAACTAATAATATTTCACTGTTTTTACAGTATTTTTAATCAAATGCTGTTTTTGTGAGCAAAACATTAATTTCAAAAACATTAAACTATTTTAACAACCCCAAACTTTTAAACAAAAAATATTTTTGAAGATTTAATGAGCTTTAATAGAAAATGCTGCATATTTATTGAATGTGTTTGACTATCCTGACACACAGTAGGAATGTGTTTATTGCTGGTAAAAAGGGTTTAAATGTAATTGATAGTATTATGCATTTGTCATGGTTACTGTTTGGTGCTCTGGCCAGAAAAACATGAGCACTTCCTCTGGCTCATCAGGTTTGTGTGGGAGTAGAAAAGGACAAAAGCTTTTGTCTGCATTTCACAGGGAAGAAAGTATGAACAGGTAAAACACACTTACACGCTGCACATTTACGTTTACAGCCTTCATTCATACCGATCACATTCCTCAGAGCAGGTTCTCACAGCATACGCACACAGAAAACCACAGGAACGCAAAACCGGCTGGATTCGCCACAGGTTTAGTCCTCGATGGGGATTGAATCACTGACCGGAACTTTTCCTGGCCCCTTTTCCTTTGTGATGTTTGGCACATACAGTGGGATCTGGCAAAGAAAAGAGAAAGAATTGGTGTAACTCGACACTGGAAAAAAAGAAACCATTTTCATTCAGACATTGCTTGTAAATTTCACAAATGATCACATGCAATTTACAAGTACACTAAACCTAAAAAAAGAGGTAATTAGTTAAATCAGTTTTTAAGTTAAGAAATTTAAAGTTTACATAAGCAGAACTGGCTCATATACATGATTTTGTACTTATACATTTTAATTCCTCTTAACTTCAATATTTGAGTAGACTAATTACATTGCTCATGTAATCTCTCAACTTAAATATTTTTTAGCAATGGAAACTTGGTAACAATTAACTAATTGTTAATGAGTACAGCAATATAACATTTAACATATATCTGTTCTCAAACCAAGTTCATGCTCCTCTCGTCACCATGATGGTAAACCCAATAAAAAACCCAACATAACAGAAAATCTTCGAAATTAGTATGGCAAAACATTAAACACTACTAAATGTCCCATGCACAAAAACATTATACAACACTTAATTTTAGCATTTACTCTCAATTTTCGAGTGTCATGACAAAGCATGCTGGGAAATAGAAATCAGTTAAATTTAAGTTTGTCTAAATTAAAAGAAACAAGTTCATAAAACTCAAAACAATGATGTGTCAGTTTTGTGAACTCAAAAGAAGAAAGTTCTAAGTACTCATAAAAGTTAATTTGATTGAACTAATTTAAGTTTACCCTACTCTAACAAATTATTTTGAGCATGTGAAAGAATGGAATAGTTCTCCAATAATCTGCTTCTGTACAACTAAATTGATCAAATGTGGTCCAAAAGCCTGAGAGCGCTTTTTGATTTAAATATGGTGGAAAGCGAAGCAGAGATATTTCAAATTTTACTCCATTTTTATGTGAGTCATGGTCATATTTTCTTGAAGCTCATCTCAAATCATGCTTGGATCACATGATCAGGTCATTAAAGCACACTAAATTCAACTTTTCGCTCCAATATGCTCATATAATCTGTACTGAGAACATTGCATTAAATTCTAAACGCAAACAGAAGTTTTTTCACCCGGTGGCCCCTAATGATTAAATTAACATTTTGGTTTTCAAAACAGGTGCATGTGTAATTGCACAACTTTTTTTGCTCTTTAATTTCATTTCCGCCGTGCACGAAATGAAAACAGGGCAGTGCATGTATGAATGTCAGCGGGTGTGAATATGATAAACCCACGGGGTAATAAAGCGTCTTGTGAATGAGTTTTACTGACTGTAATTTCACACTGTTATGAAACTGGAACAGATTAGCATCGTTTCACAATGTCAGACAGCGTGGCGTTTCACCCGGTCACACAAAAGGAGCGTCGCACGGAACCCCCGTGTTTTGTTTCAACACGGAGAACTGTTGCCAAGCAGCGCGGGTTGCGCGAGGGAAGCCCGGTTATGGCGCGGGGGAAGGACCGTATAATCGCTCGCGTGACGTCAAACACAGGTTGTTCTCTCGCGGAGGCGCATTGATTAAACGCGAGGAATTCTTTTAGATGCCATTGCAGAAGATAAGCAGTTAATGAGTCAGTGAAAAAAAGGAGCGGAAGGAAACCATCCTTTAATGTTATTATTACGCAATAGTAAGTGCAAGACGCAATCAAGCAGGTGAACTTACCCTCTAATTTACAATGACGCTCGAGGATTTTGCGTGAGGCCAAAACTCTCTGAAATGAGCTTTAATTACTGGCTGAAACTAGAGCTGTAAATGACTGTGTTGCAGGTGGTGGAGCTGAAGTGACAGGCTGTTCCTTCTCTGTGTTTAATGCACAATTATGCATTGATTTACAGCATCAGATTGATTTATCGCATCAGTGCTTTCAGCACAAACCTGATCTCCACACCTAGATTTTTACCTGCATTTGGCAAATGACTTTATTGGGGATCAGCAAACCGCCCACAAATATATATATATAAAAAAAAAACACAGAACTTAATGAAAATCTGAAAACAACCAGATTGGGTTGGGTTGTTTCAACACATGTTTTTGGGTCACATATTGACAAACCCAACCATTGGTTTAAATTTTCAAATTAAAATGGTATTGTTTGTCCATATACACTCTAAAAAAACGCTGGGTTAAAAACAACCCAAGTTGGGTTGTTTTAACCCATCCGTTGGGTTAAATGTTTGCCGAACATGCTGGGCAGTTTTATTAAACCCAACTATAGTTTAAAAATGACTGGCTTAAAATGAACACAAAGGTTAAAAATCAGACACATAATTACTAGAGGCAACAATAATAATCAAAAGGTGAACCTTTATTAATAAATGTTTATTGTTCAATTATTATTCCTTAAACATATTATGTTAATTTCAAAACTTTTTTGGGTTCATTTTAAGCAGCAGGTTGTGCAAACATTTAACCCAACCACTGGGTCAAAACAACCCAATTACTGGTTTTGTCCATTTTCAACCCAACTTGGGTTGTTTTTAACCCAGCATTTTTTTAGTGTACTGTTTGACTCAAACATGGGTTGAAACAACAAGTTTTGCCTTCTAATGTCTTGATATTGAAGCGTTAACAGTTGAGTATGTTGGATAATCTGACATGACACACTCAGACATTGTCAAAAACATTTTTTATTATCGTTTGTTAAACTTGTGCAAATGCTTAATGCATCACATTAAAATGGTTTAATGAACAATTTGCTCTACTTGTTTCATTAAGCCTAAAAGCTTAAAGTATGAGGTGATTTTTATGTAAGCATGACATGATATTTAATAGTGATAGGCTGTAACCTGCAAATAGTCCAGCTGGCACATGATTAACGTATCCGTGGCTTTTTCCATGGATTATTTGACAGGTCAAACAGCATTTCGCAAGTTTATGGTGACAAATACCAGGTTTACTCTCAGTGTGTGAAAGTGCGCAGTTTGGCCCAGTGTTGCCATATTTACCTCCTCCAGCATGTGTGTGTGTTTGGAAACACAGTTGCTGTGGCGATAAAGTCATTTAAAGCAGCTCAAGGTCTGAGGTGAAGACAGATGACGTGTGGAGGAGGACGGCTGAGATGGCAGGTATTGCACGAGATCAGTCTTTTGATGACATGATATCTTACGACACAACTTCCGGTGGTTAAACTCACCTTTCTGCACGACATCAACTGTGTTCTGGAAAATAATAGGCATAATAAAAATAATTCTGTATAGAGTTCAAATCTAATTATCTGCCACTCATCTATTCGTAGAATAGCAGATGAATTGAGAACATTCACCAGGCTTAAATATTTATTTTTTATTTTGTGGTGAACATAACACTCATTATGTTACTATAATATACAACAAACCTGATAAAAATGAGAGAGAATTTTTCACTCAAAAAATAAAACATATTTCAAAAATTAGCCTATACATCATGGTATACAAAATGTAATCAAAATAATGCTGATTTAAATAAATTTTAATATAAACAAATGCAATAATTAAGAAAAATACACAATATAATCTAAAAATTTATATCATATGCAGTTTTGCTTCTCAAGTAAATTTACTTTTCATATATGAACTTTTTTAAAAATGTACTATTGTATTTATTATGTAAATAATGCTGATTTAAATTGAATGTGTAACTATTTAAATTATAAAAAATACTTAAAATATTTTTATAAGCAAGGTTTATGCTTAAATCAAGAAAAAAAAATTGGGTGAGAAAAACATGAAATATCTTATTCAGTTAAATTTATTTTGATTTTTACACTGGAAAACTAGACAAAAATACTGATTGCTTTGAAAAGTTGAAGATCAGATTGCAATTTCTAAAAATGTTACTGGAGAATTTTTTTCATTTAGTTTTAAGTTTGCATTTCATGCTGCAAGTACAGTAA
Source organism: Chanodichthys erythropterus (assembly GCF_024489055.1). Classification (NCBI taxonomy): domain Eukaryota; kingdom Metazoa; phylum Chordata; class Actinopteri; order Cypriniformes; family Xenocyprididae; genus Chanodichthys; species Chanodichthys erythropterus. The sequence continues at coordinate 12,495,402 of NC_090236.1, forward strand.
ATGGACACAATAAAGTGTTGTTATCTAAGTTACTGCATGCATAATTTCCCAAAACAGAGCCGTGCACCAACATGTTGTGTGTGTTGTGGAAAACTTTACATCTCAGTGACAGTTGTTATGTAATAAACTCAGTTACTCAGTCAACATGAATGTACACAATCCATGAAATACCTCTGACTTGATATCCAGCTTTATCTGTGAGCTGTGAGCCACCGCAGGGACGAGATCCGGAGGGAGGTTTCAGTCAAACGCAGGTTCTCACCGCTATACATGACCTGAAACAACAGCAGACGGGGACCGAGAGACTGATGGATCGCATGTAAAGACCTGCCACAATACCTGTCGCCTCGGGTCTTGCTGTACGGACCACTTCCGGTCTGAAAGTCTGTAGGATCACGGTGCTCGAATTACGGATCAACCTTTCAGTTATTTTTAGACGTGTTGTTTGCTTCCGGTCAAATCAGCTGTTCATGACAACAGACCTGTTCTAACATTTAGGCATCATAAAACCACACCAATGCAATCAGATCAAGGCATCCTCCGCTGAGGAGATACCAAAAGCATCACAGAAAGTCATAATGCAGTGATATGAAAACAGCAAACGATGCTGATTACATTTATGAATTTAGAAGACGCTTTAGTCCAAAGAAACTTCATGTAATCAAGCAATTCATCATAGAACCAACAATATTTGTAATACAATTCCAGATTTATTATTACTTCTAGATTAGACGCAAGCTAGAGAAGAAGAGAAATGCTGAGAAGAAATATATATTTTTTTCAATTATAAATATATTTTTAGATTGTATTTACTATTACAAAGTATAACAAAAAATCATTCTAATTAAAAATAGACTGTCAGCCAATATTAAAGGGGACATATCATGAAAATCTGACTTTTTCCGTGTTTAAGTGCCAAATGATCAGTCTTTCTCTGCAAGCATGTCAAGTCAAGTCAAGTCAAATTTATTTATATAGCGCTTTTACAATTGGTAATTGTTTCAAAGCAGCTGTACATATTAGAAGCACAGAAAAAAGGGAAGTGGTTAAAAATAAACTGTACAAACAAGCGTGGTAATATGTAACATATACAAGATGGTGCTACATTAAGCCAATGTCGGCTGACTCCCAAAACCCCTAGGAGAAAAACCCAGCGTGCTAGCACTGGGAAAAAAGTCCTAGGAGGGAAAAAACCCCTTGGAAGATATATATAATATATGTAAATGTATATGGAGATCAAAATCTGAATTGTATATTTTTATTATAGAGATTAAAAATAGATTATATATAAATATATGTAAGCGGATACGGGGATTAAAAATCTGAATTATAGATGCAGCCAGAATTGGATCTTTAGGCCCATTGTCTCCTGGGCTACGTTGTAGTCAGGTCCAGGTTCTCCATCTGACCTGGATACGGCCTGGATCCAGCACCCGGCAAACCTCAGGATAAGCAGAGAGACAGATATTAGCATAGATGCCATTCTTATTCTGATGTACAGGTATATCTAGTGTTATAGGAAATGTTCTCGGTTCCGGCCGACCTAATTATTGCAGCGTAACAATCCTTTAACGGATTTGAAAAATGTTAATGTATTGATAATGTGTTATGTGTATGCAAGAGCAAAGAGATGTGTTTTTAGTCTGTGTCTATGTGAAAAAATGAGCCACTCAGATTTCACTCCCATAGTGACGCAGGAATAATCTGCGTGTTTCCACCCACGGAGCCGCCATTTTGTTTTTTATATGTGAAAATGGAGTACCAGTTCTAAGGCAAAAGTTTGAGCAAAGCATGTTAACTGTTCTGTCGTTGGCTGCACAGATGAGCACTGAACACTATTTTGGATAGTCTGCAAGTTGACCCTGGTAAGGTCAATTGCTAAAAAAATAGAGCATTATATTTTGGGAAAATATATTTTTGAAACATGGATCGTCTTTTAAAGGGGATTTTGTGTGTGTCCCTTTAAATGCAAATAAGCTGCTGCTCCCTGCCCCCTTTCCAGAATGGGCGGAGCTTTAACAGCTCAACAACAACAAAGCTGGAGAATCTCACACAGCCAAAATGAGGATTGTCAGTAACGGTGTTCAGCCTTACATTGTTTTAGCAATCAAGCTTGCCCGTGTCAACTTGCAGCTATCCAAGCTAACGAGACTCTAAATAGTCTTCTGTGCATGTAGGTAGCATGCTTTGCTCGAACTTTTGCCTTAGGACTGGTACACCATTTTCGCATGCGAAAACAAAAAGGAAGCTCTGTGGATGGAAACATGCAAATTAAGGGGTGGTAATATTATAATAAGATCCCCTTCCTACATCACAAGGGGAACTAAATCTGAGCGGCTTGTTTTTTCACAAGCTTGCAGTGAAAGGCTTGCCAAAGGCAGCCTTTTCACGTTTTCTGGGTTGGTAGATGCACCGGACCCACATTCTAAAAAGTGCTGGGTTAAAAACAACCCAAGTTGGGTTGAAAATGGACAAACCCAGCAATTGGGTTGTTTTAACCCAGTGGTTGGGTTAAATGTTTGCCCAATGTGCTGGGTAGTTTTATTTAACTCAACTGTTGTATAAAAATGACTGTATTGCTTGCTTAAAATGAACCCAAAATATGCTGGAAATTAACATTTATTAATATGTTTAATAAATGAGCATTTATTGAATAATAAACAATAAACATTTATTAAATTGCTTATTAATAAATGTACACCTGTTGTTGCCTCTAGTAATTATGTGTCTGATTTTTAATTTCGGATTCATTTTAAGCCAGACATATAGTCATTTTTAATCAGTAGTTGGGTTAAATAAAACTACCCAGCAGGTTGGGCAAACATTTAACCCAACCACTGGGTTAAAACAACCCAATTGCTGGGTTTGTCCATTTTCAACCCAACTTGGGTTGTTTTTAACCAAACATTTTTTAGAGTGCAATTATAGCACTTAAACAAGGAAAAAGTCTGATTTTCATAATATTGTCCCCTTTAAATGTCGTTTACAAGGTGGAGAACTGAAACCATTCAGCTGCGCGCAAGTTCAAGATAATTTGCGATTTATAGATTTCACATCTGAAAGAGAGGCGTACGAGCGTTTTCTGTGCATATGTTCATTCTATAAATCACACGTCATTGGGAACATTTCTATGCAACATTTTAATAATGAGGCCTCTGGTGTTTGGGAACTCAATCATTCTGATGACAGACTTCGTCTCAGGCATTTCAGAACCACCAAACCAGCGTTTGAGATGCTGCAATGCGATTGGTCCGCTGGTTAGTCCACTAATCCAATCAGAGCGTCTACTGAGGCAAAGACACATGAGTTTTTTGTTGCATCGAGGGATTTATTCGGTAGGCTAATTGTGTTTAGGGTTAGGGTAATGTCTTCTTATCAGAAACATCTTTTTATGTGTCTATATTGAGTGCATACGTTTTTTACGCACATTTTTAGAACATTTTTTGTGCATCTTGGTGTTTTCATCATATATCTTAAAATGCACATAAAAATATGAGGATGGAAAACATAGCTTGTAAGTGTCAAGGTTGAAAGCTCTAAGAGGCCATTCATTTTTGCTTTGAAAAATGTGACGCGAGAAACGCTTTCTTTTAAAAAGTCCGTCTAGCTAGTTTACACAGAAAAATAATGGAAAAGCATTGCAGTGGAATGGAGAAATGCATTCTGTGTGAACCAGACCTAAATCTTATAGGTTCCATTTCATTGGATGGTGCCTTAGTAGTGAGTTGGCTATGTAGGGAATATACAGCAAGAAAATAGCTGCCTTTACCTCCTCCAGCGGAAACTGTGATCATTTCAGCATCTGCGATTCACGGAGTCACTTGTCAGAGGCTCTGATTCACTGTGATGGTCCACGAAAACCTTTTTACATGCTGCTACTGAAAACAGTCGGGTTTTTCCTCCTCCCGTTTGGGAAAGGCGAGTGACCTTGGAAGCCGTCTGCATAGCTTCTTTCTGCAGATTTTCTCTGGGCTTCTTATTTATTTATTTTCATGCCGACTCTTTCACGAACCTCAGTGATATTTTAGCACATGTGCATGGCAACAGCAAAACAGAAAGGCAGCAGATGAATTCCTGCCCCAACCGCGTTTGTGAATTAGTGATCATGTAAAAAGCCACTGTGGCTTCGAGATTGCAAACAGGCCATGTGGAGACACCGAGAGCTAACCAGCCCTCGAAATAGGCCCGTTTGTTTGTGTGGAGAGAGAAAGAACGTGTGTTTGTCATCAGGGACAGTTCGACTGTCCTGTGAATATACAACGTGACGAGGTGTTGAGCGACTTCTGACAGAAAATGAAGCCATTATCGTTGCTTTAATGCAGTGCGCTCAACACACAGCAACTGGCTATATACACCACCATTAAAAAGTTTGGGGTCAGAAACATTTTTTAAAGAAAATAATCATTTTGTTCAGCAAGGATGCATGAAATTGATCAAAAGTGACAGTAAAGATATTTATAATGTTCCAAAAGATTCTATTTCAAATAAATGTTGTTCTTTTGAACTTTCTATTCATCAATGAATCCTGAAAAAAATATAAAGCAGCACAACTGTTTTCCTTGATTTTTTCCCTTGATTTCCTGAATTCTGATTACACTTTAGTTAGTGTGTAATGTTGCTGTTTGATCATAAACAACATCTGCAAAGTTATGATGCTCAAAGTTCAATGCAAAGGGAGATATTTTCTTTTACAGAAATCACTTTTTAAGGACTACAATGAGCTTCTTCCCGGGTTTGTGACATCACTAAGCCTAAAATTTACATAAACCCCGCCCCTGAGAACATGTAACTAAGGGGGCGGGGCCATGTTGGGCTGCTGTAGAGAAGAGGAAGAGTTGTTGTAGTCGAGTGTTGTTGTCATGCCGTCATTTTACGCCGGACTGCTTCACAAACGAGGGTCAATTCAACACAAAAGATGAACATGACGGCACATGCTAGTGGATGAGTTGAATCAACTCCACAGCAGCTACATCAATTTATCCACTAACCATTCAGAAACGTCTAAAAGTTGTAACTTCTTCCTGAGTCTCTCCATCAGTGTCGACTCCGGTTTGAACAATGTAAGGCTGAACACTTTCCTCATTTTGGCTGCGTGAGATTCTCCAGCTTTGTTGTTGTTGAGCTGTTAAAGCTCCGCCCTCTTCTAGAAAGGGGGTGGGAGCAGCAGCTCATTTGCATTTAAAGGGACACACACAAAAACGGCGTGTTTTTTACTAACACCCAAATAGGGGCAAATTTGACAAGCTATAATAAATGATCTGTGGGGGATTTTGAGCTGAAACTTCACAGACACATTCTGGAGACTCCAGAGACTTGTATTACATCTTGTGAAAGGGGCGTTATAGGTCCCCTTTAACATTGATAATAAGCATAAATGTTTCTTGAGCAGCAAATCAGCATATGATTTCTGAAGGATCATGTGATCATGTGACTGGAGTAATGATGCTGGAAATTCAGCTTTGCATCACGGGAATAAATTACATTTTACTATATATTCAAACACCTGTAGTGTAGTTTGTAATTTTCTGTTTTGTAATTTAAAAAATCAGTAGATAAAATTATATTTTTAATATTTCACACACAAATTAATGGTTTAATTTTGGTGTACATGTTTAAAAAAAATACCGCTCTTCTTTTGCCATATAGTATGTGTATTTTCTCTAAACACTAAAAGGAGATTTTGTGCAGAATTATTATGGAACTCTTTATATATAAAAACAGTTCATAAAGACACATCTGTGAAACTCTAAAAAGGACATCTTGTGTTTTATGGAAGGAATAAAATAATGCAGGATTGGAAACAACATGGAGGTTTTTAAATGTTCATTTTTAGGTGAACTATTCCTTTACATTCCGAGGCCACATACACTCTTAAATATAAAGGTTCCATAAAGAACCTTTAACATCCATGGAACCATTAAAGGTTCTTTATAGTGGAAGAAAGTTCTTTAGATTTTTACTTTTAGATTTCTTTTTGCACGAGTGTCAAATGCCACTATCCTACAGAGTGTAGCTCCAAAACACCTGCCCGGAAGGTTCTAGTAATCCTGAAGACCTTGATTAGCTGGTTCAGGTGTGTTTAACTAGGGATAAAGCTAAACCCTCTTTATTTTAGTGGCCCTCAGCACACATTTTCAGTTGTGTCTCATATGAGGAAGATGAGCCTGAGAAAAGAAGGAATGCGCTTCAAAAGAAGACTCTGACTGTTGAAACACTTTACGCTTTATACTACTAACCAACATAACATACAGCGTATTCCTGAAGTACCCTAACCCTCATAAAAGACACATTTATAGACATGCGGATGAAGGGGGCTCATTATAAACCCTCTTTTTTGTGGGGGTCTATTTAAGGCGATTCTCCTGATGTGGTTTGGATTTTGCTATTTTCACTTCACCCTTGAATTTTCTCCAACCAGAGGAATATCTGAAACCCCTCGGCATTACCCAAACCCAGCTCCACTATAATTACTCTACTCTGAGCATAATTACGTGGAGATGACTGGATTCTCTCTGGCTGGTATAATGTGAGGAGTGAGGGGTCATATGCCCACAGACCAGCCCGTCAGAGGTGTGCATCTCACAGAGTTATTTTTACTCGGATCGGTGGCACATGGCAGTGAAAGCGGTCCGGGACGAGAGGCCACGCTCCAATTATGGTGGGAGTTCACAAATCACTCAGGCAGTGAACTCGCCAGTTTTGTGGTGAGAAGATGGAAGAGGACTTGTACAGGAAACAGATGGAGAGCAGAGAAACAGAGAGAGAGAGAGAGAAAGCACCTCACCTGCTGCTGCTGAATTACAGCTTTTAACCCTATATTGTATCATACTCCCAAAAAAAAGGACAAAACAAGTTCCATTTAGAAGTCTAGGTCTTTTCTCAAATCTCAGATGTTTCACCTTCAATCAAAGTCAGAGATCTCTATATGAATGCAAATATTTCTCATCAAATAATCTGAGCTGCTATACACATATTTGAGCAACATCTGAGGCAGTGTTGATACTTCAGTGATGCTCTCAGAGATCAAGCCTTCAACACCTGCCCTCAGGTGACCTCGGGGTCAGATTGAGCAGGTAACAGAATCGCTCACACTGAAGGTGGACAGGAGCAGAAAGAGTCTGGGGTAATGTTTCAGGTCAGCAAACAGAGGGTAAACATGGTATTCAGTAATAGGGTGAGGTGTTGAGATTAAGGTTTGTCTGAAATTATATTGGAAAAGATGGATAGTCATATCAGTTTTCTTTGTCATTAGTAATGAATGTCGCTGAACAAACAAAATACCTCGTCCTCAAATCAATAAACCAACAAGACACTCATGAGAACCAGTGATTTCACCAGTGTTTCATACATACTACTTTACTTTTTAATCAGTAAAAAACTACACAGGCTGAAGTGGCTTATGGTTTAATTTTGAAAGAATTAAAATTAAGTATCATTAAATAAAATATTATAATATTTTTGTTTTTAAAATGCAGTCAAATTAAATATTATTAAAATATTACAAAATAAAATTATAATTATTTATTTATATTTACAATTTTAAAATACAGTAAAATAAAATAAAATGTTATTAAATATATATTTTTTTATATTTATAGTTTTAAAATACAGTCTAATTAAATATTACAATATTACTTACAAATGTTATATTTATTTATATTTACAATTTAATACTACAGTAAAAAAATGTCATTCAATGTTATATTTATTTATATTTACAATTTTAAATACAATAAAATTATTACTTTTTTACTAAATCTTAAATAAGATGTTATATTATTTTATTATTATGTAATTATATTTTTATTTAGACTTTTAAATAAGAAGTAATTTTATTATAAAACGAATATAATAAACACACATATATATATGTATCTATGTATCTAAATCTATCTATATATATATATATATATATATATATATATATATATAGATAGATCGATAGATAGATAGATTATATAGATACATACATAGATAGATAGATAGATAGATAGATAGATAGATAGATAGATAGATAGATAGATGTCTTCATTATATTCTTTTTTTATAATAAAATTACTTTCTTTTTAAAAGTATAAATTCAAATATAATAATATATATAATAATAATTAATAAGTATATATATATATATATATATATATATATATATATATATATATATATATATATATATATATATATATATATATATATATATATATATATATATATAGGACTATATATATATAGTCTTTGCTGAATGACAGTATGTGCAGAAACACCACCGAAAATCCATGGTATTCGGTAAATTTTTTTTTAAGTTTGTGATATCCATACAATACTATGCTATATATAGAAATATCTACTTTATCCTTGATATCTGATATTATATCAACACCTTCATCTCCTCATTAGGATGCCGGGGCTTCCGTGTGTGTGTGTGTGTGTGTGTGTGTGTGCTTATCATCCCCTCAGGCTGTGTTTCACTTGCTTTGATCCTGTAGATCTGATGTTATCTGCTCTTGCGGACCCCCGCCGGCGCTGTTAGAGTCTCAGATGATACAGATGATTATCTGTCATCAAGAGCTCTGAGACTCTAAAGACCCCCGGAGCTCCTGTCTGAGGTGTCAAAGACCTGAGGAGACAGAAGCTTCACATGCAGCTCTCACTCGCCATGCACGTCTGCTGCCTCACAAAGAGAGAGAACATTCAAAAACATGCGTATATGTATTTTATTGTATGCAGCTAAGCTTTGGCAATATACAAATGTAGTTTATATCTTATTGAACTGAAATAAAATGAAAGAATCGGAGAGAGAGAGAGAGAGAGAGGGAGAGAGAGAGAGAGATTTCCGAGATGCAAGTCTTTCAGAGCCAAACCACACTCTCCACTCTCTGCTGACCTTCGTGGTCAGAACGTTTAGCTACTGAGCCTCTATTAGTTTTATTTACCTGTGATTCCCACTCCAAAATCAGGATGATTATTTTTAAACTCATACTATTACAGTATGGCCCTCAAATATCACATTGCACATTTTATTATATAGTTTAGTTGCTTCAGTGAAGCAGGCACACTAAAAAATTCTGGGTTAAAAACAACCCAAGTTGGCTTGAAAATGGACTTGTTTAAACCCAGCGGTTGGGTTAAATGTTTGCTGAATGTGCTGGACAGTTTTTATTTAACCCAACTATTGTTTGAAAATGACTGTATGTCTGGCTTAAAATGAACCCAAAATAGGTTGGAAATTAAAAATCAGACACATTATTACTAGAGGCAACCATAATAATCAAAAGCTGAACATTTATTTATAAGCAGCTTAATAAATGTTTATTGTTTACTTATTATTTATTATACTTATTAATAAATATTCATTTATTAAAAATATTAATAAATGTTTTTTTTTTTTTTTTTACCATAATTTACGTTTTAAGCAAGAAATACAATAATTTTTAAACAATAGTTGGGTTAAATAAAACTACCCAGCAGGTTGGGCAAACATTTAACCCAACCGTTGGTTTAAAACAACCCATTCGCTGGGTTAAACTAACCCAATGGCTGGGTTAAACCAACCCAATTGCTGGGTTAAAACAACCCATTCACTGGGTTAAACTAACCCAATGACTGGGTTAAAACAACCCAATTGCTGGGTTAAAACAACCCAATTGCTTGGTTAAAACAACCCATTCACTGTGTTAAACCAACCCAATTGCTGGGTTAAAACAACTCATTCACTGGGTTAAACTAACCCAATGGCTGGGTTAAACCAACCCAATTGCTGGGTTAAAACAACCCATTGGCTGGGTTAAATCATCCCAATTGCTGGGTTAAAACAACCCATTCACTGGGTTAAACCATCCCAACTGATGGGTTAAAACAACCCAATTGCTGGGTTAAACTATCCCAATGGCTGGATTAAACCAACCCAATTGCTGGGTTAAAACAACCAATTCGCTGGGTTAAACTAACCCAATCACTGGGTTAAACTAACCCAATTGCTGGGTTAAAACAACCCATTCGCTGGGTTAAACCAACCCAATTGTTGGGTTAAAACAACTCATTCGCTGGGTTAAACTAACCCAATGGCTGGGTTAAAACAACCCATTCGCTGGGTTAAACTAACCCAATTGCTGGGTTAAAACAACTCATTCGCTGGGTTAAACCAACCCAATTGCTGGGTTAAAACAACTCATTCGCTGGGTTAAACCAACCCAATTGCTGGGTTAAAACAACCCATTCGATGGGTTAAACCAACCCAATTGCTGGGCTAAAACAACCCATTCGCTGGGTTAAACTAACCCAATGGCTGGGTTAAAACAACCCATTCGCTGGGTTAAACCATCCCAATTGCTGGGTTAAAACAACCCATTCCCTGGGTTAAACCATCCCAACTGCTGGGTTAAAACAACCCATTCGCTGGGTTAAACCATCCCAATTGCTGGGTTAAAACAACCCATTCGCTGGGTTAAACCATCCCAATTGCTGGGTTAAAACAACCCATTCACTGGGTTAAACAATCCCAATTGCTGGGTTAAAAAACATTTCTTGTTTTCTCCCTGCTCTTTTTTCCTGTATTTTTGCTGTCAGGTCTCTGGGAATTTCTTTTAGCAAACCCTATCCTCTCTGTCCATATAAAATGATAACTTCATTATATTAATGTTTTTATTTTGTCAAGACAAACCTTGCTGCAAAGTACAGTATGTCTCAACTAGTGGGATATAATTTAATTTAATTTAATTTATAAATTATATGTGTATTTATAAATAAATAAAATTATATATAAAAAACATTAATACATTATACATTTATAAATAAATTAATGTATGAATCAAAAATAATTTATAAATTAATAAAAATAAATTTCACTATTTAATATTACCTACTTTATCTGTCCTTTTAAAACTAATTCACTGCACTGTACATTACATTACATTAACTTCACTGTTTACTCAACTTAAAATGTTGTATTAAATTATTCTAATGCAAATCTTTAAGTTGTGAAAGCTAACTGCACCAAAACATTCTACAGTGTGTTTATTGTGACTTCAGCTGGTCAGAGACAGGAAAAAAGAAATCGCTGTCAAATCAAACCAGACATGGCTTTGCGTTAACATGTCTGACTCGCTAAGCATTTCTCCAGGGCGAGTTTAACCCCGATGCTTAAAAAACGTCTCATTTTCGGGCACGACGGAAACATCTTCCAGCGTTTTATAAGACGGAAAAATAATAACACTTGCAACATTCCTGCAGGGCTGTAATTTTCTTCCGGCAGGCAAAAGCTGTGTGTTATGGTCTGGGTCAGGGAACACATCACAACCCGTCATCAGGGCCGGTTCTGGGCCCACATCTACCCCGCGCGGTCAGCCACATCACAGGAGCCGGTCAGCACCAGCGGGAAGAACCGGGATCTTCGCACAAACGCAGCCAATCAGAGGAGAGAGTCCTGCATTACTGTACATTTGCCCCCTAACCACCATTTTCTCTAAATAAAGCACGTATTCCTTTTAAATTACAGTATACAGACCCACCCCTCCCTACAATTAACATGATTTAGACGTTGATGGACGTCCTAAACAATAGTGAGTGAAACCCACGGCAGGACACAGACCAGAGGGGTTTGTGGAGAAACACTGGCTGGTCTCAGAAGCACAAGCCCAGTGAGAAGGTTAACTGAAGCTCAAGTCACTATGTGAAAAATGCTTCAAAAAACAAGCAGCTGTTGTGAAATATACTATACACCAATACTGAGCTTTACGCCGCTCCCTTTTCTTGTTTAATTGCAACGTAAAAACATAAATAATCGATCTCACTACCATACTTCCCCAGAATTACTTGCATTAAAGGTGCCATCAAATGTTTTTTTACAAGATGTAATATAAGTCTAAGGTGTCCCCTGAATGTGTCTGTGAAGTTTCAGCTCAAAATACCCCATAGATTTTTTTTAATTAATTTAACTGCCTATTTTGTGGCATAATTAGAAATGCACCGATTCAGGCTGCGACCCCTTTAAATCTCCCGCTCCCCCCGCTCCTGAGCTCTCGACTCTATCGTTGCATAAACACAGTTCACACAGCTAATATAACCCTCAAATGGATCTTTACAAGATGTTCGTCATGCATACTGCATGCATGCGTCGGATCATGTGAGTATAGTATTTATTTGGATGTTTACATTTGATTCTGAATGAGTTTGATAGCGCTTCATGGCTAAAGCTAACATTACACACTGTTGGAGAGATTTATAAAGAATGAAGCTGTGTTTAAATGTGAAAATAGCGACAGCTCTTGTCTCCATGAATACAGTAATAAACGATGGTAACTTTAACCACATTTAACAGTACATTAGCAACATGCTAACGAAACATTTAGAATGAAAATTTACAAATATCACTAAAAATATCATGATATCCTGGATCATGTCAGTTATTATTGCTCCACCTGCCATTTTTCACTATTGTTCTTGCTTGCTTACCTAGTCTGATGATTCAGCTGTGCACAGATCCAGACGTTAATACTGGCTGCCCTTGTCTAATGCCTTGAACATGGGCTGGTATATGCAAATATTGGGGGCGTACATATTAATGATCCCGACTGTTATGTAACAGTCGGTGTTATGTTGAGATTCGCCTGTTCTTCTGAGGTCTTTTAAACAAATGAAATTTACACAAGAAGGAGGAAACAATGGAGTTACTCACTGTATGTCTTTTCCATGTACTGAACTCTTGTTATTCAACTATGCCAAGGTAAATTCAATTTTTAATTCTAGGGCACCTTTAAGAATTGCTAAATGGTTTTGTATTGCAAGTTTTCTGAAATGTTATATTAAATATGCAAGTGAGCCATTATCTAAGCCAAGTTTTAAATTCTAGTTTCACTTTGTCGACAAATCCAAAATAGACGCAATAAAATAAACACCTCACTGTGTTTTTTTCAGTGTTTTCCTTCCATTAATCCGAAATAACACACTATATGGAAGTGACTTAAAATTGACCATGAGTATATCTTGCCTTAATTAATTTCATTTAGTTAAATGGGTGTAACGATTATGTTCACTTTTGGTTTCATTTTCACTCTGATCTGTTCCTGTTTAAATGATTTCCTAGTTAGTTTCCTTGTTTGTTAATTAGCACCTGTTCTGTTTCATTCCGATTGCATTTCCTCGTGTTTATAAGCCCTGTGTTTCCTCAGTTCTTTGTCTACTAATGTTCATGCTAATGTGTTACTCCTGCATTTTTCCTAGTCTTGATTTACCTTTGATTCATGTGTGTTATCCTACTGTTGCAATGGGTCGATTGGTACTTTCTTGCACTGGTATTTTACTTTTTGTCATTATTTTACCGTTAATTTTACTCCATTAGAACATTATTCATTATTTTACGGCCATCTGACCAATCAGAGCAGAGCAGGCGGGGCTTAGAGGGCGGGGTTTAGAGAGACTGAATCCTTGAACGAACCGTTTCAGAGACTATGAGCTGATGCTGCATTTAATATTCTGATCAAATTAAAGTGTTTTTGACATTGGATGCATGTAAACCTGTTGTAGGAGACTCCAAAATCTTTAAAATAGCATAATAGGGGCATTTTAATCTCATTGCTGTCTAGGAGAAACAGCTGAAATATAAAATAGATTTTATTTTTGATTTTCATTGATCCAAATCTGTCACTGCAGAGATCAATCTGAACTCCTGCTGGGAGTGTGAGGCTCTTGGAGAGGCTGAAGGAATGCAGATTCCCTTGTTTTCAGCTAAAGACAAAAAACACATGGACAGCAGCTTATTCATTAGCATGTGACAGACATACCTGACAGCACTGAAAAAGAAAAACACACCTTCTGATCGTGGGAACGCTCAACAACAATTAGAGAAAGTGTGATTAGAATCTCTTCAGCAATGTGAGGAAGGCAGCAGTGATTCACCTGCTCAAAAACACACGTATCATCCACAGACATCACTAAAGTCATGTGTGGATATTTTTAGCAAATCTGAGATCACAAAGATAAATTTATACAGCTCGTGTCCACTTATTGTGTTCTGAAATCTGTGCATGTGACCAGAGAGATAACAGCACAAACTTCAGCTACAACACATTGTGAATGGAGCTTCTTTGCTCTTTTGTGCATGGATTACACTGAAAGTGTTGTATGCTAACTTTGGTTAAACACAGGGATTTCATTAAGATTAAACAGTCATAAATTACTAATCATGCAGACACTTAAAGACACCTGAATGTCAATGCATTTCGATAAACAAAATATCAAAGAAGTAGCATTTATTACCCTATTTACCCTAACCCATCCTCCAAAAATCACCAAAACACCAGCTGATTCACTGCAAAAATAAATAAATTAATTAATTAATATTAAAAACAAAAAACAGTTACTTGATATTTTTGCTTAGTTTTTTTTTTTTCAGTACAAATATCTAAACCTTCTTTAATCAAGAAGCATTTACTAAAGATGCAAAATTACTAACGATATTAACTAAGTCTTGTTTTCTGAAAAATTTACACAGTAAAATTAAATTAACACAACATGGTGTTCATATGGGCACCACCAGCAGGGTGTTAAAGTAACACCGAAAGCAGAGTTGGAGTTAATTAGGTACTTAAGTGATTAATTGTGTGATTATTGAAGACACCTGATGATAAGGAGCAGAATCACTGAAGGAAAGAGAAACTCAACAACTACAACTACAACGGATGACATCCTTCATACCGCGATGCATGCTGGGAGCTACCATAGTATAAAACTCACTGCGGCATAAGGTATGTCACCATTGTTGAGATTCATATGCTGATTCTGTATGTCTGTGTGTATCTAAAAACATTTTCCCCACAATGTATTTAAAAATCAAAATTCTGAATGTCTAATTTGTGCCAACAAAATAATGTTGGTGAAAATCTATCACTATCGAATAACTTCTTTTGGTTAGTTATGAGATTAATCTTTTTTTTTATTACATTGATTCAAACTTTATCATCTGATCGTCTTTGTTTATGGCTTCCTTTGCAAGCAATTATGTTTTAACAAAAACTTTTACAAAGACCACAAACTGACATAAAAATTCAAGAGTCAAAGTATCCAACGACGTGAAACACTGATCACAATAATGGTGACTAAACACTTTCAATAAAACATCAACATCTAAACCTCTGTTTATTCTCAAAAAGAACTGTAGAAGAATGACAGAAATAAAGTCTGTCTTGTTTATAATAAGAGCGATTTAATGTCTTGATCTCAGTTGATTTCATCTAAGGCTGTGGCTGGAAGTCTGTTGTAGTTGTTGAGTTTCTCTTTCCTTCAGTGATTCTGCTCGTTATCATCAGGTGTCTTCAATAATCAAACAATTATCACTTAATTAATCACTTAAGCATCTAATTAACTGCTGGTGGCTCCCATATAAACACAGAGCGGTGTTAATTTATGCTTAAAGCAAGAAAAAATATCAGAAAAATGAATTTAAAGGGAAAACACGTTTATTTTTTGACCCCACTGGCAGATATTTTTCTTGCAGTTTTTCAGGCATATATGTTTTCTTTATTTTTTGCTTCCGGCAAAAACTCACTAAATTTCAATACATTTTTAAGGAAAAACAGGACTTAATATCTTTAGGTCATTTGCATCTCATGATTTAAAATGTTTAGATATTTTTGTACTTTAAAACAAGACAATAATAAAATCAAAGACATTGAGGCTTTAATAAAGTGAAGTTGGTGCAGAGATTTTGAGAAATACAGACACTTGATCTGATGAATCACATTTTTATAATTTGTCAGTCCACTTTGTGTATGTGAGAGGTACATTTATGGTCTAATGTAAAACACACTCGTGACGCATGTTGTGGCCGGCCGGCCTTCTGACTGTCTCTCATTTAGCTGTGTTTCTCTGTCATAAAGTTCTTGTGAACCGTGGCTGGTGTTGATCAGATGTGCTGCATTATAACAGTGAGCCGGTGGGGTCAGCGCTGATACGGCAGGGTGTTTTAATCAGATCGTGCTGTGCGCTGAGCTTTACTGCTGTCACAACCAGCTGTGACCGTACAACAAGTCCGTCTTGTTTTTCAAAAGAGCTAATTACATGTTTACTTATTTCAGAGAGTCTACTTTATTCTTCATAAATGCTGCACGCCCGTGCCAGAGTACACCGAAAGCGCACTAAACACGCTTTTAACTCTCAACTGCGGTCGGGTTGCATTGCGTTCAGTGACGTAGTTTTGGTTAGTTCACATTTGTGAGGGTAACCGTTAACACTCGGTGAGGTGATATTCAGCCTGCACAGAGCCAAAGCCTTAAAGGAGTATTCTTGATATGCATGTAGAGAGATTATATTAATGTCAGTAATGACAGCACACTAATTATGATGCTGTTATTTGACTGCATGTCAATCAGAAAGATTGTCTCTCTTAGCCTTCTTAATAGCAGTTTTGTTATTAAACTAAAACTATTCAAATTTGTTTTTGTTAATTGAAATAAATCTGAAATAAAATCAAATATAAATATTAAATGAATAACTTAAACTTAAAAATTGTTGCCTTGGCAACCAACCAAATTAAAATGAGTTTAAATACTAAAATTACTAAACTAAAAAATATATTAAAGCTAAAAAGAAATAAAAATGACAAAAGTACATAAAAAATATTAAAACTTAAATTTAAATGAAAATTGAAAATATAATAGTATTTAATAAAATAGTATAAAACACTAAAATAACACAATATTATCAAGTCCAAAAAACAAACAAAAAACATGGTAATAACCTGGTGCCATTTACAAAATACCATGAAAATGACAAAAAAAAAAAAAAAAAAGTCATAGCATTGCTATGGTACCATGCACAAAAATACCATGGTAAATGATAAAAAACATGGTAATATCATAGTACCATGTAGGAAATACCAAGGTAAATGATGAAAAGCATGATATTACCATAGTACTATATCCAAAATACCATGGTAAATGTCCAAAAACATGGTATTATTGTACCATGTACAAATGACCATGGCAAAAGGACCAAAAACACCATGGTATTACCCTGGTATAATGTCCAAAATACCACTGTAAATATCTTGAAAACATGGTATTACCATTGTACCATCAACAAACGACCATGACAAATGACCAAAAACACCATGGTATTATGCTGTTACAATGTCCAAAATACCACTATAAATATTAACATGATATTATCATTGTACCATGAACAATCAACCATGGCAAATGACCAAAAACACCATGGTATTACCCTGTTACAATGTCCAAAATACCATGGTAAATGTCTTAAAACATGGAATTACCATGGTAGGTTTTTTTTTTTTTTTTTTTTTTTTTATGCACCATATAAAATACCATAGCCCCATGTACAAAATACCATGGTATATGGTCAAAAATGATATTACCAGGTTACCATGAACAAAATACAATGGGAAATGATTAAAAATATATACTATTGCACTGTCAAAAACACCATGGTAAATGTCTAAAACATAGTATCACCATGTGCATCAGTGTATTCACCTTCACATCATAATTCTTATGTGCATGTATGCAAAAACAAGATTGTGAAAACGTGAATGTGCAGACAATCTGAGACAATCGACGATTCTGTTATTTAATCATGAGATATCAACCATCTGTAATCACAGAAAACTTTCTGAAAAAAAAGGGGGGAAAAGTATGATTTATAAGCTGTTTTCCGCATGGGGAACAAAAAAATGTCCCCACAAGGGAAAAACATTGCCGAACAAATGTGCCAACACTCTGAAGACACAAACATATGAGTCACATTAAAACTGAGCAGTTATAGTAAATTATAATGACAAATATATCTACTAACAACACTGAGACATGCAATCTATTGCTTCTAAGCAACTGAAATGCAATTATACCATCAAATAATTAATGGTATGTTTTTGGACTTATAACTCCATCTTGAACATGTGCTATGATAATATACAGCACGTGCATAATTATTTTGCAACTTGATTTTTTGATCATATTATTTTCCAAGCACATTTTACCAATTCCAAACCACATCAATCTTATTAACTACTATTCATTTATAAGTATTTATCATTTATAAGTGATATATAATTATTCATGAAGGCTGTAAGTCTTATATTCAGGTGTGCATAATTACAAAATTAATAGTAGTTATTAAGATTGATGTGGTTTGGAATAAGTAAAATTTGCTTGGAAAAAAAATATGATCAGAAAATCAACTTGCACAATAATTATGCACGTGCTGTATTTTCAAGTATTTTTGTATGAATGTATATACATTTGTACTGAATAATTCTGTCTGAAATAAAATGTTTAAGTACTAATAAAAACAACAAAAGCAAATTAACAAAATTACTAAAACTTAAACTGAAATGAAAACTGAAAATACAACAATAAAAGTTCATTCAAAATATGAATAAATTTAATTTGGATTTAAATTTAAAGTTAATAAATAATACTAAAATAACACTGCATATTATCAAGTCCAAAATCCCATGGTACATTGTTTAAAAAAAGATGAAATAATGGTATTACCATAGCAACATATACAAAATACTATGGTAAATGCTAAAAAAAAACATACCATTATACTACATTCAAAATATCATAGTAAATGTCCTAAAATATAGTATGACCAAGATACTGTGAACAAACTACCATAGTAAATGTCAAATAATATGGTATTACCAAGGTACTGTGTACAAACTACCATGGTAAATGATAAAAAAAAACATTAGTACCATTATTCTACCTCTTAAATACCATAGTAAATGTCAAATAATATGGTATTACCAAGGTACTGTGTACAAACTACCATGGTAAATGATAAAAAAATACCATTATTCTACCTCTTAAATACCATAGTAAATGTCAAATAATATGGTATTACCAAGGTACTGTGTACAAACTACCATGGTAAATGATAAAAAAAACCATTAGTACCATTATTCACCTCTTAAATACCATAGTAAATGTCCAATAATATGGTATTACCAAGGTACTGTGTACAAACTACCATGGTAAATGATAAAAAAAAAAAACATTAGTACCATTATTCACCTCTTAAATACCATAGTAAATGTCCAATAATATGGTATTACCAAGGTACTGTGTACAAACTACCATGGTAAATGATAAAAAAAAAACATTAGTACCATTATTCACCTCTTAAATACCATAGTAAATGTCAAATAATATGGTATTACCAAGGTACTGTGTACAAACTACCATGGTAAATGATAAAAAAAAAACATTAGTACCATTATTCACCTCTTAAATACCATAGTAAATGTCAAATAATATGGTATTACCAAAGTACTGTGTACAAACTACTATGGTAAATGATAAAAAAAAAAAACATTAGTACCATTATTTTACCTCCTAAATACCATAGTAAATGTCCAATAATATGGTATTACCAAGGTACTGTGTACAAACTACCATGGTAAATGATAAAAAAAAAACATTAGTACCATTATTTTACCTCCTAAATACCATAGTAAATGTCCAATAATATGGTATTACCAAGGTACTGTGTACAAACTACCATGGTAAATGATAAAAAAAAACATTAGTACCATTATTCTACCTCTTAAATACCATAGTAAATGTCAAATAATATGGTATTACCAAGGTACTGTGTACAAACTACCATGGTAAATGATAAAAAAAAAAAACATTAGTACCATTATTCACCTCTTAAATACCATAGTAAATGTCAAATAATATGGTATTACCAAGGTACTGTGTACAAACTACCATGGTAAATGATAAAAAAAAAAACATTAGTACCATTATTCACCTCTTAAATACCATAGTAAATGTCAAATAATATGGTATTACCAAGGTACTGTGTACAAACTACCATGGTAAATGATAAAAAAAAAAAACATTAGTACCATTATTTTACCTCCTAAATACCATAGTAAATGTCCAATAATATGGTATTACCAAGGTACTGTGTACAAACTACCATGGTAAATGATAAAAAAATACCATTATTCTACCTCTTAAATATCATAGTAAATGTCAAATAATATGGTATTACCAAGGTACTGTGTACAAACTACCATGGTAAATGATAAAAAAAAACATTAGTACCATTATTCTACCTCTTAAATACCATAGTAAATGTCAAATAATATGGTATTACCAAGGTACTGTGTACAAACTACCATGGTAAATGATAAAAAAAATACCATTATTCTACCTCTTAAATACCATAGTAAATGTCCAATAATATGGTATTACCAAGGTACTGTGTACAAACTACCATGGTAAATGATAAAAAAAAACATTAGTACCATTATTCTACCTCTTAAATACCATAGTAAATGTCAAATAATATGGTATTACCAAGGTACTGTGTACAAACTACCATGGTAAATGATAAAAAAAAACATTAGTACCATTATTCTACCTCTTAAATACCATAGTAAATGTCAAATAATATGGTATTACCAAGGTACTGTGTACAAACTACCATGGTAAATGATAAAAAAATACCATTATTCTACCTCTTAAATATCATAGTAAATGTCCAATAATATGGTATTACCAAGGTACTGTGTACAAACTACCATGGTAAATGATAAAAAAAAAAAACATTAGTACCATTATTCACCTCTTAAATACCATAGTAAATGTCAAATAATATGGTATTACCAAGGTACTGTGTACAAACTACCATGGTAAATGATAAAAAAAATACCATTATTCTACCTCTTAAATACCATAGTAAATGTCAAATAATATGGTATTACCAAGGTACTGTGTACAAACTACCATGGTAAATGATAAAAAAAAACATTAGTACCATTATTCACCTCTTAAATACCATAGTAAATGTCCAATAATATGGTATTACCAAGGTACTGTGTACAAACTACCATGGTAAATGATAAAAAAAAAAAACATTAGTACCATTATTCACCTCTTAAATACCATAGTAAATGTCAAATAATATGGTATTACCAAAGTACTGTGTACAAACTACTATGGTAAATGATAAAAAAAAAAAACATTAGTACCATTATTTTACCTCCTAAATACCATAGTAAATGTCCAATAATATGGTATTACCAAGGTACTGTGTACAAACTACCATGGTAAATGATAAAAAAAAAACATTAGTACCATTATTTTACCTCCTAAATACCATAGTAAATGTCCAATAATATGGTATTACCAAGGTACTGTGTACAAACTACCATGGTAAATGATAAAAAAAAAAACATTAGTACCATTATTTTACCTCCTAAATACCATAGTAAATGTCAAATAATATGGTATTACCAAGGTACTGTGTACAAACTACCATGGTAAATGTCCAAAACTTGTTACTGCCATGGTACCAAGTACAAAATACATGGTAAATGGTAATAATAGTATACAAATTTGTAATGAATTAGTAGCATGCCTTTGTCTCAAAGTCATTTCATATTTTCAGTGGAAACAAAAGTGTTTTGTTTGCAGCGCAGCCAGGGACTTTTTTTATCTGTCTCAAATGACTTAAGATGGCATGTAAGAACAGAATACACTGAGGTTTAAAATGTGCGTGTGTGTTTGTGTGTGTGTGTGTTTGTGACATATCAGGACACAAATGTGTATAATGACATGGGTATGACACAGGTATTACAAGGAGAGGGTGAATTATGAGGACATTACCCATGTCTCCATTTTTCAAAAGGCTTATAAATCATACAGAATGAGTTTTTGTGAGAAAGTAAAAATGTGCACAGTTTCCTGTGATGGTTAGGTTTAGGGGTATGGGGATAGAAAATACAGTTTGTACAGTATAAAAACCATTACGCCTATGTAATGTCCCCACAATTCAAATTTAAATAACAAAAAGTGTGTGTGTGTGTGTGCAGGTCACCTGTCTCACGTGAACCATGCCATCCGGCCATGTGCTAATTGCTTTATTGTGCCTTCAGTAAACACGACACATCCACATATCTGAAACAATGGCTCCGTGCTGTGTGTGTCTGCAGGCCCTCGACACACGTGAGTCTCCGAGTGAGTAAGAGACGAGCTGCAAGTCGCAGCAGGATCGGCGCAGCGGCCACAGAGCCCAGCGTCTCGCCAGCGCTAAGCTGCTGTTAGCAACAACCGACCTGTTTCATCAAAACAGAAACCAGCATGTGTGAGAAATAGATTAGTTTCTGCACATTTATCCTGTATCCTCACACACTCGTGTTTGCATTCTCAGCGATGACGGATCATTGTCTCGATGTTGATAGATCATTTATTTGGCTTTCTCAAACTCGTTGGCCTGAACATTCTCTAGATGACAAGGCCTGTCTCTTCACTGAAAAGCAACAGGAATTTCACTCTCATTTTCGGCAAAACGTCTTATAATGCACACTGTCATGTCTGTAAATTTATAGCGCAGACATTGATCTCTATAAACACATGCTAACAGATTGATGTCGCTCAAAGCTGAAGCTGGATTAGCTCGTCCTGTTCACAGACAGCAAATATATCCGTCCAGGAACATGAATTTGCAAACGCAGAGGTGAACGCTTGGCCAGTGCATTTGAAGGAAAGGTTTTGAACACACTTTTTATGTTTTTTTCAGGATAATAACTTTCATGTACAAGCCGAATTCCAGAATGAATTTGAATAAAATGAAAACTTAAAGATTTTTAAATCACACGAGCCAATATTTTATTCACAACAGAACATAGATAACATAACAAATATTTAAACAGAGACATTTTACACTTTTATCCACTAAATGAGCTCATTTCAAATTTGATGCCTGCTACAGGTCTCAAAAAAGTTGGCAAAAAAGCTTCAGCTGGGAGAACATCTATCAACTAATTAAGTTAACTGATATCAGGTCTGTAACATGATTATCTATAAAAGGGATGTCTTAGAGAGGCAGAGTCTCTCAGAAGATGGGCAGAGCTGTGAAAGAGTGTCAGGTATTTGGAAGGACGAGGACTCAAATGCAGGGAAGAGGGCTTTTATTAATAATAAAAATAAAACAAAAACACAACAAAAACTACCCCTTGGGGGAAAACAGACTTAACAAAAAACAAGACATGACATGACTTGGCTTGACTTAACTTGACTTGACTTGACGAAAACACCAGGGAAAATATGACATAATAAATGACAAATTACGACAGAATAAACGACAACGAACCAGCACAGGACTGCAAACACAAGGAGAATAAATAGGAGAGCAAACAAGGCAGGTAACAAGGGAGGACAGGTGGGGCAAATCAACCAATAATGAGGTAACAAGGTGGGCGGGGTCAAGACAATAGACATGAGAGCACATGGCACAAAGAAACACATGACAAGCCATGTGCTCACATCAAACAAAACAAAGACACAAGCACATGGCCAATGAAGACAAAAATCACAAGCCATGTGCTTACACAAGACGAGACATGAACACGTGACTATGAAAACTCATAAGCCACGTGTTCACACAAAACAAGACAACATGGAAGCACGCAGCCCGTGAAACACAGACTGCGTGCTAACACAACACAAGACAAAAACACAACATGAAAGCACGCGGCAGGTGGAAATCACCGCGTGCTACACAAAACATGAGACAAGAGCGCACGGCAAGTGAAGGTACACACAAACCGTGCGCTCACAATAAAAGACAGGACTGGGAGCGCGAGTGTCCGAATCCCGACACGAAACCGAAACCAAACTAGACACGAGTGCCGGGATCCGAACGCCACGCTCCCAACATGAAACAAGGCACGCAGACAAGAGAGCGCACAGCCCCGAGAACCCTCGAGACCGTACGCTCACACAAAAACCCGACAAGAACGGGAGTGTCAGAGCTCTGTCACAAAACCAAGAAATAAACAAGACTGAAGTGACAGAACCCTGACAAAGAGTGCCTAAAAAGATTGTGGAAAACAATGTTCCTCAATGTCAAATTGCAAAGGCTTTATAATCTCATCATCTAAAGTGCATAACATCATCAAAAGATTCAGAGAAGCTGGAGAAATTTAGGTGCGTAAGGGACAAGGCCGAAGACCTTTATTGGATGCGACACTGCATCACTCATCAGCATGATTGTGTCAATGACGTTACTAAATGGGCCCAGGAATACTTCCAGAAACCACTGTCGGTAAACACAATCCGCCGTGCCATCTGCAGATGCCAACTAAAGCTCTATCATGCAAAAAGGAAGCCAAATGTGAACATGGTCCAGAAGCGGCGTCGTGTCCTGTGGGCCAAGGCTCATTTATAATGGACTGTTTCAAAGAGAGAAAAGATCCGAAAAATAAGTCAAAGACGACCACAAACTCTTCCTATATCAGGCAAGAATGGGACCAAATTCCAACACCAAAACTCCAGAAACTCATAACCTTGATGCCCAGACATCTTCAAACGAAAAGGAGATGCTACACCATGGTAAACATGCCCCCGTCCCAACTATTTTGAGACCTGTAGCAGGCATCAAATTTGAAATGAGCTTATTTTGTGCATAAAATTGTAAAATTTCTCAATTTAAACATTTGTTAGGTTATCTTTGTTCTATTGTGAATAAAATATTGGCTCATGTGATTTGAAAGTCTTTTAGTTTTCATTTTATTCAAATTTAAAAAACGTCCCAACTTTTCCAGAATTAGGGTTGTAGTGTGTGTAGACCAATCACAACAGACTGGGCCATCTGACCAATCAGAGCAGAGCAGGCTCTCAGAAAGGCGGGGTTTAGAGACAACGAATCCTTGACACTGAGAGAAAAGAGCTGATGCTGCAATGAATAAATATATGAAAATATGATCAAATTAAAATGTTTGTTGACCTTGGATGCATGTAAATCTATTGTAGGAGACTCCAAAACAAAATTAGGAACCTTTAAAAAAAATAGGGCACTTTAAGCATGCAATGTAATGTGCTTCTGCATACATGTTAAAAATGCAGCATGCATCAGTCCTAACATGCGTTATGCATTACAATCAAACACATTTTGGATCAGAATAGCATGCAAAATGGAGCTTGACTCTGCTTTAATTTACTCTAAGTGTGTTTCGGGCCTGATTCTCCCAAGGCCACTTACTCAAATTACTAAAAATAAATGTTTTCTGCGTAATTATACAGTGTGTGATGAGATGAAATGAGCGTGGCTTTTGTGATGCGTGTGAGTGTGTGTTTGTGTTTTGAGGGGAGGAAAGTGATCAAATTTGTGGCATCGTATGATTAAAACATGATGGTCCGTCAGACTGCACTTGTTATTGTACGTGGAGGCCTAAAAATAAAGAGCTAAAATAGAAAAGAGCTTTAGGGCTTCTAGAAAACATCTGAACACAAATACTCATATCTCATTTCATCTTCTTTCTTTTCGCATGCACATTTTTCATGCATTTGACAACACATCTCTGAAGAGCCGGTCAGAAAACGACCTCAGCTGCTTTAAAGTCACACACTTCACTACTTCTTTCTTTCCGATGTGATGTCTAAAATGATCAGCATCTCTGTAAGAAAGAGCAAATCAATGTGATTTACTAATTAAACTTGCAAGATGCTCCTGTATATTATACATTAAACACACTGGAATTAGTTGTAAAAATGCCTTAAATAGTTTGAGAGCACTGAAATTACCTGAGGCTTTTCGTCTATTCAACAGCTTAAACTAAAACAATATTTATAGAAATTCAATGGCTTCTCAAAAATTTCAAACATTCAGTATATGTTAAAAACACACCAGCTGTGTGTGTGTGTGTGTGTGTGTGTGTGTGTGTGTGTGTGTGTGTGTGTGTGTGTGTGTGTGTGTGTGTGTGTGTGTGTGTGTGTGTGTGTGCGCATGCAGAGGTCTTGAATTTTCTGAAGCCATTAACAGAGTTATTTTCTTGAAGTGGTGTGTGTGTGTGTGTGTGTAAATGGTGAAGAAATGAACAGAATGAGTTCATTCAGTGCTTGCCTTGCGCTCAATACACCATTTGTCCCCTGTAGAGTAAACACCGGCACTGGAATCCCTCTAGTGTGGTATTGCAGGAGTAACGCAGCAGTTCATCACCGTGTCCGGCTCTGAAAATCCAAACAGCCCTAAAGGTCTCCAACAGAACTGCACTGTTGTGGGCTGATGTGTGAGAGCGGCTCCAAACAGACTGAAAAGGCTTTTGTGGCTGTAGATGCCAAAGAAACGGTCTGTGAGGCGGAAAAACTATGAAGGAAATGACAACTGGGAAACTGAAAAACAAATACTGAATACAAACAAACACATACCACCAGAACATAAAAAAAATCTCTTTTCATATTTACAATAATGTTAACACTAAGCCATCCATTCATTCATTCATTCATTCATTCATTCACCCATCTATCATCCATCCATACATTCATCCATTCATACATCCAACCATCCATCCATATATTTATCTATTCATCCATTCATCGATCTATCCACCCACCCATTCATTCATTCATTCATTCATTCATTCATTCATTCATTCATTCATTCATTCATTCATTCATTCATCTATCATCCACCCATCCACTCATCCATCTATCATCCATCCATCCACCCATCCATCCATCCTCCCATCCATCCATCCATCCTCCCATCCATCCATCCATTCATTCATTCATCCATCCATCCATCCATCCATCCATCCATCCATCCATCCATCCATCCATCCATCCATCCATCCATTAATAATTCATTCATTCATTTATCCATCCATCCAACCATCCATCCATCCATCCATCCATCCATCATCTATCCATTCATTAATTCATTCATCCATCCATTTATCCATTCATCCATCCATCCATCCATTCATTCATTCATTCATTCATTCATTCATCTATCATCCATCCATCATCTATCCATTCATTAATTCATTCATCCATCCATTTATCCATTCATCCATCCATCCATCCATTCATTCATTCATTCATTCATTCATCTATCATCCATCCATCCACTCATCCATCTATCATCTACCCATCCACCCATCCATCCTCCCATCCATCCATCCATCCATCCATCCATCCATTAATAATTCATTCATTCATTTATCCATTCATCCACCAACCCATCCATCCATCCACCTGTTCATTCATTCATTCATTCATTCATTCATCTATCATCCATCCATCCATTCATTAATAATTCATTCATTCATTTATCCATTCATCCACCCATCCATCCATCCATTTATCTATTCATCCATTCATCCATCTATCTACCCATCCATCATCCATTCATCCATCCATCTATTTATCTATTCATCCACTCATCCATCCATCCATTAATAATTCATTCATTCATTTATCCATTCATCCACCAACCCATCCATCCATCCATCCATCCATCCACCTGTTCATTCATTCATTCATTCATTCATTCATTCATTCATTCATTCATTCATTCATTCATTCATTCATTAATAATTCATTCATTCATTTATCCATTCATCCACCCATCCATCCATCCATTTATCTATTCATCCATTCATCCATCTATTTACCCATCCATCATCCATTCATCCATCCATCTATTTATCTATTCATCCACTCATCCATCCATCATCCATTCATCCATCTATTTTTCTATTCATACACTCATCCATCCATCATCTATCCATTCATTCATTTATTCATTTATTCATTCATTCATTCATCCATCCATCCACTCATCCATTTATCCATCCATCCATTCATCCATCTACCATCCACCCTCCCATCCATCCATCCATCCATCAATTTATCTATTCATCCTCCCACCCATTCATCCTCCCATCCATTCATTAATAATTCATTCATTCATTTATCCATTCATCCACCCATCCATCCATCAATTTATCTATTCATCCATTCATCCATCTATCTACCCATCCATCATCCATTCATCCATCCATCTATTTATCTATTCATCCACTCATCCATCCATCATCTATCCATTCATTCATTTATTCATTCATTCATTCATCCATCCACTCATCCATTTATTCATCCATCCATTCATCCATCTACCATCCACCCATCCACCCTCCCATCCATCCATCCATCCATCCATCTATTTATCTATTCATCCTCCCACCCATTCATCCTCCCATCCATTCATCCACTCATTAATTTATCCATCCATCTATATTTAATGGTGCCTCAATTTGCATTTTGCTGGTTTTCTCTTGTTTTTGAAATTAAGTGTTCATAATTTCTTTGTATGACAGCTTGGCCAAAAATGACGTAAATTAGCACAATTTGGCATGTTTCACTGCGTTATCACATGTTATGTGTTGTAGATTAACTAAATGTGTTCATGTGTTGTAGATTAACTAAACTAAAACCTAAAAAAGATCTTATGATGTAGACATCTTATTTGCAATATTAAATTTATAATATTCTTTTAAAAGATAAAAAGAAATGACAGTGTTGTGTATTAAACAAAAAAATATTTTACTTAAATATTAATGCAATATACATATTTCACTACAGACATTGGGTAAACAGTTTTAATCAAATACAATAATATATTTTTAATGGTAAAAAATGCATTTAATTGCAAAATAAGTTCTCTCTAAATTATTATAATTAGCTTTACATAAACAGTAAAAGTCTGTGATTATTCCTCATTTAAAGCTCTTTGTGTGTGTGTGTGTGTGTGTGTGTGAGGGGGCTCTGAGGTTAGATGTTATCTAATCTCTCTTCAGCTACTGTGTTTAAGTGTAATTATAGAGTTGAATCGCACTCACACTCTTCTTCACACCTTTGAAGTGCTTCACAGATCAAGAGACGGCCCTTAACAGCCCTTAATGGAGCGTGAATCTGCATCACACACATCCAGAGCAGCGCGAGAATGAGCCTCGCTGTGAAAACACACACTTCATTTATTTATGTAAATGACTGAGAGTTACAGCAGACAATGAACATAATCACACGACCATCACATGTGGTGTTATGATTCACACGTCAACAATACACAAACACAACAGTCACATGTAGGACAGAAAACAACCTTCATTCGCTCGCTTACTTACTTAAGACAGAAATGTGAATAATTAACAAGTCTTTAGTATGTTTCTCCTGAGAAAGAATTCCTCAGCAATCTCACGTTTCTCCTATAGAGTTACAGAAGGGATAATGTGTCAAATCTGAGCTGCTTTCTACAGATCTCTACTTTTACTGTATGATAATTATTCAGCTACAACAGAGCAATAAAATGCTCCTCTGGGCACAAACGTTCACCCGTGCAAAAAAAATGACAATCTCTTTGGTTATCCAGCTGGTTATGCAACACACCGGTAATTAGCAGAAGTGTCTTGTCTCAACATGCATGGCCAGATGAAACCAAACGCTCTTACAGTAATTATGTGAATCTTCTGTGATTGCTCAGGGATCTTCTGTCACGCCGTTCCTAAAACACATCCTGTGAAACATCTCCAGCACTTCAAACACGCCGTTATAATCTGCTGCACTGTAAAAAAATGTATTTGGTTCAGATAACACAACTTGAGTTTCTGCTGATTAAATCAATCGCCTTCATTTTATTGACTCAATTTTTCATTTCAATGAACTCAAAATTTTAAGGCAACCAGGTAACTTACTTTTTTAAGTTAAACCAACAATTCTTTTTTACAGTGTGACAGCACTTAAAGAAAGAACACAGTTTTTTTCACATTACTTTTATTCATGTAGAAAACACTTTTATTCAAAGTGACTTAAACAACTTATTATCATAAGAAGCCAACAATATTAGTAGCACCACAATACTGAATACTGAATATAATTTCATCAACAAAAAAAAGTAATAATAATAAACAATAAATAGTCAAGCAAAAATAGGCTAAATAAATAAATTCTTTGGAAAAAAGTGTCTGCTAAATACGGAAGAGGATTAGGGCCAAGCAATAATAAAAAAATAAAACCATCTCGAGATTAAAGTTGTTAAATTTTGAGAAAAAACTCGTTAAATTTCGAGAAAAGGGTTGAGATAAAATGTTGAGAATAAAGTAATTAAATTACGAGAAAAAAGTCATTAAATTACAAGAACAAATTAATTAAATTATGAGAAAAAAGTTGTTAAATTTCGAGAAAAAAGTCGACATAAAATGTTGAAAATAAAGTCATTAAATTATGAAAAAAAAGTTTTTAAATTACGAGAACAAATTCGTTAAATTACGAACATTCTTGTAATTTAATGAGTTTATTCTCAACATTTTATTTCGACTTTTTTCTCGAAATTTAAAGAGTTTTTTTCTCGAAATTTAACAACTTTAATCTCAAGATGGTTTTATTTTTTTATTATTGCTTGGCCCTAATCCTCTTCCGTTGCTAAATGAATACACTATAGATAAATAAATAAATAAATAGATCCAAACAAAAAACAAATAAATAAAGTTATTGGGAATAAATAAACAAATCTATTTTGGAAATACATAAATAAATAAATAAAAGATGTTTTGGAAATAAATAAATAAATAACACGTTATTTGGGAAAATAAACAAACATATTTTGGAAATAAAAAAAGTTATTTTGAAAATAAATAAATAAATAAAACAAAATAAATAATTATTAAAATAAATAAATTATTTTAGATAGATAGATAGATAGATAGATAGATAGATAGATAGATAGATAGATAGATAGATAGATAGATAGATAGATAGATAGATAGATAGATAGATAGATAGATAGATAGATAGATAGAAGATTTGGTTTATATAGTTCATCATATCTAGTTCACCTCGTGTTGAGTGTCATAAAGAGAAGCTATATATCACACTATACGCTCTTGAGGAGGTCAGTGTCCCGAGCTTCAGAAGCATTTGTGTGGGGAAACCAAACACCTGGAGGAAGCCCTCGTCCTGACGTCACAGCTGTGAGGCTTTTGTAAGCGTTTAGATATGATTACTGCACTGAAGTAAAGGAGACACACGGATGGTCACTTCCTCTGTTCTCCAACAACAAACTGATCTCTGAAGTGTCCCTAGAGTCTCATGCAAACTCTCTCTCTGTCTCTGGAGACGCAGCGTTCTGTACAGGATAATTTTCCCTCTGTCCTCATTCCCATGTAATATAATGCACAGCACCAAATGTTTCTCTTTTCCTTTGTTTCTTGCTATTCTTTTCTTATTATCCCATGCATGTTACATGAGCACACACACACACACACACACACACACACACACACACACACACACTGGCAGTCGAGCTCAATAATCAGGTAACGTCACCTTGCTACACTTGAAAAACATTTTCTTACTCAATAATTAAATATTTTATTTGAATCAGTGGCACAGACGTCATGCAGGCAGAACTGACTTAAGCATTTAATGTCATCTTATCTTGTCTCAATTTCCAAGAAAATAAAATACAAGTCCAAACATCACTGACAGTCGCTGTTTATTTTGGACCGATGCCACATCTTGATCAATAAGACTTTAACTGCAGAAAGAAATACAGTTTAAACACACTTACTCACATATTTACGGCACATGAGGACATAACTTAGACTAAACTAGATAAAATCAAACACTAATCCTAAAGAATTGTTTTAATTAAGAATTATTTATTTACTTTTACTTTTATATTTATTTATTTATTTATTTATTCAATTTTATAATATAATATTTTAATTTATATTAATATCATTTTTTTTTCATTTACATATCACTTAAAATAAATTTATTTTATCTATTATTATTATATTATTATTATTATTTATTTGATATATTATTTATTATTTATTATCTATTATTTATTTGTTCATATTTGATGAGTAAAATTAT
Source organism: Chanodichthys erythropterus (assembly GCF_024489055.1). Classification (NCBI taxonomy): domain Eukaryota; kingdom Metazoa; phylum Chordata; class Actinopteri; order Cypriniformes; family Xenocyprididae; genus Chanodichthys; species Chanodichthys erythropterus. The sequence continues at coordinate 12,527,093 of NC_090236.1, forward strand.
TATACAAATAATATAAATTTTATTATATATAATATATAATATATATATATATATATATATATATATATATATATATATATATATATATATAATATATATATATATATATATATATATATATATTCTAGAATTATTCTAGAATTATTAATTCTAATTATTCTATTCTAGAATTATTTATTTACTTTTACCTTTACATTTATTTAATTTTATATTAATATAAAAAAAAATTCATTTACATATTGCTTAAAATAAAAAAAATATTATTTATTCTCATGTTTATATTTATTTGATGAATAAAATTATTATACAAATAATATATATAATATATATAATGCACACTCTAAAAATGCTGGGTTAAAAATAAGCCAAGTTGGGTTAAATATGGACTAACCCAGCGGTTGGATTGAATGTTTAACCAAACTTGCGGAGTAGTTTTATTTTACCATTTGTTTAACTATTGTTAAAAAATACTGAAAAAAACATTTTTTAAATTGCTTATTAATAAATGTTCACGTAGTTCACCTAAGTTTGTGATGGACATGTTGGGAAAACAAAGAAACTAAAAACAAGTTTTGTCTGTCCAGTTATTCCAGCTGTAATGAGCTTTCTTGTTATGACAGTCAGTGATGGACAGTCTTATTTCACATGTCCCTCGTCTCATATTCCTGATTCTCCATTGTCTGCTCTAAACAAATGCAGAACTTCTAAACAAAGACTGTAATCCTGAAGGACGCAGAAGGTTGAGGTTAAATAGATGAGCTTTAACCTGCTTTCAAATCCACAACAGCTCAGTCCTCCAAAACAAACCCAGATTTCAGTACCAAAACACTCCACCAAACACTGACCGATGCCCAGAGAAACAAGCCACTATCAGCAGCACTGTCAGGCTTATCTTGATACCGTGTCCTAAATACTCATCCTATCTCCATCTCTATCTCTCGCCTTCATTATTGTATAATTGACAACTGCAGGCCTCCATTAGCCTGATATGAGCAGCTCAAACAGTCAAACGTGCAATAATGCAGAAACGGCAGATGACTATGAAAGAAATCTATAATCTTTATATAAAATTGCATCAATGGAAAGTATGGAAATTACAATTCAATGCACAAAAAAAAATATATATATATATATATATAAAAAAAAAATATATAAAATAGAAAGTGGGGGAGAGAATTAGATCACATATACCTATAGATAAAACGGGTAGAGAAAGAACAGGTATAGAAAGAAAGAGAAAGGGTGAGAGACAGAGAAAAGAGAAGGTAAGTGTAAGAGAGAGAGAGTTGAGCCCATTGTGTCGTGATGTTGTTGTTGTTGGACTCAATGCCTCTGCAGGGAACATTCATTGTGTGTGTGTGTAAAGTCTGACCTCATTCAGGTCCGGTGGTCATTGTCCTGAGCGAAGAGCCCAGCAGGAGAGACCCGTCCTGGGCTCCGAGAGGCCCACAGCGGCCCGGGACAGACGTCTGAGCCTGGGGGCGGCGTGTTACCTGGTGAGAGGTGTGTGAGTTACTGTCTCAGGAGTAAAATCAAACCTTAAAGACTTCAGCTCTTTACCACAGACTGTGATTGTTTTTATACATAAACCACAAATCAATAAGTTTGCACTAAATTTTGGATAAAACTCAACTGAAGTTTATTCTTTAAACAACTGCCACTCAGAAAATGCTAGTAAACTTCACAATTTATGACAAAGAAACATTGAGTAACGCATTAAAATAAACATGAAACACTGAAATAGTATTGTCTTTTAAAACATACTGTAATCTGTAGAATAAATGTGTGCAAAATAACTCTTTTTGGCCTTTTAATGTAATGTGTAATCCAAAATGTGTGTACATAAATTATATATATATATATATATATATATATATATATATATATATATATATATATATATATATATATATATATATATATATATTTTTTTTTTTTTTTTTTTAATTAAGTGTCCATGAAAGCTATTTAAAAGTGTTTTGAATACAGAAGCAGTTGTGTGGAAACTCCATATATGGACATGGTAGCATAAATTATGCTAATTAGTTTTCTTACAGGAATGAAAATGTCACAATATTCCTCATTTAAATAATTTCCTGCCTAAGGCATATGCACAATAAAGGAGTGGGGTAACCTTGAGTAAGTTAGTAGTGTGTTGAAAGTGGCGGTGATGGTAAGGGGCATGGCATTTCCCAAACACGCATGAAGCGCTTGACCAATCACAACACACTGCTCCAGCTGACTAATCAGAGCAGGAGGGGCTTCATAGTTGTGTTACTGATAGACTGGGAAATATATATACATAGAATTTCAAATATTTTTTAATTATTATTACAAAAACGGTTTTGTCTGGAATTGGTTTTGTATTAAAAAAAAAGTTGTCGACCACATGAAATCTATGAAAAGTGTTGCATTTTGAATACAGGAGCAGTTGTGTGGGAAGTCCATAAAAGGACATAGTGGACTAAATTATGCTAATTACTAACTGCATCCAAACACTCCCTCATATAAAATAAACTGGATTCCTCAACATTAGCACAAATGAATGAATGCTCAAACAAAAATATGAACTTGTTAGTTATGTTAGTTAACATTAGTTAATGCAATTTACTAACATTTACTGATTTATATTACAGTATGTATTAATCTTTGCTGAAGTTTGTTCAATTGTTAGTTCATGTTAGTTCAGGTTCATTAAAAAATATTAACTTTTGATTTTTACAATGTTTTAAATGTTGAGATTAACATTAACTAAGATTAATAAATTCTTTAAGAAGTCAATAGATCTTAATCACAGGACTGGCGCCTCCGTTTCCGTCGGGTTGCACATTGACCGGCTGCACTACATGAGCGGCGTCACCTCATGACTAAGACTGATCCGTTTCTACTATCAGACTCTCATACCGTGACACTTGGTCCTGATGTGACAGAACGACGGCCACGAGGACCTGCTGCTTCCCACCTGAGCCCAGAATAAAAGATCTCCTGACCAAACGCTGGTGTTTAATCGTGCACGAGTATGTGTGAGCGCCTGAACACGTACAGTCGACTTTATCTCTGTTAAACACACTGACCTTTGACCTGTGGAATCCTCCAGTCAAATAGGTTTCCTTAAAGGACTCCTATTATGCTTTTTTACATGTTCAGCTTTCTTTAATGTGTAATGTTGCTGTTTGAGCATGAAAAAGTCCCTTCGGTGGGAGTTTTTCTCTACATCAATGTCAGTGTTTCTGAACTCTCTAAAACGTCTCTATTGTAGTCTTGAGTTTTCTTCCAGGAACGAACACGTCACAATATTCCTCATTTAAATAATTCATGCACAGAATAAAGGGGCGGGGCCTGGTTGAGTTAGTTAGTAGTGTGTTGAAACTGCCGGTTATGGTAAGAGGTGTGGCATTTCCCAAACACCAATCACAACACACTGCTGTGTTGACCAATCAGAGCACATTGTGCCTTTCAGAAGGAGGGGCTTAACTAAACAGAGCGTTACTGACAGACTGGGAAGAGAGGAGCTGCAACAATAGAGAATATGTGGAAAATAATCAACATTCAAGCATGAAAACCTGTTCTAGTAGAGCCAAAAACACAATCAAGACTTTAAAATGGGCATAATAGCTCCTCTTTAATAGACACATGCACAAAACACAGTTTTTAGGAAGGTTTATTCGTTAATCTCTCAATCATTATGTTATTGCATTGCATTATTTAAAACTACAGAGCTTTGATCATAACGAAGCAATTAAATACTTAGTCTACTCATCTTACTAAGATATTATTGGCGGATCTAGAGCGACGACTGATATTTATATGCATTTTATTTTAAAGTAGTCAGCTATACTGTTATAAAGACCTCTTTGATTTACATTATTATCGGAATTTCATCTTCATTTTTAGCATATCAGCAAATGCATCAAACGGCACTTTTTTTCTCAGTTTGGGCCTCTGAATAAAACTGAGGTGTTTTTGTCCTCTTTGATTATCCAAAGCACATATGCAAACTTGTTTTCTTTTTTAAAAATATTTTAAGTTTCAATAAACCTTAGATTTTTCTGACTTTTCTCAGGCTTTATAGGGTTGTAAAAGTGGTATTTTGGTGGCTACTATGGTAACTTTTTTGTATATGGGACTCTTCATACCTCGCTCTGAAATTATAGGGTTGCTTTTTTCTTGCACACATTTACATCCTTATTTTGGTGTTCAGTACACGTCAGAAAATGACCTATGACCTTTCGAAAATCGGAGAAAGAATGCTGAGAAATTTCTTCAGTGACTTCTAAATACATCAATCTGGACAAGTTATTAGCTTGAAGAATTCCCAGAGACGCTCTCATGTTAAAAACAGCTCAAAATGACAGCCACATTTTTACTGTATACTAAATATAATCCACCTGTCCTTCAATACACACCCCTCCTGTCTAAACTGCAAGAGGTAAATAATAAAGGAATGCTTCTGAACAAAAAATGACACTTTTAAAATGCATGTCACACAACTTAAATCTTTCAACACTACAGTCCTCACCACCCATGTAAACAGGCAAAGAAGGGCCTTATTTCATCAACCCCTCATCATAAATCAGCTGTCATTCAAAGTCATAGCTGCTCCCGAGTTATGAGAACAATTATTTAATAATATTTCCTCATGCAAACGCTTAACAGCATTGGATGTGTGACAAGCCCGATCTGAAACCTCCTGGACCGATGATGGATTAGTTGCGTATAAGACACACAAACATGCAGGATATTACATCGTATTGGGTCTGATTACGGAAATGCATCAGAAAACCAGTTACGCATTTGTGCACTAAAGCTTCTCCTGAATTCTCCTCTCAAGCGTAAAAACAATGCAAGTGAGCGGGTTTGACAGGTGCGGTGTGTGGAATGTAAAAGTTTTGCAATGCTTTTCAGTTCTGCAACACACACAAATACACACCCAGATTGCTATGTGTGTGTGTGTGTGTGTGTGTGTGTGTGTGTGTGTGTGTGTGTGTGAATGTATGCATGAAGCCTGGGAATCCCTTTAACGAACAATAGATTATTATGATCAACCTCTGCAACCACAATGGACATCAGCGATACAGCCTTAATTAAATGAATATCACTTAATGGAGCTCTTAATTAAATATCAATGTTTCATCTTAAATTCATGAGGAAAAATAAAAACAGACACAATTGAGTCAATTGTTGTCATACAGTAAGATTATAGGGTATTTTTATTTCCATGGTCCACTTTAGACATTCTACTAAATAATTTTGCAACTAAACGTCAACTAGTCTTAGTGACTTAATATCAGCTAAAACTTTATTTTGATGCTCCCCAAAAGGCATTTTACTGAATAAGAAACTTTGCAACTACATGTCAACTCTACTAACCCGAACCTGACAGTCTACTGCTTATGTGAATCATCACTGGCCTCAAGATTCAATTCGATACGATTATCATGTCAACGTTTCGATTCGATCCTCAATTTTCAATAATACTACACATTTTCATCAATGAATATAAGCAGTCAGATAAATGACCTCCCTTTTATTTTATCTACTCCAAGAAAGTTCACTTCCTGAATGTAGCAAACATCAAACAAAACTGAAGTCTGAACACAGCAGATGACATGAGCATTAAGAACTAAAAAACACTTGTACATACTAAAAGAGCATGAAACTGTCAAGTAGTGTTACCTAAATTACAATAACACACACACACTCGCATGCACGCACATGCTTGCTCGCACGCACACGCTCCCTCTCTCTCACACACACACACACACACACACACATTTATTTGTTCTAATGTTGATTTTATATGAGGGAGTGTCTGCATGCAGTTAGTAATTAACATAATTTATGCAGCCATGTCCATTTATGGACTTCCCACACAACTGCTCCTGTCTTCAAAACACTTTTATATATTCATAGATTCATGTGGTCGGCTGATTTTTTATACAGAACCAATTCCAGATCAAGCAACCCGTTTTTGTAATAATAATTGAAATATTTGAACTTCTATGTATATATACATCCCAGTCTGTCAGTAAAGCTCTGTTTAGTTCCTGTCTCTATGAAGCCCCTCCTTCTGAAAAGTATAATGTGCTTTGATTGGTCGGCTGGAGCAGTGTGTTGTGATTGGTCAAGCACTTCAAGCATGTTTGGGAATGCCCCGCCCCTTACCATAACTGCCAGTTTCAACACACTACTAACTCAACCAGGCCCCGCCCCTTTTTATTGTATATGCCTTGGGCAGGAATTATTTAAATGAGGAATATTGTGACGTGTTTGTTCCCGGAAGAAAACTAATTAGCATAATTTATGGCACCATGTCCATATATGGACTTTCCACTTTTGTGTTTCGCCTCTGTCCGCCATTTTATGCTAGCGTGAGAAGCGCGTATGCGTCGAATGACATCAGAGAAGGTTATAATTGATTATTACTACATCGATGCAGAACTGTCCACGTCCGCATCGCAATGCATCGTAGAAACGACTAGTTTTAACACCTCTGCTACCAATAGCCTACTCTAATGAGAGTTAGATGACATGTATTAGCAAATTAATGAGACTTAGGGAAACTCTTTATGTTAGGGTCTTTTAACTAGTTACTTATTAGCATGCACTAGAATATTGGCTATATTATTCAGCATGACCTTATTCGACATTATTAATCCTACCCACTACCTAAACTTGATGTGTTCCCTATACTAAAGTGTTACCAGAGTTAGTTTACATTCAGTTTCAAAGTAGGCTACTTATAGTTACCTGAAGGACTGTCGAAATAACCAGCTCTAAAATGAATGTGAACAGCGGCTCAGATCATTTGATGAGAAATGTTTGAGTTCACATTGAGATCTCTGACTTGGATTGCAGACTTTGGTGGGACATTATTGAGGTGAAATGAAACTCATTTGCTGCCCTTTTGCTCTAATTGCTTTCTAGACGACAATAATTTGAGATTAAAGAGATCTCGTTTGTGATTTTTAAATCTTGCCAACCAAAACATGCGTGTCTATATATCCGATTACAGATTAAGTGCTTAAACGGACCCTTTCTTTCTAAAAGTAAAGCTGACTCAGCACACCTGTCATCGCAGCACTTATTTTATTGGTCAGCTCCCTCAGGATAATGTGTGCAAGTATTCAAGCTGTCAGATATAGTAATCTTTAAAGCCTTTAATTTCATATCTGATTTTTGGAAGGCAATCGGCTGCATGTTATCTGAGCGCCGCCTGATCGAGCAGAGCAAACGGCAGAATCCAGCCATGTAATAGTTTGTGTAAGTGTTTGTAATTGGTTTCCACTTGAGATTGTGAGCAGCTGTATCTTATCAAACTGGGTTTAATGGCACATGAATCAGCGCAGCGTTCGGCTGGCACTGCAGGAGAACACTCTGGTAAAGTCTTGAGACTGGTTGGTGAACCTCACCCTGCGCCGTGACTCACCTGTGAAGGTACCGTGGGTGGATCGAGTCGGAGACGCTCTGTCTACAGACTTCTGGACTTGTGATAAAGTTGTTTTCCTGTTCAGTTTGACATGATTATGTATTTGAGATGCAGATCCAAGGCATTTTGCAGCAGTTGAGGAGGTTGCATGAGTGTGTTTTGTTTTGAGGCTTTTTCCCCATAAGAAAGAACCATAATAAAAAGATCTTATAATAGTTTGAGTAAAGAGAAAATCTCTCACTTCTCCTATGACATGTCAGAAGAAACTATGCTCAGATTTGCAAAGATGCACGGTAAAAAATGATTTTCGAATTTGTAAATAAGACAAAGATGGAGCATTTTTACAAGACAATAAGACATAATGTATAATGCATTGTAAAGGTATTTATAATGTACATTATAATGCATTATATCTTTTCATAAATAATTGTATTTAAAGTTAAAATGCATTCTAATATATGAAGATTCTGAAATTGGTTGTTTGTCATGTGTTTTAATGCACTATACTTTCTAAGTGCATGTTCAATGATTAGATTAAGTATTATAATGTATTATAACTGTGGTTAATTGTTCATGACAACATTATAAGGTGCATAACATTTACATTATGCCTTGGGGCATTTGTATTAACATATTTTTTTCTAATGCATTATACATAAAGGCTTTAAGTAGTGTTACCAAAAATACTATTTCAGTATTTCTACTACAACATTTCACATTTAATTTAATGTGTTAGTTGTTTTTGGGTCATTGACAAATGAGATTTTTAAAGGTGTTAAAAAAAATATAATGGAGATATAATTAATTTTGAAGTTTTATTAAGTGTTAACAATGAGATTATGTGGTTTTTATAATCAATTAACACTGCTTTTGTCATTTTTTAAATGATGGACAAAATTTGTCACCCAAAAAATTCATTCGATTTAACCAAAAATTTCGGTTTTACCGAATGACACTTTTGGTTATACCAAATGACAATATTTTCAAACAATGCTAACAGGCTCATATGTATTTAGCTAGCAAAAGGAAAATCAATCATTTATTATTTAGTACAAGTTTTTAAAATATTACAACATTTTCCATGTTTTATAGCGGTTGCACCGAATGACCTTATGTTTCGGGAGATGCGTATGATCAAGTGAAAACATGAATTTTTTAAAATAATTAAGAGAGAGTTAATTACTTTGCTTCATGATCATGTGGTCCTTTGCAGGTGTCTCACATCCTGTCACATGATACTGACCACATGACTTGATCCAAAATGGTGCCTTTATATTGGTTACTCCGAATGACATCAATGGAATTCATTTTTCCAGACATTCTTTCTTATAACAAATCAACGACTTCTACACAAAATTTAATAGCATTTTGCACTATGTTGATATATGATGTTATAAAATCATGCCAGAATAAAAAAATATATACATTTATTACATTTTAAGATATTTTAATCACAAATTAAATGGCTTTATTGACCTTTGGACGGTTAAACCGAATGACCTTTTGACGCTTCAAAATCTTTAAAATATCTTTATATGTGCAAAATATAATTAAACTTTTTGGATTCAATAAAAGAGATCTAGTTGAACTACCATACATACTTTGGATGACATATTAGTTTTTTATTATTATTAAGGCCTTTGGACACAAAAAAGACCCTTATACAGAAAGAAAACTGATAGTTGCCAGAATAATTCTGTACCATCAGAACCATCTTTTCAGAACCATCAAATATAAAGTGTCACAAACAGGGAATTTTGGGAATGCCATGGCTTTTCATTGTAAATTATATGTTGATTTGTTCTTTCTTTTACTTCCAAAAAAGGTAAATTTTACTGTAAAATGACATGAAATCTAAAGTTAGATCTGTTGCAGTATTTCCCCCTATATATATAATAACCAATTAACAGGTTTTTACAGTCTTAAATAGTTTCAAAGTAAATCCCAGAACAAAATGTAATTCAGTGTCCCAATCGAATATCAAATCTGCAATCAAAAGTCAGAGATTTCAATGTGATGAAACGCAAACATTTCTCATTAAATCATCTGAGCAGCTCCACACATTCACTCTTACTGGATGACAACTATTGACTCATCTGTGTCTATTTGATTTCTCTCAAGGATCTATGAATGAGCAACACACGTATGGCGTATTGCAAAATGACTTCCAGCTAAGTATAATCTAACAGCTCTCGATCTTGTGTGGCCGGAGAAGACATCAGTTACGATGTGTTCAGAGTCGTCTGCTTGTCTGTGTGTGTTTGCAAGAAGTAGTAAAACACATTAAGCAACAAACTCGCCAACCTCGCGGTCAACTGAGGACAACCACACCTATATGTTATGGTGCCACACTTGAACTCTGCTCCAAAACACAGAGATCTGCCTTGCTGTCTACTGCCACAGACAGCATCATAACCAACACGGAGCCTTATAAAAGACACACACACACCTTATGAAGTGCACAAGAGAACTCATTCCAGCAGAGCTTGCCAGTAGTGAGATGCACACAAATACTGATGAAATAATTGTAATTTTTTGCACTTTTCCGTCATTGAATATGAGTATAGATTACATCATGGTAACTCAAATCTATTTTTTTTTGTGTGTGTTATAAGTGATGTAACTATCAACGCAAAGTTGTATTCATGAGTAACAGGTAAAAAAATCCTCGTGCACACACATACACACCCGTCCAGTTAGTCAGGCGCAGCAGAAGTCACATGGCCGTGCAGTAAGGTGACTCACACTAAAAATACAACACAAAGGAAGAGTTCATCTAATGTTCACTTGTTCTCCAGTGGTTCCCATCCAATCGCTCATGACTCACTCATCTACTCACAATACAGTAGCCCAGGCAAAGAAATATCCGTTCCTCACCTTTGTTCAGGAACGCTCCTCATGCTCTCCACACAAAAGCGGGTTGAGGAGAGTAACCCGGGCCGGCTGGACTAGTGTTACCACTCGAGCTGATCCCTCAGGGTATAAGGCTCACAATAGACAGATTTAACCGCTGATATCTTCTGCTGTTTATATTTACATTTCTTTTCTTGGCAGACACTTTCACGTGAAAGACACCAGCAGATGCAGATCAGGTCTGCGCTGTCATCTAGAAATAGATTGAATCGAGAGTCAGCAAATCTGGTTCAAAGAAATGTTAGGAAATGAAACCCCTAATAAAAGTGATTATGAAATAAACAACATTAAGAATAGAGAAAAGGGCTAAATGAGCACATGAAGGAAAATTAAATCAAAATATGACCAAAGATACAGTAAAAACAGTAAAATTGTGAAATATTATTACCATTTAAAAGAACTGTTTTCTATGTGAATATATTTTAAACTGTAATTTATATCCTGTGATCAAAGCTGAATTTTCAGCATCATTACTCCAGTCTTCAGTGTCACATGATCCTTCAGAAATCATTGCTGATTTGATGCTCAAGAAACATTTCCGATTATTATCATTGTTGAAAACAGTCGTGCTGCTTCTGATTTTTGTGGAAACTGATTTTTTTCAGGATTCCTTGATGACAAGAAAGTTAGAAAGAACAGCATTTATTTTCAGCAGTTTATTTAATGCATTAACCCAAACTGTGGCAGTGTATCATGATTTGCACAGAAAAAAAAAAAACATGTATATCAGTTAAACTGACTTAATTTGGATTTATCTGTTAAATATTTTTACATTACAGTTGTACTGACTGGGCAGCCTTTCATTTATGCAGATTTACATGTATAAAAACTAGGGCTGTCAAACGATTAATCGTGATTAATCGCATACAAAATAAAAGTTTGAGTTTGCCTAATATATGTGTGATTACTGTGTGTAATTATTATGTATATATAAATACAAACAAATTAATGTATATAGTTAAGAGAAATATCTTATTTATGAACAAAATATTTTTATTTATATATAATATAAATTATATAAAAATATAAATAAATACATATACTTGTAAATATTTCTCAAATATATACATGAATGTGTTTGTATTTATATATGCGTAATAATTACACACAGTACTCGCACATATATTATATATACTTTTATATTACATATATACTTTTATTTTGTATGGGATTAATGTTTGAAAGCCCTAATAAAAACATCATTGTTGTGCAGAAAGATCTTTAGTGTGATGAGAATTTAATGAGAATTATCATTGAGAATAATGAAAAAAACAAATAAACTCCATTAATAGGCAAAATGCTGTGGGTTACTTGGAATAAAGTAACCCAGATAACTATGGTTAAAGTGCATTGCTTCCTAAGAATGTGATTGAACTTGTCAGGAACAGATCTTTGTCACATTTCAAATGAAAAGAAATGAATTTGTTTTTGCAATGTCATGACACATTAAAAATATGTGAAAACAAAAATATTAGTTATTTTACATCATGGTAGTATTTATTTATTAATTTATGCAGATTTACATGTACATAAAAACACCATTGTTGACCAGACAGGATCTTTTTATATTACTGTAATGAGAATTTAATGAGAATTATCATTGAGAATAATGAGAATTACAAACAAACTCAATAGTAAAACACATTACAGTAATGAGAACTGTGAGGGGAAATGAGCTCAAATGTCACAATTTCAAAAAAATCCCTTAATGTGCTTCATTTTCTTTACGCAAAATATAATTCCTCATTACTTTCAATTAATTTAGGGGTGAAAAATGACCTGGACGTGTACATTTCTAACCCAATTTCGTAACAGTAACAGTTCCTTAAGGAGATTTGCTTGACCTTTTGACTTAAATCTACATGACACACAGTGAATCCTCCTCTTTTCATCATTTGAACCACAAACTTCTCACATAATCTGATGTGGGTCGTGCTGAACGGGGTTCTTTTTTAAACTCTGATCAGTAAAAGGTTAATCACCATCATCCTCCTTGTAGGAAACAGTGATAAAACACATGTCCTGATTGCGAGTTCTTAATCAGAGTCACTGACTCAACATGCATTGTGTTTTCTTATGATGTAAGTCACTGCATTGTGTTCAGGGAAGAGATGAATATGTTTTACACAAAAGAAAAAAGATCACTGTGTTGATTAGTATTTATTTACGCATGCCGTCATTACTTATATCAAGGTTTGTGCAGGTTTGGTAGGGGTGAATTCAGATTGATTGACCAAATAAAAGACTTTATTTTGATATAGTTCACTTTAGACATTCTAGTAACTATAAGTAACTTTGCAACGACATGTCAAATTATTCTTATTAATCTTTTGTTCAAATCCAGTGTTGAATTGACCCTCGTTTGTGAAGCAGTCCGGCGTAAAATGACGGCATGACAACAACACTCGACTACAACAACTCTTCCTCTTCTCTAAAGCAGCCCAACATGGCCCCGCCCCCTTTGTTGAGTGTTCTCGGGGGCGGGGTTTATGTAAATGTTAGGGTTTGTGATGTCACCAACCCAGGAAGAAGCTCATTGTAGCCCCTACCTGCTGTTTGTTGTAGTGATTTCTGTAAAAGAAAATATCGTAAGTATCGAGCGTCGTAACTTTGCAGATGTTGTTTATGCTCAAACAGCAACATTACACACTAACTAAAGTTAAAAAATTTAACCTGTGGATAATGCGGCCCTGTGAAATGACATTTCCTCTCACAGGATATTGTGTAATCCTATATGCATATATCTAGCAGAGTATGACCAGCACCTGCGGCGCTTCAGCACACCGACATAAAAACGGGACCACTGCCATTTTTTAACGATCTAGAAAAACTTTCACTGTTGTGCCTATAAAAGCAAACTTAGACATGCATTTTAACATGCAGCTGCAACACATGTGCTTGTAAATGATGCACAACTCATCGCTCAATATCTCATGTTTACAGTAATTACAGGGATTTCTGAGCATGGGAACAACTTGAAAAGCTTTTATGATTCCACGCACCCCTTTAATGATGTATCTCAGTCTAAACATGTCCAGGTCACATTTAATCCCAAAATCATAATAAAACAAAAAGTTTTCATAAAGAAAATGAAGCCTATGGTCCATTATGGTTCCTGATAATGAAGCACATTTAAATTCTCATTTCTGGACATTTTACCTTTTTTTTTTTTTTTTTGTAATTTAAATTAGCATAAGTTAAAGGCATTACAACAAATAGTACAATATAAATACTATACATATTACTATACATATATATTTATATACATACACACAAAAATTAAAATGCAGTTGTATATATATATATATATAACTTTGTAAATTATATATAATATAATAATATAAAATATCCTTATTTTTAATTTTATATATATTACAGTACAGTCCAAAAGTTTGGAACCACTAAGATTTTTTATTTTAAACGAAGTTTCGTCTGCTCACCAAGGCTACATTTATTTAATTAAAAATACAGTAAAAACAGTAATATTGTGAAATATTATTACAATTTAAAATAACTGTTTTCTATTTAAATATATTTCACAAAGTAATTTATTCCTGTGATGCAAAGCTGAATTTTCAGCATCATTACTCCAGTCTTCAGTGTCACATGATCCTTCAGAAATCATTCTAATATGCTGATCTGCTGCTCAATAAACATTTATGATTATTTTGAAAACAGTTGTGTACTTTTTTTTCAGGATTCCTCGATGAATAGAAAGTTCAAAAGAACAGCATTTATCTGAAATACAAAGCTTCTGTAGCATTATACACTACTGTTCAAAAGTTTGGGGTCAGTAAGAATTTTTATTTTTTTGAAAAGAAATTAAAGAAATAAATACTTTTATTCAGCAAGGATGCATTAAATCAATCAAAAGTGGCAGTAAAAACATTTATAATGTTATAAAAAGATTAGATTACAGATAAACACTGTTCTTTTGAACTTTCTATTCATCAAATAATCCTGAAAAAAAATATTGTACACATTAAATGTTTCTTGAGCAGCAGATCAGCATTAGAATGATTTCTGAAGGATCATGTGACACTGAAGACTGGAGTAATGATGCTGAAAATTCAGCTTTGCATCACAGGAATAAATTACTTTGTGAAATATATTCAAATAGAAAACAGTTATTTTAAATTGTAATAATATTTCACAATATTACAGTTTTTTACTGTATTTTTAATTAAATAAATGTAGCCTTGGTGAGCAGACGAAACTTCTTTTAAAAACATTAAAAATCTTAGTGGTTCCAAACTTTTGGACTGTACTATATATATATATATATATATATATATATATTTCTTTAAATATTACATTCATTTATATTCACCAATATACTGGTGCTTTAAAGAACCCACCCAGAAACTAAAAAAAGGCTATATCTATACAACATGTAATGAAACCAAGAACTTTTTATTATCTATAAAGAACCTTGAACGACAAAAAATGTTCTTAAAAAGAATGTTCTCTGTTGAACCTAAAGAACCATTGAAGATGTTGCGTGGAAATTCAAGCTAACACGTTCCTAACATGCTCTCAGGACTGGATTCAGTCCGTCTGGTCAGTCTGTGGCCTTGAGTATGTGCGACCGCAGTTCTGGCCGGCGGTGGTTAGAGAGAATATGGAGCCCTCGACTGCCTCAAGCCCTGAGTAAACAACATACACAGGGCCTGACCCAGATCAAAAGCTGCTCTCCCAGAGCCACAACCAGGAGAAACTGTGCTGACCAAAAGCGCTATATTTGGAACAAGGGCACACATTCTTTTTCCTAGAATGAGGTGTTTTAAGCTATTGCTGCTGAGAAAGAGCTGCTTTTTTTAAGAGGTCCAGGATTTCACAGAGCACGTTCTGTTGGACCGACTGACTGTTTCCTGTCAAACACTTTTTTCAGTATAACATGTGAAGATTAGAAATTATTGCAATTTTTGAAACAGCAGTTATTAATGCATTTCTGCCACTTTATGAGGAAAGATGAAAGAGATTCTTATTTTCTCAAATTATGGGAGGAACTAAAGTAAAGCTTCACATTTAATTTATTTAAAGAAATTCACTTTTATTCAGCACGGATGCATTAAATTACCCAACAGTGTCATTTTACAAAGTAATTCTATTTCAAATAAATGCTGTTCTTTTCAACATTTGTTTATTGAGCAGCAAATCATCATATTAGAATGATTTCTGAAGGATCATGTGACACTGAAGACTGGAGGAATGATGCTGAAAATTCAGCTTTGAATAACAGGAATAAATTACATTTTAAAATATGTTCACATAGAAAACAGTTACTTGAAATTGTAAAAATATTTTACAATATTACTGTTTGTATATAAATGCAAACAGTATATAAATATGCAAATAAATGCAGCTTCGGTGAGCAAAAGAGACTTATTTCAAAAACATGTACAAATCTTACTGACCCCAAACTTTTGAACGGCAGTGGAATTGAATTAAAACTTGATAAAAAGCAGAATTTGAGTAAACTTGTCACCAAACAGAAGACCTACGATTCTGCGCAGAGACAAACAATGATTTAGTGACTGGTTATTTTTTTGTGAATCATTACGGCCTAAACAAATTGATTGACTAAAATGAATCGTACTTCGCAAGTTGTTCATTATGGTCTCAGTGAGTCTTGCTAGCCTGTAAAGTTGCACTAGTATGAACTTTCTGCAGTAAATAAAAAATAACCAACCAGTAAATAAATATTAGCTAAAATAAAGACTGTTGTTTTCTCGTTAATATCACCTTTGTGTCTTCACCTCAACCTTCATTACCGCAGAAACCATAACAGGTCACATTAACGGTAATGGGTGTTTTGTTTTTGTTATTTGATGATCAGAACTATTATGCAACAGAGATAAGAATCCACACAACCTGCATAAACATCTTCTGCTCGTGTAAAGAAGTCACAATCTTTTATTGGCAGAATTACATACTGAGTGATTAATGCATGAAAACTTCACACATTATTTGCACGGCATTTCACAATCCAGTGATAATGCATACAACGGTCCGATTAACATTCCACCTCAAGACCTTGTGAGAATGTGCAGTAGCATGTAAACACACTGATTTCCGCAAGTAAAACCACAGAATTCGAGAGAAAAATCAAGGCAGCGTAGGAGTGACTAAAGTTACAGCTTACTGTAATTGTCCCGTATGTTGCGCAAAATGTGTTTCTGCCGGAAGTTGCCTTGGAAGAACATGGCAAAAAGTGAAATAAGAATTAGCTGTCATTATATGGAATATTTAAGTCAGTGTAAGTCAGTGACATGTGTCTGGATAATCAGCATCACAGCGTAGTTTAATGATGATGAAAAATATTGCACTTTCTTGAACCTTGATTTGAGTTCATGGCAATACTGCAATACTGCATAAAGGAGAACTGAAAGATGGGAGAGAGAGAGAGAGAGAGAGAGAGAGAGAGAGAGAGAGAGAGAAGAAATGCCTTTAGTATAAAAAATAAATAAAATAAAATAAAATAAAATAAAAAATGAAATATAAAATAAAATAAAATAAAAAATGAAATATAAAATAAAATAAAATAAAAGGTTAGTGTTAGAGGTCTCATCACATCAATAATATGAGCAATAGTAATAGTTATATTTGACTTAGCAAACAGAACAAAAGAAAAGAAAATGTACTATCCAAAAACAAAATAAATAAAATAAAATAAAATAAAATAAAAATAAATAAAATAAAATAATAAAAAATGAAATATAAAATAAAATAAAATAGAATAAATAAAATAAAATAAAATAAAATAAAATAAAATAAAAAACAAAATAAAATAAAATAAAATAAATAAAATAAAATAATAAAAAATGAAATATAAAATAAAATAAAATAAAAAATGAAATGAAATATAAAATAAAATAAAAGGTTAGTGTTAGAGGTCTCATCACATCAATAATATGAGCAATAGTAATAGTTATATTTGACTTAGCAAACAGAACAAAAGAAAAGAAAATGTACTATCCAAAAATAAAATAAAATAAAATAAAATAAAATAAAATAAAATAAAATAAAATAAAATAAAATAAAATAAAATAAAATAAAATAAATAAAAAAAATAAAAAAATACAGGTTTCATGCAATCACTAAACATGTAACACTTTACAATAAACTTTACAAGGTCTCATTTGTTAATATTATGCATTAACAATGAGCAATATGTTTTTACTGCATAAATTTACTTTTCTTAATGTTAAATAATAAATTAAGAAATTATGTTCATGTATTCATGTTCGTGTTAGTTCACAGTACATTAACTAATATTAACAGACAATATTAACATTTGATCTTAAAAATGTATTTGTAAATGCTGAGATTAACATTAAGATGCTGTTCATTGTTGGCTCATATTAACTAATGTAGTAATGCTACACTCTTGTCACATGACATCATTACGTTACTTTGCTTTTTTACTCCAACTTTGTGTAAAAATGACTTAAATTTTGGCATCACCTTTAATCTGGATATTCTGCATAAAGAACATGCGCCGACCTCCATACTATATAGTAGGCAAAAAAGGTTTTTTTACTTTATTTTAGAGTCTTTTGCTTATTCAGCATGACCTTATTCTACATTCTTAATCCTAACCTATACCTAAACCTAACTACATTACTAACTATTAAATTAGGCGTTTATTGAGGGAAACCAAATGTGGTACCTACTATACACTATGTGATTTCAGACACAGCAACACACTGTCCATACTGCAGAAACAGCAGGAGTATTATGTATTGTGAATTAAGCGAGCGGTTTATTCTTTATCTGTCCCACTGTCATCTAAACACGGCAAACGTCTGTGAGGTCACGAGACGTGTGTGTTTGTTCAGGGAGAATGTTTCCACTGTTCAGTACAAACAGAGGAAACGTCTCTACACGCATGTGAGAGCATGAACGTGTTGCTGCTTAAACACATACAAAGTTAACGTGCATCCGTGTGCATGCGATTTCCTGTAGAACAAACTTTCCAGCGCAAATGACACACACTTTCATTTCACACCTTTAGACTATCTATCTATCTATCTATCTATCTATCTATCTATCTATCTATCTATCTATCTATCTATCTATCTATCTATCTATCTATCTATCTATCTATCTATCTATCTATCTATCTATCTATCTATCTATCTATCTATCTATCTATCTATCTATCTATCTATCTATCTATCTATCTATCTATCTATCCGTTTTCTAATAGACTGCATTGTAACTTTAAGCTTTAAAACTACTTTCAAATTTTCAAATTTCAAAACTTTCAATTTCAAATTACTTCAAACGGAAAACATTTAAACTTCAAACTTTCTGGTTAAGTTTCTCAAGCCAACATCAAAGTTTGTCTTAAAGATTTATCTAGTTATAAAAATGCAGTGTAATTATAATTAGTTTGGCTGTCAAAATAATAACAAGAGACATGTGATTTGAGGAAACATTGAAAAAATAAATAAAAAGTGTTTTGTACATCAGGCTTTTATGGCTCATATAGTATGATATAGGAGGAAAAAACACCTTAATTTTATCCAGAGACACAAACTGAGCAAAAATTATGCAATTTACCTCAGATGCTGATATTTATATGGCCAAAAATCAAGATGAAATTCTTATAATAATGTAAATCTATAAGATCTATATGACAGTATATCAGACTACTTATATAAATGCATATAAATATCAATATCTGCCAATAATGTGTCTTATTAAGATGATATTTAAATGCTTGTTTTCATGATTACAGTTAGTTTTAAAACACATAATGCAATGCAATACAACGATGATTGAGAGATGAACAAATAAACCTTCCTCAAAAGCCTGATGATCATATCTGATACTCACATTGAGTATGGATAATCGAGTTAACCTAAGTTGCTTCAGTCCAGTAAGTGTTCATCTTAAAATATGACTAACAATATAAAAGTTATTCTTATGTTTACTTTATAAAAATCAGTATTTCACAGCAAAAAGACATGTGAATCACGAGTTTTTACAATCACATTAAAAGGCCTTTTACTATAAATGATCAATCAGATGGCAGAAGGCATGCATGAGATTGTGTTCAACAGGTTTTCAGCAAAGTTTTGATCATTTAGAGGCCTTAGAAATATGTGTTAGTGCACAGTGTTTGGTCACTAACCTCAAGTAAGAGTGTTAGTAACAGTGATGCATGACTTAGCAAACACTACAAATGAATTTCCAATTATTCCTGGAACATAAAAAGTCAATAATAGTGCTTTCATGTCACTGTCTGCAGAACTACGAGTGTGTTTGTACAATGGCAGCGAGGTCCAGGAAAACGCCGGGAGATTGTAGCCGCTCTTTCTCTCTCCGGCACCTTCTATCAACAGGAAACATCTTTTCACGGGCCAGGAAGTGTCGCTGTCTAATTGGCTTGGTGTGATTCAACGAACGGGCTTTTCTCAGCCAATGAGAGGGTGGTTATTTTGAGCGGCGGTATAAAAGACGAAGCGCCCGCGGATCTCACACCACACGCCGGCGGTGAGCTCAGAGGAACGGCAGACCTCTGCTGAGTTACGCCGCGTCTCTGAGTCACTTCACAAGCACTTGCTGTAAACGCAGGGCAGAAAAACTGACTCACAAAACACACAGATGTTCTCATGGGCAGATGTCATTCGCCTATAGTGTGGCCAGTTCATCCTTTGGCCCAGTGAAGGAAAAAGGAAAGGAAACACAGAGATTTGGGCATGCAACCATGATTAATCATGTCGTTTTACCATGTTTTTTACCGTTAGATTGAGCATAGAAGACTCTGCAATAATAGTAAAACGGTTAAATAAATAGTAGTATTTATGTTTTTGTGTTTATGTTTCAAATTGTAGTGGATTTTCAATCCAGTTTTGTGTCTCAGATACAAATGTATAATATAATGCAATGTAAGTCGCTTTGGATAAAAGCGTCTGTCAAATGAATAAATGTAAATGTAAATGTGTCTTTTGATGGTCCAATCAAATAACATTCAAAGAAGATTGTTAAAAATCTGGGTATGGGTTAAAAACAACCCAAGTTGGGTTGAAAATGGACAAACCCAGCAAATGGGTTGTTTTAAATGTTTAAATGTTTGCCCAACCTGCTGGGTGGTTTTATTCAATTCAACTATTGTTTAAAAATGACTGTACTGCTCGCTTAAAATGAACCCAAAATTGGTTGGTCAAACATTTAACCCAACTTTGGGTTGTTTTTAACCCAGCATTTTTCAGAGTGAAGTCTGCATTTGATCAAAAATATAGTAAAAAATCTGAAATATTATTAGAGTTTAAAATAACCATTTTCTATTTTAATCTGCTAAAATGTAATTTATATTCAGTGATCAAAGCTGAATTTTCAGCATCATTACTCCAGTCTTCAGAGTCACATGATCCTTCAGAAATCAATCGAATATGCTGATTTCAGGATTCTTTGTCGAATAGGAAGTTGAATAGAACAGCATTCATTTTGAAACAGAAATCCTTGTAACTTTATAAATGTCGTTAACCTCACTTTTGATCAATTTATTGCATCCGTGCTGAATAAAAGTATAAATACTGAATTTTTTTCCAAACTTTTGAACAGTAGTGTATACTGAACACTGCTAAAATAGTAGACTCTGGGTTAAAAACAACCCAAGTTGGGTTGAAAATGGACAAACCCAGTGACTGGGTTGTTTTAACCCAGCAGTTGGGTTAAATGTTTGACCCAACCTGATGTGTAATATTATTTAATTCAACTATTGTTTAAAAATTACAGTATTGCTTGCTTAAAATGAACCCAAAATTGGTTGGTCAAACATTTAACCCAACTTTGGGTTGTTTTTAACCCAGCATTTTTCAGAGTGAAGTCTGCATTTGATCAAAAATATAGTAAAAAAATCTGAAATATTATTAGACTTTAAAATAACCATTTTCTATTTTAATCTATGCTAAAATGTAATTTATATTCAGTGATCAAAGCTGAATTTTCAGCATCATTACTCCAGTCTTCAGAGTCACATGATCCTTCAGAAATCAATCTAATATGATGATTTCAGGATTCTTTGTTGAATAGGAAGTTGAATAGAACAGCATTCATTTTGAAACAGAAATCCTTGTACCTTTATAAATGTTGTTAACCTCACTTTTGATCAATTTATTGCATCCGTGCTGAATAAAAGTATAAATACCGAATTTTATTTCAAACTTTTGAACAGTAGTGTATACTGAACACTGCTAAAATAGTACACTCTGGGTTAAAAACAACCCAAGTTGGGTTGAAAATGGAGAAACCCAGTGATTGGGTTGTTCTAACCCAGCAGTTGGGTTAAATGTTTGACCCAACCTGATGTGTAATATTATTTAACTCAACTATTGTTTAAAAATGACTGTATTGCTTGCTTAAAATGAACCCCCCAATTTTTTTTTTTTTTTTTTTGGACTTGTTTTTTAGATGTTTATATGTCATATCATAGAATATACATACGTTGTGTTATTTATTTATTTACTGTGTTGTGTTTTGATCTACATTGCTTTTTGTTACTCTGCGTGACCTTGTGAATTGCCCTTCGGGGACAAATAAAGTATTTGAAATTTTAAATTTAAAAAAATATGTTCGAAATTAACATATATTAATACGTTTATTAAATTAACATTTATTAAATCGCTTATTAATAAATGTTCAGCTTTTGATTATTATTGTTACCTAGTAATTATGTGTCTGATTTTTAATTTCCAACCCATTTTGACTCATTTTAAGCCAGACATACAGTCATTTTTAAGCAATATTGGGTTAAATAAAACTACCCAGCATGTTGGGCAAACATTTAACCCAACCCAATCACTTGGGTTGTTTTTAACCCAGCATTTTTTAGAGTGTAGTATGCTATAGATTCTGATCACAACCGTAAGTCAGAGACATGCTTTATGTGTGTTAAAGGGATATTTCACCATAAAAATGATTGCTCCAAACCTGATTTTCTTTCTTCCATGGAACACAAATGAAGAAACAACATTGCCTTGCACACAACAAAACACTGAGTGTGAGTAAATGATGACAGAATGTTGATTTTTGGCTGAACTGTCCCTTTAAGGCCTTCATAAACTAACCAAGTAAAAAGGTGGTCTGGCTGCATGCACTGAGGTCATGTGGTTTAATCTTCAAATTTATGTCTGCGATAAAATCACCTTGTAAGGCTACAATTGACTCGTGGCATTATAGTCAATTAAGCTTTTGGAATTGAGTTGGCGTCTAGAATGTGGGGCATTTCAGAATGGTACAATTATGTGTCAGCATCTTCCTGTCATTTATGCAAGAGCAAAGCATAGCTAAAAGTCCAAAAATATCCCCGGCCCGTTTCTTTATGGGAGTGAAAGAGCCGCTCGGCCTCGGCATGCTGGCGGAATTCTGTAATTAGCACACGCCGCTCCGGAGACAAAAGAACTGCCGAGGGTCAGGAAAGGAGAACAATCCTACAGCCGGAGCACATTCCAAGAAAAGCCCAGAGCGTAGGAATCATGGGTACCTACGACTCCTTCACACCAGACTGCGACACAGTGAGTCACCTCGGCTAAAAGCGGATGATGACATAAACGCCATGTTCGGAAAATGCACGGTCACCTAGAGAGCAGGTTGATTGTCTAACCGCTTAAATTTAATAAAAAGGTCACATTTTATATTAGGTACTAAATGCTGGGTTAAAAACAACTCAAGTTGGGTTGAAAATGGACAAACCAAAGCCCAAACCCAAAAATTGTTTAAAAATCAGACACATAATTACTAGAGGCAACAGTAATAATCAAAAGGTGAACATTTATTAATAATTAAATATGATTTAATTATTATTTATAAAACTTATTAATAAATGTTCATTTCCAACCTAATTTTTGAGTGTAGAAATATTTTTGTAACATCTTTACTTAACATTTTATGGTGCTTGTTTGTCCTTTTGGAGGTTGTTGGTATACATCCCAGTCTTTTAATGTGGAAAAAGAGCAGATTGCACATGCTGATAAACATCCCCTTTTGTGTTCTACAGAAAATAATGTGGAACAACAATAAATGATGACATCATTTTCATTGCAGGGTGAACTATCCCTTTAAAACCATTCAAAACAACTAAAACGGCTTCCTTACTAGCTTAGAAGTGATATCTACAGTATATTTTTGCTCTTTTCTGCATTTAACTTTAGAATTGCCAGCCATCAGATCCACATATTCCTCTGAGACTTCTGAAGTCCTTCTCATAAAATTATTAATACATGAGCAAACACGAGACAGAAAGAGTTCACCTTTAAATACACACGTTCAGGATGTTCTTCTGTTAGTCTTTGAGTGGGTGGCCTGATATTTAAAGGAACGCACGCTCACTTTACATCCATTTTCTCTCCTGGTGGTCGTGTCGAGAGGACGTACAGTATGTGTGAGCTTGGGAAACGGTCATTCGACTCTTTTCCATCTTAAAGTTAGAAGGAAAGTTCCTTAAACTTTGGGTTAGCTAGATTAGAACAATCCCCCACCAACCCATCATTAGTGGGATTCTAGTAACGCGCCACACCCAAGCGAGATGTTTCCGGCGCGCTCTAAAAATGGCCGTCTGATGATGGGGTCAGCGTAGAATAAGCGAGGGGTACCTTGTGTTTTGGTATTCAGATGTTTATTAAGCCACATGCACAGAGGAAAGTGAATCACACTCTCATGTTTGTGGCTTTGTTCAACGCCAACATTTTTACACATGCTGTAAAAAACGTCCCGGGCCACCCTCAACGCCCACACCGAGCCACAGAGATGCCCTCAATACAGATGGGAAATATGTAAATCAGCAAACCAAGGAGTGCAGAAAAAAGTAGGATTTATATTTGCATAGAAACAACTGAGACAGCACAAATCTGCTTCTCAGTTGTTTTTACTTGGGGAAAAGATGCATCACGATGAAATGCTGCTCTATTAAAAAACACGAACCTACTTCATGAATTTCATTATAAAATGCATGATATTCATATTTAATATTGTAATATTCGTATTTCTCAAGCTTTTTGCACTACCAAGCACTTTAGATTAGGGAACACATATTCACTATTAAAGCATTAGTTCACTTCAGATTTCAAATTTCCTGATAATTTACTCACCCCAATGTCATCCAAGATGTTCAGGTCTTTCTTTCTTCAGTCGAAAAGAAATGAAGGTTTTGAGGAAATCATTCCAGGATTTTTCTCCATATAGTGGACTTCACTGGGGTTCAACGGGTTTCAGTGCAGCTTCAAAGATCTCTACATGATCCCAGATGAGGAATAAGAGTCTTATCTAGAGAAAGCATCGCTCATTTCCTAAAAAAAAAATCTAAATTATATACTTTTTAACCACAAATGCTCGTCTTGCACTGCTCTGCGATGCACCACGCATCATGTGTGGAAAGGTCAAAGCGAACGTGCAAAGACTACGTCAAACGGCCTTTACAAAAAAAGATAAAATAATGATGTTGGATGATTTTGAAGTTGGAGGAGAAAATGAGTTTTTCGCCCTATCGTGGTACTTCCGTGACCTTTCCAACATGATTATGTAATGTGTGGCGCTTCACAGAGCATTGAAGTCCACTATATGGAGAAAAATCCTGGAATGTTTTCCTCAAAATCCTTCATTTCTTTTCAGAAATTATCAGGAAATATTAATTCTGAAGTGAACTAATCCTTTAAACATAACTTTTCTCTCAATAAACTCCTAATTACTGCTTATTAAAAGTAAGTTGTTATTGTGTAATATGCATGCTAATAAGCAACTAGTTAATAGTGTTCCCTAATCTAAAGTTACCAAGCATGAAATGCATGTACGTTAATCAGGTGTAATAAATTGATTTGAAACAAAAAAAACAAAACAAAAAGAAAGTTTGAAAATGAGACAAAAAGACAACTTTCAGAAATAGATGTGCCATGAGTTTATCGTCTTCTATTACAAAACATTAACTCTTATCTTTCTCATCAAAACCATGAATTTCCGTGCTGGTTTATGCCAGCTAGTGCTGGTTTTGATGATTGCCATGTTGTGGAATATCATAATCACGATGTGCATTTTAGTGGCTTTGGTCTGAAAATACATTTCACACTTCTCGACAAATATTGTAATCTTTTTGCGACAAGGAACAAAATGAAGAGGATGTGCAACAGAGAGATTTGAAGCAATAAAGTATTTCAAAATCAGACATTGCAAAAATTATTCTTCGAGGTTGCAAATAAAACAATTATTATTGGAGTGTACTCCAGAATATCAATTTAATTCAATGTGCGACTTGCAGTTCTTTGTAATTATGTGTGAAATTAACAAGCATTTTCAGAGTGAAAATTGTTTCAAATCACATTTTGTTTCAGTGCACAAGACGACTTTCAGAAACAAATGCATCATGAGTTTCAGAAAAGAGCTCAAAGTTTCAAAAATATGCACAGATCTCAAACATTTCTCATCAAATTCTTCCAAGACCAACTTGCTCCAAAGGATTTTTAGGAGAAACCCAAATAAAACAATTGAAGTCTATGCATGATCAATTTCCTCTGCGTTGGTACAGACACATAAAGAACAGAAATGGAGAAATTCGTGATGTCGAGATGTTTCTGTTGGTAAAAAATGACAGGCTCAGCATTTCATATGCTGTAATGAGTGATAAATGAAGCTCAGGAGCCGTTGAGGTGAGATGGAAATCTCTGACAACATCAGGTGTGACCTGAAGAGCTCCAAAGCTTCCTGTTATTCGGTTCATTTTAAATTTTTAAAAGCCTCAAGTCAATGTATGAAACTTGTTGAGTCATCTTTTGTGCCATGTAAGTGTGTGTGCCGAGGACTGTGCAGCTGTTTTGCAATCACAAACTTTCTCTGCTGCTTCCTCTGAGGAGCACTTCTGAAAGTACAAGAATGAGTAAAACACAGCCAACGTTAAACCACACAGCATGCCTGCGATCATCCATCCATACATTACAAGCAAACTAAAAAGGACACTCTTAATAAGGTCACAAATGGGTTTTACAACCTAAGAATCTTTCAGTGGTGGTGGAAGTAATAAAATATGAATTATTTTTTAGTAATACAATCATAAAATCTTACTCCAGCAAAAGTTTTAAGTACTCCTTTCCAATTTTACTTGAGTAAAGTATAAAGTAATTTTATATATACACTTTAAAATGAACGTAATGCAAACATACTGGTTTTACTGCAACTGCAGCAGAGAAGAATGCAATAATTTGCATTATTTTTGCGTAATGTTGCATTGTTTTTTTAACTTAAAATCAACACATTCAAGCATTTTACAGCAGATTTAGACCACAAACAACTGTTGTGACTTAAAGATGAGTTTCATTTACAATAATCAATTATAAAATTCTGCATTTTTCACGCCATCAGTTGCACACTCAAAAGCTCTGAGGATCTTACGGTTCTTGACTCATTTTACATTAACTAGAGACTCGCTCGGAATGAATCAATGAATCAGTGAGTTGTTGACTCAGGAAAAGCTGCAATCGGATCTGTCCATTCACATATGGATCATTCAGAGCGATCTGAACTGATTTAACAGGTTCACTGAAAAGAATCAGTTTGTTCACAAATTGGACACTGAGTCTCGGAGCATGTGGCGATTTCTTCAGTTCAAAATAAAGAGTAACGATATGTTTTTATGAAATGTAGTGGAGTAAAAAGTATATTATGCTTTAGAATATAGTAAAAGTAAAAGTTTCTCAAAATATAAATACTCCAGTAAGTACAGATACTTGAAAAATGTACTTAAGTACAGTAACAAAGCAAAATAGTTTGTTACTGTCAACCACTGGAATCATTGCCAAGTTGAGGATCACTAGTTCTAGGCTCAAGTAAGACAAAAACATATTTTGTTGATCTTGGAACAACATTCCTTTTCGAAAACTTAGTCTTAACCCTAATCCTACCTCTAAACCTAATCCTACCCATAACTTATCCCTAAAAGCAGAGGGGAAAGATAGGTGAATAACATTGATGTAGAAGCACCTAACCCAGGTTGCAAGCCTAAACTTGATATAAACGGTAAACTTGTCCCTCAAATCTGATTGGTTGATTGGAATGTTGTTCCAGGATCAACAAAGATGTTGATCCAGGAACATGCCGTACTTGGTGAAATCACATTCACCCTAGTTCTAGGCTTATTGATGTGATCAAACCTCTAACAGTAAGTATTAAAGGTGCCATCGAATGAAAAATTGAATTTATCTCGGCATAGTCAAATAACAAGAGATCAGTACATGGAAATGACATACAGTGAGTCTCAAACTCCATTGTTTCCTCCTTCTTATATAAATCTCATTTGTTTAAAAGACCACCAGGTGAATCTCAACATAACACCGACTGTTACGTAACAGTCGGGGTGTACGCCCCCAATATTTGCATATGCCAGCCCATGTTCCCAACATTATGAAAGGCATTAGACAAGGGCAAGATGTCTGGATCTGTGCACAGCTGAATCATCAGACTAGGTAAGCAAGCAAGAACAACTGCGAAAAATGGCAGATGGAGCAATAATAACTGACATGATATCATGATATTTTTAGTGATATTTGTGAATTGTCTTTCTAAATGTTTCGTTAGCATGTTGCTAATGTACTGTTAAATGTGGTTAAAGTTACCATCGTTTCTTACTGTATTCACGGAGACAAGAGCCGTCGCTATTTTCATTTTTAAACACTTGCAGTCTGTATAATTCCTAAACACAACTTCATTCTTTATAAATCTCTCCAACAGTGTAGCATTAGCCGTTAGCCACGGAGCACAGCCTCACATTCATTCAGAATCAAATGTAAACAATATAACAGTATACAATACTCACATAATCCGACGCATGCATGATGAACACTTTGTAAAGATCCATTTGAGGGTTATATTAGCTGTGTAAACTTTGTTTATGCACTGTTCAAGGCAAGTGCGAGCTCCGTGGGCGTGGAGCACGAGAATTAAAGGGCCAGTAGCCCTGAATCGGCTCATTTATAATGATGCCCCAAAATAGGCAGTTAAAAAAATCTATGGGGTATTTTGAGCTGAAACTTCACAGACACATTCAGGGGACACCTTAGACTTATATTACATCTTTTTAAAAAAAGTTCTAGGGCACCTTTAGATAGATGTTCAACCAAGTTTACTCAGCCAAAATGGATCTTGATTAAAAGAGAGTTCTTTGCTAAACCTACACTGAAACAAACAAAAAATAATAGTGTAGGTTTTATTTTGAAAAAACATTTTTTACTGTGTAAGTTGCTGCAAAGCACCACCATTTTTAGCATTTTTAATTTTAAGCAGCTGTTGGTCATAAGTTAAATCAGTTTAAGTCAAAAATGTAAACTTCACATGGAGGAATATAAAATCCCAGCTCATGTTATGAGTCACATGAGAGGATATTGAGGGTGTGTAAACGGTTAGTTCTCACTATTCTTCATGAACTCAAATGGACCCTACATCTAGAGGCCGTTGCTCAGTCCTGCTCAGTCATCAATGAAGCTCTTCACCGAGCGCTTACACAGATTCACACAGATTCACACGTTTGATTTTGAAAGCAGGAGTGGGAGCGTTTGAAAGCAGGCGTCTATCGACAATTTTTTTTTTTAAATTGGTGCTTCCTGACTAGAGAAACTTAGAGGGGAAAAAAAGCTGTTGTCTTCCCATTTGTCAAATAGTTAGGAAAACTTCACCCATAATGCACTGGGCATGTTGCCATCCAAAGCCACTCCCACCAGCGATGGATACACTTGACCAGAGTCAATTACTGCCTTGCTTTAGTAGGTAATACTTCGTAGCAAACTTTTAGTCATAATGTTGTTGACTTGTATTGATCCCGGTTGCAAGAATTCAAAGAGTAAACGTTCAGCGGGAGTGAGTTACTTTCGTTTTCCAGTGACGGATCCAAAGAATCATAAATATGGAGATAAATTTTTGGCTACTTTGTCGTTTTACTGAGTATCAAAGATATTGTCAACTTTTATTCTCTACTTGACTACAAGTAAATGCACTTTTTACTCCAATACATTTATGATGAGTAATGCAATCACACATTACATTTTTCCATGGCACCCAACTTTTTCTGCAGCTGTTTATTTCTGCTATAAAGAAGGGATATCGCCATCTAAGGGCACTGAAGGTACTACGGTATATCTTGTGTGTTACCCACCAAAACTTGTCAACAAAGTTACTTTACGAATCGCAGGTGTTTGATTTAAGAGATGAGATCATGATTACAGCTGGTGATGAGGCCGAAACCAGCACTTCCAGTGCAAGTACACATACTTTTTTATCTTATTTATCCACTATACTGACGAGACCTTTTTGAAGTATATTGGTTTACTTATGGCCTTTTTGTGCACTTGCGCTTAACTGTTTGTAGAAGTTTAAGAGGCGGTTCTGTCGATCTTGATTTATTGCAATATTGAGGTGTTCAGTTTTATTTTGATTTTAGAAAATAAACATGACTCTCTTCTTGCAAATTAACTTTCTTATTTTCACTGGCATATCTCTTAGGTGTCGAGGACTAGTGCATCTTTGAGCCTACATTCAATACCGTACATACTGTACCATACTGTAAAATACTTAAGTACTGTTAAAATCAGATACTCTAAGACTTTTACTCAAGTTGTATTGGAATGAGTGACTTGTAACTTGTAATGGAGTCATTTTCGCTGTAAGGTATCTGTACTTTTACTCAAGTATAGTTTTAAGACACTCTTTACACCTCTGATGACCACAGTGTTTTAATCCAAACGGAGGGGAAAACCACACTGTAAAACTGAACTGTATAATTAATTAAATGAATTGAGTTCATTTCACTCAAATAATAATGAATGTTCATTGTACTTAATAGAAAAAGGTTGTGTGAACTTGTTGTAAGCTGAACTTAATATGATTGAGTTGCAGTTGATTTCGAATTTTCAGCATGCTTTGTGTCAGACTGTATAAGGAAAATAAATGTTGAAATTAAGTGTTATTTTGTGTGTTTTTGCAGAGGGAGACATAATAGTATCTAATGTTGTGTTATGTTGGGTTCTGTTATGTTAGTTTTACATGGTTGTGGTGAAGAGTAGTGTGGTTAGATTAAGGATGGGCTGCAAAACTTTTAAGATTGTTTGATTATATGCATGCAAGTATATAATGACAGTCTCTGTGATCTTATGAGTTATAATAGCATGTGTTATTTGCTTTCTAACAAGTTAGTTTACTTAAATGTTTCGAGTATTATGAAGTTACTGAGTTTCACAGTGAACGAAACTGAATCAACATTCATAATAAAAACATACTCAAGACCAATAATAATTTGGTTCCACCTAATCAGATGGTATCAATCGCTCACAACAGGTGCCTGATATTTCCCTATTTCAGTCTTCTTTCTTTGACTACACAGGTTTCCAAACAGGTCATGCTATGAGTCGTGTTAAGGATAAAGCGGCCGAAGCAGCCTGAGGGAATCTTCACGCTCCATGTCTGCCTGAAAGGAAAACACACGGAAGATGATAAACCTGAATAAAAACATGCTTGAATATCTTCTGGAAAAAGTGAAAGTGTAAACACTGACAGATGGAGGAGGTTAAGAGGAAAGACATGTGTGAGCTTTTGTTTTGGAGGCAGAGGAAAAACTATAGCAACACAGGGGAGAAACACCACACAACTGTTCATGCATGTGCCTTAGGAGGGATTTCATCATCATGTGTTTGTAGGCATGACGTACAGCAGATGTGTGTGAAGTAATTCCCAGGATGCATTTCAATGGGCCCCTTTGGCTTCAACGTTGCAGATCTGTATGACAGCTCTCTGTTACACTCTAAAAATGCTGGGTTAAAAACAACCTAAGTTGGATTGAAAATGGACAAACCCAGCAATTGGGTTAAATGTTTGCCCAACGTGCTGGGCAGTTTTATTTGACCAAACTATTGTTTAAAAATTACTATATACACTCTAAAAAATGCTGGGTTAAAAAAACCCAAGTTGGGTTAAATATGGACAAACCCAGCAGGTTGGGTTAAAGGGCACCTATCATGCCCTCTTTCACATGATGTAATATAAGTCTCTGGTATGGTCAAGTTTCAGCTTAAAATGCCCCACAAATTTGCCCCTATTTGGGGGTGAGCAAAAACATGCCTTTTACTATATTAATATATTGCTGGCTAAAAAAATAAATCCAAAATTGGTTGAAAAAAATGGCTGGGTAAAAACAACCCAATCCCTGGTTTTGTCCATATTTAACCCAGCAGATTTTAGAGTGTAGCTGGCTTAAAATGAACCAAAAAAAGATTGGAAATTTAACCCAAACACACCAAAATAGGTCAAACATTTAACCCAACCTCTGGATTAAAACAATCCAATTGCTGGGATTGAAAATTTAGCATTTGTTTAGTGTAGTTTCACATCTAACAGCATAAGTCTAGTCAACGCATTCATGATTGGGCAGTTCTTGGCAAGAATAAGCTGATTCTTGCCAGGAACTGCCCATTTATGAAGAAACCGCATTAGCAGTGGTTGCTCATTACCATGATACACCATTTGTGTCCGTCCCATTGGAAAGGTCAAAATCCGCCTATGAACACATAAAAGTGAATAACAGATGCAACTGAGAGGGAAAGACTCATTTTTTCTGTCTGATTTTTACCGGATTTGGTTTGTCATATATGTCCGACAAATCTGCTATCAGATTATATAAAGTTCAAAACGAAATGCAAAATTAGAATTAAACATGCTTGTAAATGATATTGGTCTCTATAGTGAACAACCTGATTACGTTAAGTTTCTAATGACTAGTAATCAAGCATGATGCATTGAATAAAGAAAGCCATAAATTAAGTTTCAATTTTATTTTCCTGATAATTTACTCACCCCCATGTCATCTAAGTTGTTTATGTCTTTCTTTCTTCAGTCAAAAAAGAAAGGAAAATATTACAGGATTTTTCTCCATATAGTGGACTTCACTGGGGTTCAACGGGTTGAAGGTCCAAATGTCAGTTTCAGTGCAGCTTCAAAGAGCTCTACATGATCCCAGACGAGGAATAAGAGTCTTATCTAGAGAATCTAGAACTACTAAATGAAAAATTATATACTTTTTAACCACAAATGCTCGACTTGCACTGCTCTGCGATGCACCACACATTACGTAATCACGTTGGAAAGGTTACACGTGACATAGGTGGAAGCACCGATTTTGAAGTTGGAGGAGAAAATGAGTTTTTCACGTGACCTTTCCAACATGATTACATAATACGTGGCACATTGCAGAGCAGTGCAAGATGGGCATTTGTGGTTAAAAAGTATACAATTTGTTATTTTTTTAGAAAATGAGCGATGGTTTCTCTAGATAAGACCCTTATTCCTCGTTTGGGATCATGTAGAGCTCTTTGAAGCTGCACTGAAACTGACATTTGGACCTTCAACCTGTTGGTAACTGTTGAAGTCCACTATATGGAGAAAAATCCTGGAATGTTTTCCTCAAAAGCCTTAATTTCTCTTCGACTGAAGAAAGAAACACATGAACATCTTGGATGACATGGGGGTGAGGAAATTATCAGGAAATTTGAATTCTGAAATGACCTAATACTTTAATCTGGTACCTTGCAAACACAATTTTGTTTTCAGGCAGAACGATGAAAGAGTTTGCCAGATCAGGAAAATGCTTTGCAATTTTGAGTGCATGCATCAGAAATCTGTAAATGCTGTGTGAATATGCATCAGTGAACAGACTGTGAGTGGTCCGTCTGATGCTGAGACCAGCCCTTTGTAAACAGATGATAAGCGCAAAGTTAAAGGCACCATTTGCTAGAGACATTCATCTGGAAACAATTATAAAAGAAGGAAAAGCACCTATTATGAAGTCATTGTAGTGATGCAACAATGTCAAATCACAGGCAACACTCACTCATTTGTGCATTGGGACAATGGCTTGTTTTGAATTCCTAAGTAAATCTGGATGTAAAAATCTGTTATCGATGTAAATGTGTGTAAGGGCTTCCTCTCAGGGCAGTATGTGAGCGTAACCCTTCACACCACACAAACCGCTACTCAACCTCAACAACAACCTCCTTCCTCCTGTTTACGCCCGTTCTCTCTTAAACACTCCCATCCAGTAACAAAAACAACTAACCAACCCAACTGTAAAGTTACGATATTATGAAGGATATCACAAAACTGCTGGGACGCAACTCAATAATGGGGTCGCAGGTCGTGGAAAACGATACTGAATGCAACCAATAAAGTGACATGTTGCATAGTAGACTGTCTAAAGTGGACTATCAAAATAAGTGTTAAACGTTTTGTTTTATTTTTCCTTTGCTAGTGCTAATGTGGTAATGTTTTGCATGGTTTGTTAATTTGAAAATGCATCCGAGAAGTGAAGTCATGACCTCTGAGGGCCCTCAGGTGAAACGGAGACATACCGAGGCTCATTTGGAAATGAAAGATGACAGAGGCATTCACAGATTCATGCATTTCACTCAAATTGAAAGTTCTGTCATTATTTTCTCACGA
Organism: Chanodichthys erythropterus; assembly: GCF_024489055.1. Taxonomy (NCBI): domain Eukaryota; kingdom Metazoa; phylum Chordata; class Actinopteri; order Cypriniformes; family Xenocyprididae; genus Chanodichthys; species Chanodichthys erythropterus. The sequence goes on from NC_090236.1 coordinate 12,560,904, forward strand.
CTTAAGTTGTTCCAAAATCATATTAGTATTTCATATGAGGATTACTTTTACAGTGTTGTTCGTCCTTGCTTGACAGTATCGGGTCACTATAAACTATCAAAAGGGCTGCGCAAGTTGTTCAAAAATGTTAAATTTAATGATGCATGGGAATAATATCAGTATGCAGATTTGAAAGAACATGAGGGTATGAAATTTAGCATTTTTATTTTTGGAGGAACTATTTCTTGAAGGATGCAATTTCAGTCTAAAAGTCTCATGCATGTCATAACCTTGTACTCCAGTTAAATCACATCAAATGCACATGATTAACTGTTATGCTAATTATGCACCATTTGCTTTTCTTTTTCTACCTCGGGAAACATGCATTTTCTGCAAAGCTGCTTTTAAAACTGTATATACTGTGAAAGGTGCTATACAATGTGAAAGATGTGAAATGAATTGAATGGAAATGCAAGTGCCAATAAAACATGCACAAAAGCATGCGGCATGAATGTAGATTTTGAAGAGTGACAAGTGATGACTCATAATGAAAATGTGAATATGAACGTGTTTTACGGGACTTTTCCCCCCTTTCATTTGAAAATAGATGAACGGCTCAGGTTTGAACAGGAAATGGTTAAAGGTATGAAACTACAGAAAAAGCCCCTTTCCTCCGATGCTATTCTCAGAGTCCAATGACAATGCAAACTAACAACTGATTAATTCACATTACCAGAATTACTGCAACCAGTACAAACCTGGCAAAAGTCCAACTTACCATCTGATCCTTCACATACAAACCTAGTGTATTTAATTGAATTTAATTCAGTTATTATATCATGCAAGAAATTAAAAAGATTATTCACCTGCCCTGTCTCCATTTGCTCTTTGTTTAATCTATACTACTGGTCAAAAGTTTGGAATAATTGTTTTTATTGTTTTGTTTTTTTAAAAGAAGTCTCTTCTGCTCAACAAGGTTGCATTTATTTGATCCAAAATACTGTAAAAAAAAATCTTGAAATATTATTAAAATTTAAAATAACAGTTTTCGTTGTGAATATATAGTGAAATGTAATTTATTCCTGTGATTTAAAGCTGAATTTTCAGTGTCATGATCCTACAGAAATCATTCTAATATGCTGATTTGCTGCTCAAGAAACATTTCTGATTATTATCAATAATGAAAACAGTGCTGTCTCATATTTTTGTGGAAACCATGACTCAAAAGTCTGAGCTAAAAAAATCAGCAAGGTTAAATTAATCAAAAATGACAGACATTTACAATATTTGCATTTCAAATAAATTATGTTCTTTGGAACTTTCTGTTCATCAAAGAATTCTGAAAAAAATGTATCACAGTTTGAACACTGATTTTAAAGACATCTCAGTGGTGATTTTTCTTTCTTACGGGTCACAGGTAAAGCGGGTCTCTCAGACAGCTGCTCTGTAACTGGAGGGGACACATCGCTCAGTTTAAGTTAGGGCTCAGATGCTCTTATCCGTTGATTGCACAAAGATGGACAAAATCACACCTTAAGCTGGAAGGAGTTGTCCAGACCTGCACCCTCACTCACTTAAACAACAACAACAAAAGAGATGCTTAATGCCGGCGAGTGCCTGGTGCTTGAGACACACTCTCACCCCGGGCCGGGGTCACGCTTTAGCAACCTGTGACAGCTCCGCTGATTAGCAGACAAGCCTGGAGGTGATGAAAGGTCACCTGAAGAGAGAGAAGGAGATGGACAGTCAAGGTGAAGGAGGACAGAGGTTATGACACAACCTCCTCGAGGCCATATGTCCTTCTCAGACTGACCAATAGCCTGCTTGACCTTTGACCTCAGGTTCATGCTGTCTCTTTCACCACAAAACCACTCCATCAGAATGACGAGGAATCAACATTCTAGAGTAGATACACTCTTTTTTCCCAAGGCGTGATGTTGCTTGGCAACCGGTGTTACAAAAATATAACAAACACAGATATTGGATGACTACATGACTATTGAGAGGACAGGAGAGGGAGTGTAATATTGTATATTATCATAATTTGAGCAATGTTATATGCAATGTATTCATATCAAAATATAACATTAAATATAAGTACAAAAAGCTATGATGGATAGAATGGTACAACCATTAATAGATGATAGATGGATAGAACAACTGACGGATAGAACAACGGATAGACAGAAAGACAGGATAGATGGATGGATAGGGAGATAGAATGACAGAAAGATAGATGGATGGAAGGATGAATGGATGGATGGATGGATGGATGGATGGATGGAATGACAGAATGATGGATGGATGGATGGAATGATAGAATGATGGATGGATGGATGGATGGATGGATGGATGGATGGATGGACGGATGGATGGAGAAACAGAATGATAGGTAGACAGACGGATAGATGGATGGATGGATGGATGGATGGAATGACAGAATGATGGATGGATGGATGGATGGAATGATAGAATGATGGATGGATGGATGGATGGATGGAATGATAGAATGATAGAATGATGGATGGATGGATGGATGGATGGATGGATGGAAGGATGGATGGATGGTTGGATTGAAGGATAGATGGATAGATGATGGATGGATGGAATGATAGAATGACAGATGGATGGAATGATAGAATGATGGATAGATGGATAAATGGATGTATAGATGACAGATGTATGGATGGATGGAATGATAGATCGATGGATGGATGGTTGGAAAGATAGATAGATGAATAGAATGACAGAATGATGGATGGATGATGGATGGAAGGATGGATGGATGGATGGAAGGATAGATGGATAGATGATGGATGGAATGATAGAATGACAGATGGACAGATGGATGGAACGACAGAATGATGGATAAATGGATGGATAGATGACAGACAGATGTATGGATGGATGGAATGATAGAATGATGGATGGATGGATGGTTGGATAGATAGATGGATAGAACAATGGATGGATGGACAGACAAACAGATAGATGGATAGACGATAGATGGATAGAACAATGGATAGATTGATGGATGGATGGATGGATGGATCTATAGTCGAACAATCTCTGAGCCATGATATTTTCCTCTGTCGAAGTGAAGGAAATTCGAACCTGCCCTGTCAAAGCAGGATCAACACAAGTCACTTAATCACTTCAGGTCAAGCGTGTTCAAACCCCAGAGCAGCTGCACTAGATCAAATCAAGATAATTCTCTGTACGATTCGTGTTCAGCACAGGGCAAATGCACACATTTAATGCAGTGTGACAGAGTCGAGTCCCACAACTATGCACCTACTGTTTCAAGGTGCGCTTGAAATGCAATACATCTTAATTACCTGGTTGCAAGCCTTTGGGTGCCTTTGAAACGCTGTCATGTCTCTCTCTCCTTCGGTTATGTTTAACAGCTATTATAGACAGACTCTTGTGAGAAAAGACAGTTCTGAAAATACCACTAGGCAATTATAGTATTACCCAAAAGCTTATGAAACATGTCACAAATGTATGTTTGGGCAGGCTTTGAAGTCAGCCTATGTTTTCTTTTCTTGAAGTTCAAAATAGCTGACTATATACCTAAATCAATCTATTCTCAAACTGGAAAACTTCATAATCAAAAAAAAAAAAAAAAAAAAAAACTCCCACCCACATTCGGCTGTTGTATGTTTTATTTCTTTTTTTGACAGTTGCACGAAGTAGCCGCCCAACTACCCTCCTATGTGCTTCTCTACATTGAAAGATGATTCATAGTTTCTATCTATAAAACAAAAGCGATGCAATCGCTCAGAACAACCTTATTTTTAAAAACATCTCACTAAGTTTAAAACATCATAATTTGTGCTGAGGTTTGCTTTATATTCTGTACACACCTTGAAGATGGTTTTGCCAGCTTAAGAAAAGAAAAATGCAGCACAAACTACACTAAACACCAGGTTAAGTCCATTATTAACCCTAACGGACTTTTGAATTCTAAACTGCACTGACTCATTCATTCTAGTTCAATTAGATAGTTCATTTAAACAAACTGACTCTGAAGTTCATTTTTCTATTCTCAGTATAAATGATGTGTATTCTAGTTGTTTTTTTGTGCATAAGCTTAATGCTGTCTTCATAATAGTAAATAATAAAATAGAATTAGAAAAAAATAAAATAGTAATTGTGACTTTTTATGAAGTCAGAATTGTGATATAAAGTCAGAATTGTGATATAAAGTTGCAATTGCGTGACAGTCAGTATTCCAAGATATGAAGTCAGAATTGCGAGATTTAAAGTCAGAATTGGGAGATATAAAGTCGCAATTGGATGCTATAAAGTCAGAATTGCGAGATATAAAGTCAGAATTGTGATATAAAGTCAGAATTGTGATATAAAGTTGCAATTGCGTGACAGTCAGTATTCCAAGATATGAAGTCAGAATTGCGAGATTTAAAGTCAGAATTGGGAGATATAAAGTCAGAATTGGGAGATTTAAAGTCAGAATTGCAAGATATACAGTCAGAATTGGGAGATATAAAGTCGCAATTGGATGCTATAAAGTCAGAATTGCGAGATATATAGTCAGAATTGTGTGATATAAAGTCAGAATTGCAAGAAATAAAGTCAGAATTGTGATATAAAGTTGCAATTGCGTGACAGTCAGTATTCCAAGATATGAAGTCAGAATAGCGAGATATAAAGTCAGAATTGGGAGATTTAAAGTCAGAATTGGGAGATATAAAGTCAGAATTGCATGAAATAAAGTCAGAATTGTGATATAAAGTTGCAATTGCGTGACAGTCAGTATTCTGAGATATAAAGTCAGAGTTGCGTGATATAAAGTCAGAATTGCGAGATATAAAGTCAGAATTGCAAGATATAAAGTCAGAATTGTGAGATATAAAGTCTGAATTGCGAGATATGAAACCAGAATTGCGAGATATAAAGTCAGAATTGCGAGATATGAAGTCAGAATATCGAGATATGAAACCAGAATTGCGAGATATAGAGTCAGAATTGGGAGATATTAAAGTCGCAATTCTGATATATAAAGTCGCAACTGGATGCTATAAAGTCAGAATTACGAGATATAAAGTCAGAATTGTGATATAAAGTTGCAATTGCGTGACAGTCAGAATTCCGAGATATAAAGTCAGAATTGGGAGATATAAAGTCAGAGTTGCGTGATATAAAGTCAGAATTGCAAGATATAAAGTCAGAATTGCAAGATATAAAGTCAGAATTGTGAGATATAAAGTCTAAATTGCGAGATATGAAACCAGAATTGCGAGATATGAAACCAGAATTGCGAGATATAAAGTCAGAATTGCGAGATATGAAGTCAGAATAGCGAGATATGAAACCAGAATTGCGAGATATAAAGTCAGAATTGGGAGATATTAAAGTCACAATTCTGATATATAAAGTCGCAACTGGATGCTATAAAGTCAGAATTCCGAGATATAAAGTCAGAATTGTGATATAAAGTTGCAATTGCGTGACAGTCAGTATTCCGAGATATAAAGTCAGAATTCCGAGATATAAAGTCAGAATTGGGAGATATAAAGTCAGAATAGGGAGATTTAAAGTCAGAATTGCGAGATATAAAGTCAGAATTGGGAGATATAAAGTCAGAATTGCATGAAATAAAGTCAGAATTGGGAGATATAAAGTCGCAATTGGATGCTATAAAGTCAGAATTGTGAGATATAAAGTCAGAATTGCTAGATATGAAGTCAGAATTGTGAGACAAAGTCAGAATTGTGAAATATGAAGTCAGAATTGTGAGAAAGTCAGAATTGCGAGATATATAGTCAGAATTGCAAGAAATAAAGTCAGAATTGTGATATAAAGTTGCAATTGCGTGACAGTCAGTATTCCAAGATATAAAGTCAGAATTGCGAGATATAAAGTCAGAATTGCGAGATATAAAGTCAGAATTGCGAGATATAAAGTCAGAATTGTGATATAAAGTTGCAATTGCGTGACAGTCAGTATTCTGAGATATAAAGTCAGAGTTGCGTGATATAAAGTCAGAATTGCGAGATATAAAGTCAGAATTGCAAGATATAAAGTCAGTATTCCTAGATATGAAGTCAGAGTTGCGAGATTTAAAGTCAGTATTCCGAGAAATGAAGTCAGAATTGCGACATTTAAAGTCAGAATTGGGAGATATAAAGTCAGAATTGCATGAAATAAAGTCAGAATTGTGAGATATAAAGTCGCAATTGGATGCTATAAAGTCAGAATTGTGAGATATAAAGTCAGAATTGCTAGATATGAAGTCAGAATTGTGAGACAAAGTCAGAATTGTGAAATATGAAGTCAGAATTGCGAGATATGAAGTCAGAATTGTGAGAAAGTCAGAATTGCGAGATATAAAGTCATAATTGTGTGATATAAAGTCAGAATTGCATGATATAAAGTCAGAATTGTGATATAAAGTTGCAATTGCGTGACAGTCAGAATTGCGAGATATAAAGTCAGAGTTGCGAGATATGAAGTCAGAGTTGCGAGATTTAATGTCAGTATTCCGAGATATGAAGTCAGAATTGCGAGATATAAAGTCAGAATTGGGAGATTTAAAGTCAGAGATGCGAGAAATAAAGTCAGAATTGCGAGATATAAAGTCAGAATTGCGAGATATAAAGTCAGAATTGCGAGATATGAAGTCAGAATTGGGAGATATGAAAGTCGCAATTCTGATATATAAAGTCGCAACTGGATGCTATAAAGTCAGAATTACGAGATATAAAGTCTGAATTGTGATATAAAGTTGCAATTGCGTGACAGTCAGAATTGGGAGATATAAAGTCAGAATTGGGAGATTTAAAGTCAGAATTGCGAGATATAAAGTCAGAATTGCGAGATAAAGTCAGAATTGCGAGATATAAAGTCAGAATTGGGAGATTTAAAGTCAGAATAGCGAGATATAAAGTCAGAATTGGGAGATTTAAAGTCAGAATTGCGAGATATAAAGTCAGAATTGCATGATATAAAGTCAGAATTGTGATATAAAGTTGCAATTGCGTGACAGTCAGTATTCCAAGATATGAAGTCAGAATAGCGAGATATAAAGTCAGAATTGGGAGATTTAAAGTCAGAATTGCGAGATATAAAGTCAGAATTGCGAGATATAAAGTCAGAATTGCGAGATATAAAGTCAGAATTGTGATATAAAGTTGCAATTGCGTGACAGTCAGTATTCTGAGATATAAAGTCAGAGTTGCGTGATATAAAGTCAGAATTGCGAGATATAAAGTCAGAATTGCAAGATATAAAGTCAGTATTCCGAGATATGAAGTCAGAGTTGCGAGATTTAAAGTCATTATTCCGAGAAATGAAGTCAGAATTGCGAGATTTAAAGTCAGAATTGGGAGATATAAAGTCAGAATTGCATGAAATAAAGTCAGAATTGTGAGATATAAAGTTGCAATTGGATGCTATAAAGTCAGAATTGTGAGATATAAAGTCAGAATTGCTAGATATGAAGTCAGAATTGTGAGACAAAGTCAGAATTGTGAAATATGAAGTCAGAATTGCGAGATATGAAGTCAGAATTGTGAGAAAGTCAGAATTGCGAGATATAAAGTCATAATTGTGTGATATAAAGTCAGAATTGCATGATATAAAGTCAGAATTGTGATATAAAGTTGCAATTGCGTGACAGTCAGTATTCCGAGATATAAAGTCAGAGTTGCGTGATATAAAGTCAGAATTGCGATATATAAAGTCAGTATTCCGAGATATGAAGTCAGAGTTGCGAGATTTAATGTCAGTATTCCGAGATATGAAGTCAGAATTGCGAGATATAAAGTCAGAATTGGGAGATTTAAAGTCAGAGATGCGAGATATAAAGTCAGAATTGCGAGATATAAAGTCAGAATTGCGAGATATGAAGTCAGAATTGGGAGATATGAAAGTCGCAATTCTGATATATAAAGTCGCAACTGGATGCTATAAAGTCAGAATTACGAGATATAAAGTCTGAATTGTGATATAAAGTTGCAATTGCGTGACAGTCAGAATTGGGAGATATAAAGTCAGAATTGGGAGATTTAAAGTCAGAATTGCGAGATATAAAGTCAGAATTGCGAGATAAAGTCAGAATTGCGAGATATAAAGTCAGAATTGGGAGATTTAAAGTCAGAATTGCGAGATATAAAGTCAGAATTGGGAGATATAAAGTCAGAATTGGGAGATATAAAGTCAGAATTGCGAGATATAAAGTCAGAATTGCGAGATATAAAGTCAGAATTGGGAGATATAAAGTCAGAATTGGGAGATATAAAGTCAGAATTGCGAGATATAAAGTCAGAATTGCGAGATATAAAGTCAGAATTGGGAGATATAAAGTCAGAATTGCGAGATATAAAGTCAGAATTGGGAGATTTAAAGTCAGAATTGCGAGATATAAAGTCAGAATTGCGAGATATAAAGTCAGAATTGGGAGATATAAAGTCAGAATTGCGAGATATATAGTCAGAATCGTGAGATATAAAGTCAGAATTGTGATATAAAGTTGCAATTGCGTGACAGTCAGTATTCCGAGATATGAAGTCAGAGTTGCGAGATTTAAAGTCAGTATTCCGAGATATGAAGTCAAAATTGCGAGATATAAAGTCAGAATTGGGAGATTTAAAGTCAGAATTGCGAGATATAAAGTCAGAATTGGGAGATATAAAGTCAGAATTGCATGAAATAAAGTCAGAATTGGGAGATATAAAGTCGCAATTGGATTCTATAAAGTCAGAATTGTGAGATATAAAGTCAGAATTGCGAGATATAAAGTCAGAATTGCGAGACATGAAGTCAGAATTGTGAGAAAGTCAGAATTGCGAGATATAAAGTCAGAATTGTGTGATATAAAGTCAGAATTGCATGATATAAAGTCAGAATTGTGATATAAAGTTGCAATTGCGTGACAGTCAGTATTCCGAGATATAAAGTCAGAATTCCGAGATATAAAGTCAGAGTTGCAAGATATAAAGTCAGAATTCCGAGATATAAAGTCAGAGTTGCGAGATATAAAGTCAGAATTCCGAGATATAAAGTCAGAGATGCAAGATATAAAGTCAGAATTGCTAGATATAAAGTCAGAATTGCGAGATATGAAGTCAGAATTGCGAGATATAAAGTCAGAATTGCGAGATATAAAGTCAGAAGTGTGAGATATAAAGTCAGAATTGCGAGATATAAAGTCAGAAGTGCGAGATATAAAGTCAGAATTGCGAGATATAAAGTCAGTATTCCGAGATATAAAGTCAGAGATGCGAGATATAGTCAGAATTGCGAGATATAAAGTCAGAATTGCGATATATAAAGTCAGAATTGCGAGATATAAAGTCAGAATTGCGAGATATAACGTCAAAATTGCGAGATATAACGTCAAAATTGAGAGATATAAAGTCAAAATTGCGAGATATGAAGTGAGAATTGCGAGATATAAAGTCAGAATTGCGAGATATAAAGTCAGAATTGCGAGATATAAAGTCCGAATTGGGAGATATAAAGTCACAATTTTGATATTTAAAGTCGCAATTGGATGCTATAAAGTCTGAATTGCAAGATATAAAATCAGAATTGCGAGATATAAAGTCAGAATTGCAAGATATAAAGTCAGAATTGCGAGATATAAAGTCTGAATTGCGAGATATAAAGTCTGAATTGCGAGATATGAAGTCAGAATTGCGAGATATGAAACCAGAATTGCGAGATATAAAGTCAGAATTGCGAGATATGAAGTCAGAATAGCGAGATATAAAGTCTGAATTGCGAGATATAAAGTCTGAATTGCGAGATATGAAGTCAGAATTGCGAGATATGAAACCAGAATTGCGAGATATAAAGTCAGAATTGCGAGATATGAAGTCAGAATAGCGAGATATGAAACCAGAATTGCGAGATATAAAGTCAGAATTGGGAGATATTAAAGTCACAATTCTGATATATAAAGTCGCAACTGGATGCTATAAAGTCAGAATTGCGAGATATAAAGTCAGAATTGTGAAATATAAAGTCGCAATTGCGTGGTAAAGTCAAAATTGCAAGATATAAAATCAGAATTGTGAGGTATAAAGTCAGAATTGTGAGATATAAAGTCAGAATTGTAAGATACAGTATAAACTGTTATAGTGTTATAATGTCCAGTTGTGAGGGCAAAATTTTTTTCTCACAATTGTGAGCTTATATCTCAATTCTGACTTTAAAAGATGCAATTCTGACTTTATAACTTGCAATTCTGACTTTATAGCTCACAATTCAGAATTTTTTCTCGCAATTGTGAGTTTTTATCATGCAATTCTGACTATAACTCAAAATTCTGTCTTTTTTCCTCAGAATTGTGAGATTTAAACTCTCAATTGCAAGTTATAAAGTCAGAATTGCATGATAAAAACTCGCACCTGTGAGAAAAAATTCAGGATTGCGAGTAAAAAATTCAGAATAGGGTGATATAAAGTCAGAATTGCAAGTTATAAAGTCAGAATTGGGAGATATAAAGTCGCAATTGGATGCTATAAAGTCAGAATTGGGAGATATAAAGTCGCAATTGGATGCTATAAAGTCAGAATTGCGCGATATAAAGTCAGAATTGGGAGATATAAAGTCAGAATTGCAATTACAAGCAGCTTGTAGACCGAGAAGCTACAGTTTGAAAGCAAATAAGTTGTGACCGCATTCGGAAGCACTTTTTTGACCGCATAAACAGTGATTTAATCGAAATAGCTCTGTGTATTAAGTTCAAGAGTTGTTAAGGCGTTAATACAGCTCTTGTTGGATTATTCAGTGCAGGGCGTGTCGGCTGAAAGCGACCGTAGCCACAACCTGCACCAGCTTCCTGTTGGTGTGAACCCAAAGCAACGCTTCCTATCATTACCTGCACTAATCATGAAAGTGAAAAACTACATCAAGAGCAGCAATAGCAACCACACGACCACAGGAGCTCAGCGCCTGACCAATGAAAAACACAGCTTTGATGGAAGCGCTCGCGACGGCGCGTGTCAAGAGCTGATATCGCGTGCTCACACCTAAAAGTGCATCTCCAGATCTCCGTTAAATTAAGCGACTTTTCAACTGCTCTGTGGCCATCGTTACAGCCAAGCCCAAACTTCGTAATTAGTCAGTGGGGGTTACACCCTAAAACAGGTTCGCTAATTTACTCATGACTGTTGAACTGTTTAACAGCTGACCTAACAAGCGCTTCTACCTCTCGTGTAGTGATTCTCAGAGAACCTGGATGGATGTTCAGCACTAGTATGGGCCTGTTGGTATGAATAACACCATCATCAATATGATGGTCATTTGCACATGACAACTCTATGTGAACTCCCAAGTTAGTGTATTTTACTATACTGAGAATTGCTCCACTTTCCCATGATTCCTAACTGATTAAGATAAATGGAAAAGACAAGATGAGGCACATGACCTACTACAACGTACAAAAGTTATGTGATAATGTGATCCATCTCATCTGCTTAACGTTCATTTTCACTAACTTGCTGATAATGCAGTTGCTCTTAGGTTACTTCAGTTATGTCTCAGCTTCTCCTCAGATGTTTCTCCTACAAATACAGACAGACCCACATGAGTCAACAGTCATCATCCAGTAAGAGTATAGAGCTATAAAATGGTAAAACTGTGTAAAAAGGTTAAACATATTAACCAGTATGAACTAACTTTGAGCAAAATATTTTTACAATATTTATTAAATTTCTGTTCATGTTAATTAATAAAAAAATGCAATTGTTTATGGTTTGTAAGAGTGGCAGAGCGAGTTTTTACATTATTACATTAAAATGAAAACTAAAAGACTTTCAAATCACATGAGCCAATATTTTATTCACAACAGAACATAGATAACATAACAAATATTTAAACAGAGACATTTTACACTTTTATCCACTAAATGAGCTCATTTCAAATTTGATGCCTGCTACAGGTCTCAAAAAAGTTGGCAAAAAAGCTTCAGCTGGGAGAACATCTATCAACTAATTAAGTTAACTGATATCAGGTCTGTAACATGATTATCTATAAAAGGGATGTCTTAGAGAGGCAGAGTCTCTCAGAAGATGGGCAGAGCTGTGAAAGAGTGCCTAAAAAGATTGTGGAAAACAATGTTCCTCAATGTCAAATTGCAAAGGTTTTATAATCTCATCATCTACAGTGCATAACATCATCAAAAGATTCAGAGAAGCTGGAGAAATTTAGGTGCGTAAGGGACAAGGCCGAAGACCTTTATTGGATGCGACACTGCATCACTCATCAGCATGATTGTGTCAATGACGTTACTAAATGGGCCCAGGAATACTTCCAGAAACCACTGTCGGTAAACACAATCCGCCGTGCCATCTGCAGATGCCAACTAAAGCTCTATCATGCAAAAAGGAAGCCAAATGTGAACATGGTTCAGAAGTGCCGTCGTGTCCCGTTGGCCATGGCTCACTTAAAATGTACACTTTTCAAAGGTGAAAAGTGTTCTATGGTCAGACTAGTCCAAATTTGACATTCTTGTTGGAAATCACGGATGCCGTGTCCTCCGGGCTAAAGAGGAAGGAGGCCTTCCAGCGTGTTATCAGCGTTCAGTTCAAAAGCCAGCATCTCTGATGGTATGGGGGTGCGTAAGTGCATACGGTATGGGCAGCTTGCATGTTTTGGAAGGCACTATGAATGCTGAAAGGTATTTAAAGGTTTTATAGCAACAAATGCTCGTCTCCAGATGACGTCTATTTCAGGGAAGGCCTTGTGTATTTCAGCAGGACAATGCAAAACCACATACTGCAGCTATTACAACAGCATGGCTTCGTCGTAGGAGAGTCCATGTGCTGAATTGGCCTGTCTGCAGGCCATATCTTTCACCTATAGAGAACATTTGGCACACAATTAAATGAAAAATACATCAAAGATGACCACAAACTCTTCAGCAGCTGGAAACATATCTCAGGCAAGAATGGGACCAAATTCCAACACCAAAACTCCAGAAAGAAGAGGAGATGCTACACCATTGTAAACATGCTAACTATTAGCATGTCCCAACTATTTTGAGACCTGTAGCAGACATCAAATTTGAAATGAGCTCATTTTTGTGCATACAATTGTAAAAATGTCTCAGTTTAAACATTTGTTGTTATCTATGTTCTATTGTGAATAAAATATTGGCTCATGAGATTTGAAAGTCTTTTAGTTTTCATTTTATTCAAATTTGAAAAACGTCCCAACATTTCTGGAATTCGGGTTGTAGATTAGGATGGATAAAAGGATGGATGGATAAAAAACTAAGATAGATAGACAGACCCAGCTCTAACCAGCATGCATATTTCTAGTGGTAATTTCCAGTATGCAGCAGTCCGTACTTAAAAAATGAAACATCCTTTGAATGACACATACTACTGCTTTTGCAGAGTCACATGAACTGGTTCAAGCCGGTTTACCTCTATCAGCATTTTTAACCAGATGCATCCCACTTTTCCAGTCGGTAGCTCTTGACCAGCGTGACCTTAATGACGGAATCCACCGCGTGCTCAGGAAACTGTCCGAAGCGTAAAAGGCCCAGAGGGATATCATGATGATTGTTAATGGAGGAAAAACGCAACAAAGAAACGGGGCAGGTGTCACACCTTTGGCCTTTCTGTTACGTTATCATCAAAGGTGCAACACGTGCTCAGGTGGACCACAGATCATCTCCTGTAACATAACCAGGAGAAACAATAGATGCCTGGATCCAGAATCTGCATGTTTAGGAGTGTTAAGCGTGATTGTGCGTACCTGCGGTTGAAAAAATAATTTCAGGACTGGCGTGTGTTTGAATCACAGTAACGAATGATTATGTGTAATCTCCAAAAGAAACAGAAGAAGAGTCATGACAGCTTGCTTAAGAGGATGATATAATGAGAGTAGCTTCCCAGTTTATGCAAAGGTCAAAAGGTCATGATCTTCCTGAGAACGTTTGTATATTTAGTGAAATTAAAATGAAACACACCCAACAACCTCTAACCTCAGGTATAACAGATGGATATATAAAACACTTGATATTGAAATAAGATCCATATGTGCAACGGTACGTGTTTTGAGTGTTTATAAAGTCAAACTTCTTTTCCCCTTTGGGGTTTATGTAGGTAGATACTGATGGAGTGTGTGGATGTCTGTGGTTAACTGCTGAAGGATGTAGTAAGAGCGTTAGAGGCGTCTGAGTGTGAATGAAGAGATTGTGCGGGAGATTTCTGTTTAAGTGTAAGATGTTTACTCAGCTGCGAGAGTTGCTGGAATGTTGAAATTCACTTGCTTCTGTATCTTAGGTTCCAGAGAAGAAACACAGACATGCGTTTGATTCATCGACGACTGCTGTCCGAATGACCCTTTGAAATATCATTGTAAAACCCGATAAGTTACGGTAACTCAAAAAACCATTTGAGGAAGTTTTAAAACCAATAAATATGAGTACTGTAAACTCATATACATTAAGTTAAATCCACTTATATTTTAGTGTTGGTTTAGTCAATCATTAGAGTAAACTCAACTTAAAAATGTTAAGTTTATTCCACTTATTCAGTTTGACATTTAACTCAATCATATTAAGTTCAGCTTACTAAAATCAAATTTTAAGTTCACACAACTTGTTTCTATTAAGCACAATGAACTTTTTTATTATTATTTAAATGGATAATAAAAAATAAGAGTAGCAGAGCAAGTTTTGATTTTGATAAATAAATTGTTTGGAATAATATACATCAATAAATCATACAGAATAAGAGCAAGAACGTGTATGAAGAGAGTAAAAGTTTATTTATTGGAATCTGTAGATTTGGCTTAAATATCATAAAATATGGTTTAAAACACATTATTAGCCTGGATATTTTTTAAAGAAACATACAATTTACGCTTTAAAAAAAAAAAAAAGATTCCAAAAGTTTTTTTTTTTCTTTTTTCGCAGCAATGCCATAGAAGAACCACTTTTGGTTCCCCAAAGAACCTTTCAGTAAACAGTTCTTATTGTTTTACATTTTAATAATCTACAGAACCTTTATCCACTATAAAGAACCTTTTTGCACAATGAAAAGGTTCCATGGATGTTAAAAGTTCTTTAAGGAATCGTCGAGTCCAATAAAGAACTTTTATTTTTGTTGAATTCTATGGCCGTAGATGCAATGCCGACCACAGAAATCATTTTCAACAGCTGTGTTTTTAATGAAAGAAAGTCTGTTATACACTAAATTTCACAATTTTACTGCGAACCATTAGTGCTCACATAAAAACATAACATCTGCCTGAAAGTATTAGTGAGCATTGAAAAGAACAAAACAGAGTTATGAGGAATGAAACCAATAGCGCAGCGCTGTCTCTCTCCTTTACTGTTGACACAACCCACAGTCACGACGTTAAATGGCACGCAACTACACCATTCCGCTTCCCCTAATCACACAGAAAGCACCTTTCACGCTCTCATTTTGACAATGAAAACACTTTAGGAGGCCGTGCTGACATGGTTTCGCTGCGCAGCCTGAACACAGCCGTGATTAGGTGCGAACAGCTAATAAATGAGAACCACACTCCCCGCTAGAGTCCCAATTAGATCCTTATGGACCCAATATGACAAACCCAAGGCCTTCAGCCAGCGCTCTGTCATAACAGAGTTCAGAACCACTCATGAAAAGGTGTTAGTGGAATGCAACATGGTTAGCGTGACGCTCTGTTTGGAACAAATGCCTTATAGTTCTGTGCGCCATTCCTTTCGTTTTAATAGAAAGCAGAAAGTAATAAATGTTTTGATACGCCACAGGTGTTGATGCATGCTTCTGTGCATCCATTATTCTGTGCATATTTAAAGTCTACAACTAATGTAACTGATCAGGGTTATTATGGTTAATTAAAACTAAAATCTTTAAAAAAAATTATAAAATAAACATTAAGTGGAATTATATAAATAAATATATATTAAAATAAATATTACATTTATTTCAGCTAGTTGCAAATAGTGATTTAAATAAGTTTTGCATTTGCATGTTACTAAGTTTCCAAGCATAAATATACATAGCAAACACAAAGAGTATAATAGTCTATTTTTATTTTTTATCAATACTTTCTAAAATGCATTATAGGATTACGTTCTTCATGTAGAGTGCAAAGCAAAGGTACCTTAGAAGACAGCAATGCAAATGCACCTATTTTGCTTGCCATTTCTTGTTTTGTGATGAGACGTGCACTTCCTTTAAACGAACATGTTATATAATTAGTAACATGTTAGGTAGATTATGTAATTTGATGCTATAACAGTATTATGTAACAATGAGCCGAACCAAACAATCTTGTTTAATAGGCCTGTGACGAGCAGACAATAACTCATCAGATACTATCTGCTTCTGTTTGTGGTGCTTTGTTTTAATATGCGCATGTGTACACTGCTGAAAACGGCGGTGCTGTTCTCAGGTGCACGGGGTGGAAAAAGCCCATTCTTGTTCCCAAACTTTCCACAAATATTTCAAGTGCACTGAAATTAGAGCTGGAGTCTATCCAGGCCTTTGAATTCCTGCGAGCACGTCGCACGTGCCAGACTAACTCTGTTTTTAATTTTTCACCCTTCTTGTGTTTTCCTTACAGAGGCCGTGCGTCTCAATGCAATCATTCTCTGATTCCTCGCGAATCTGTCCGCGTGTGTGCAGGAAACGGGGCCAAACTGGCTTCCTGAGTGGCTCAGGAGGAAACACGGAAATAAGAAAGGGGTGTGTGTTTAAAAATAACTCGGTATAAAAGGTCCAGGCAGGATCCCACTCACTCTCAGACTCACACTCACATACTCACTGGCGGGATGTTTCTCCAGCGTTACACACTAAAGGATCCTGCTTTGGGCTTCAGGCACGCAGCCCTCTGTAGAGTCACGCTACGGATACTACATGAACGAATGGCAACAAATCACACACATTTGAATAAAAGAATCACATACAGCAAAAAATGGATCAAAACATATATAATATTTAAACTACAATGACGGTAGACGGTTACAATGATGATGTCAGATTCAATGTAAAATTTCCAAGACATAAACTGCGTCCCAATTCACATCCATCCTAAATAGTATTTGAAATTACACTCTAAAAAATGCTGGGTTAAAAACAATCCAAGTTGGGTTGAAAATGGACAAACCCAGCGAATGCGTTGTTTAACCAAGTGAAAGGGTTGTTTAACCCAGCGAATGGGTTGTTTAACCAAGCGAAAGGGTTGTTTAACCCAGCGAATGGGTTGTTTAACCAAGCGAATGGGTTGTTTTAACCCAGCGAAAGGGTTGTTTAACCCAGAGAATGCATTGTTTAACCAAGTGAATGGGTTGTTTAACCAAGTGAAAGGGTTGTTTAACCCAGCGAATGGGTTGTTTAACCAAGCGAATGGGTTGTTTAACCCAGCGAAAGGGTTGTTTAACCCAGCGAATGCATTGTTTAACCCAGCGAATGGGTTGTTTAACCAAGCGAATGTGTTGTTTAACCAAGCGAAAGGGTTGTTTAACCCAGCGAATGGGTTGTTTAACCCAGCGAAAGGGTTGTTTAACCCAGCGAATGGGTTGTTTAACCCAGCGAATGCGTTGTTTAACCCAGCGAATGGGTTGTTTAACCCAGCGAATGGGTTGTTTAACCCAGCGAATGCTTTTTTTAACCCAGCGAAAGGGTTGTTTAACCCAGCGAAAGAGTTGTTTAACCCAGGGAATGTGTGGTTTAACCCAGCGAATGGGTTGTTTAACCAAGCGAAAGGGTTGTTTAACCCAGCGAATGGGTTGTTTAACCAAGCGAAAGGGTTGTTTAACCCAGCAAATGGGTTGTTTAACCAAGCGAAAGGGTTGTTTAACCCAGCGAATGGGTTGTTTAACCCAGCGAATGGGTTGTTTAACCCAGCGAATGCGTTGTTTAACCCAGCGAATGGGTTGTTTAACCCAGCGAATGGGTTGTTTAACCCAGCGAATGCTTTTTTTAACCCAGCGAATGGGTTGTTTAACCCAGCGAAAGGGTTGTTTAACCCAGCGAAAGGGTTGTTTAACCCAGCGAATCGGTTGTTTAACCCAGCTAATGGGTTGTTTTAACCCAACAAATGTGTTGTTTTAACCCAGCGAAAGGGTTGTTTAACCAAGCGAAAGGGTTGTTTAACCCAGCGAATGGGTTGTTTAACCAAGCGAAAAGGTTGTTTAACCCAGCGAATGGGTTGTTTTAACCCAGCGAATGCATTGTTTAACCAAGCGAATGGGCCGTTTAACCCATGAAATGGTTTGTTTAACCCCGCGAATAGGTCATTTAACCCAGCTAATAAGTTATTTAACCCAGCAAATGGGTCATTTAACCCAGAGAATGGGCTTTTTGTTTGAGTATTCCGGATGGCCTACTTTTTCCAGTTAGAATCCGAAGTGCAGATCAGTGCACACTCTAATGACTAATATTGCCCACAACCCATTGTGTGTTGGACGAGGATTCCATTGGAAATACAAACATTAATAAAAAGTGATAAAAACTACAAACATGGTGGATGTTATAAACATTATAATTGATCTGGAACAACATTGTGAACTTTTATAATGATACGTTTGGTAACTTTTAAATGCATCATTATGCAAACACATGAGGAGAGTCTCCACATGAAAGACCCACAACTGGCAGACTGAAAGACTCCTATAACAGTAGGATATTAAATTAAATTTAATGTGGAGGATTCCAACTGTGACAAGAAGATCGACAGGGCCGTTTAAACAGTGACAGGATGAACGTAAGTAAGTGACAGAGCGGTCTGTTAAAGACACAATTATGTCCCAAAGCTTGCATACTATTCTGCTACATACTTTTAGGGCATAGTATAAGTAAACCTTGTTAATATCATGCTACTTTTTTGGCACTTAATACAAGAAAGCTTTCTAGACAAACTGGTCTATCTCAAAGGCCTAAAGTTGGATATATAACATTGTCAAACTAATACTCGCATATATTATCACCTAGCTCTAATTTGCTGAATGCAACTATAAGGCATGAAGATATTAAGATATGATAAACATTAAAATCAACTGCTTTGAAACAATGTGTATTGCGAAAAGCGCTATACAAATGAAACCGACTTGACAAAAACTGATGTGCCTGAATTCTGGGGAAGCATTTGTCTAGAGTTTAGATACATCATTTTAGGCCATAAATCATAATTACAAAACCAAGAATGTAAAGTGGGTGTAATGTATGAATTTCACACACACATATCACCTGAAACGTGACATGAGATTGACATGAGCTGCTGTTTGTAAAATTCCAGCTGGAAGAATAATAGGGTGTTGTAATGTAACGTTTGTCTCACATGCAAATCTAACATGAATGCAATTCATATACTGTAAGTCATAGCCTCTGCTATAACACAATGTTTTATTAAGACAGATCACAGATTCAGCCAATTACTGTGGTATCGCTGATTGTTCTTGCGTTTTCAGGACTGTTTCAGGACTGCTTATGTAAAAACATGTTTTGCAACTTTCACATGCGTTACCCAACCACTACAAAATTGTGCAAAAAAAGTCATTTTGAAAGATTAAGAAATCATTCTCCGAAGTAATTGCTCATTCTTAGAGGACACATGATTTGGCACGACTTAAAATCCAGCATTAAAGGATGCCCATCTCATAATAATTTCTTTTCGTATGAATCACTTGGATAGAATGAGAAGATTTTGGTTTCAATCCTTAATATAAGAACGGTGACTAACTCGAGCAATGAAAACAAGATTGTTTTTTTAAAATAAATCACACTCTCTATGTATCAAACAGAAAAAAGATTGCAAGTTTCATATCTACAGTAATTGTTTAAGTCAAATGAGGTCGTTTTCTGCCAAATACATTTTCCCGAGAGGCATAAACATACAGACAAGCCCCTACATGCAGGCTGGGATGGAAATAGCAATTCATTCATCACAACGGCATGAACACACTTGCACACTGACACATCATTTAGAAATGATGCATGTAATGCAGGCTGGAACGCTGCCATGACAGTCTGAACACATGTCAAACTCTTGCGCATACATGACGTCTGTAATTGCTTTCATTAGTGCAATGGAAAAAATGACCGATGTTCGTCTGCCTAAACATGGCGACTGTTACCACAAACATGTGCCGTTATGTATCGTTTACATCCAGGAGATGACATAACATGTGTAAAGACGAGAACGAGAACTGGTTTTTGAATAAACAAGCAATTTGAGGTGACATTATGCAAATTTGCATCGACTAGCAGTGTTGCCCGCTCCATGAAAAGCCCAAAACATCCATGACACACTTGCGAGTGCAAATGCTTCTAGTCATGCAAGCTCAATTTTCTGTGTTATTGTTCTGAAATGTGTCAGAATGCAATTTCAGGTCAAAGACTGCAATACCTGTATAACTACACGAACATTTTACTTTTTGAAAGAAGTCTCTTGTGAGCTCCAGAGCCAGTCTTCAGTGTCACATGATTTCCTTCAGAAATCATTCTAATATGCCGATTTGCTGCTCAAGAAACATTTATGATTATCATCAATGTTGTCACAGACACGTCAGGTTCCACCCCACTGCAGTACCCACGCACTCAATCACCAGCCTTCTAATCACCGCCACCTGCACGTCATTACTCTTCAATCACCAGTACCATAAAGCCACCACACTCACACACACTCACTGTCCGGTCTCGTTCGCACTACATGATATGTATGTTTACCTTAAGGACTCCCTAACTACTTACCCTTCCTGCTCCAGCGATCTCCTTCATCTCCTTCGTCTCCTGGTCTCCCCGTGTGCAAACCTACCTGTGTGTGTGAGTGTCTCCATCAACTGCATCTCTCATCCATCATCTGCAAGTTGAAAAGGACAGTATTATACCCTATTCATCTCTCATCACGCCATATCTGCCTGTTATCATTCTGTGCTCTACTGTTTGTAAATAAATACTTAACTGGATTGCTTCTACTTCAGTCTCCGTGTCTCTGTTGTAACAAATGTTTAAAACTTTAGATTTTTGTGGAAACCGTGATTCATTACCATTCAAAGTAAGCTTTGAATACGAGGACATATTAAATTGATCTATTCTATTCATCACAAAAACCTGCAAAAAATGTATCACGGTTTCCACAAAATTATGAAGCAGTGTTTTCAACATTGATAATAATCAGAAATGATTAGAATGATTTCTGAAGGATCATGTGACACTGAAGACTGAAGTAATGATGCTGAAAATTCAGCTTTGAATCACAGGAATACAAGTATATTACGATAGAAAACTGTTACTTTAAATTCTAATGATACTTTACAATATTACTGTTTTTACTGTATCATCGAGCCTTGGTGAGTGTGGAAACTTATTTCTGTCACTAAATAGAAAAATAAAAAATAATAATTGCAACTCTTTATCTCACAATTCTCACGTTTTTCTTAGAATTGCGTAATATAAACTCGCAATTATGTTTATAACTCGCAATTCTGACTTTATATCTCACAATTCTGACTTTAAACTCGCAATTCTGACTTTATATCTCGCATCTCTGACTTTATATCACACAATTCTGACTTTATATCTCGCAATTCTGACTTTATATCTCACAATTCTGACTTTATATCTCACAATTCTGACTTTATATCTCGCAATTCTGACTTTATATCTCGCAATTCTGACTTTAAACTCGCAATTCTGACTTTAAACTCGCAATTCTGACTTTATATCTCACAATTCTGACTTTGTATCTCACAATTCTGACTTTATATCTCGCAATTCTGACTTTAAACTCGCAATTCTGACTTTAAACTCGCAATTCTGACTTTATATCTCACAATTCTGACTTTATATCTCACAATTCTGACTTTGTATCTCACAATTCTGACTTTGTATCTCACAATTCTGACTTTAAACTCGCAATTCTGACTTTAAAACTCTCAATTCGGACTTTATAACTCGCAAGTCTGACTTTAAAACTCGCAATTCTGACTTTATATCTCGCAATTCTGACTTTATATCTCGCAATTCTGACTTTATATCTCGCAATTCTGACTTTAAAACTCGCAATTCTGACTTTATAACTCGCAATTCTGACTTTGTATCTCGCAATTCTGACTTTGTATCTCGCAATTCTGACTTTGTATCTCACAATTCTGACTTTGTATCTCACAATTCTGACTTTGTATCTCACAATTCTGACTTTGTATCTCACAATTCTGACTTTGTATCTCACAATTCTGACTTTGTATCTCACAATTCTGACTTTGTATCTCACAATTCTGACTTTAAACTCGCAATTCGGACTTTAAAACTCTCAATTCGGACTTTATAACTCGCAAGTCTGACTTTAAAACTCGCAATTCTGACTTTATAACTCGCAATTCTGACTTTATATCTCGCAATTCTGACTTTAAACTTGCAATTCTGACTTTATATCTCGCAATTCTGATTTTATAACTCAGTTATCTCACAATTATGAAAAGAGTCAGAAGTCACAGTTACCTTTTTTATGTTTTATTTCATGGCGGAAACAAGCTTACAAAGGTATGGAGACTTCTTTGTAAAAACATTTAAAAAATCTTAATTATTCCAAACCAGTTTGGATAAATTGCATTATGAAGCATTTCTGATTTCGCCAACTTCAAAGTTCACTTCACCTGAGCACACGGGGGAGGAAGCTCTATCAGTCCATCTGATCAAATGACACATGCAACGGACACACTTCCTGTACAGTTCTGTGAAACTCAGAATGACGGCATATTTCTCAGGCACAACCGTGCTCTTCCCAACATCTGTGATGACAGGGAAAGCTCATCAACTGCAATAATAGAAAAAGCTTCAATATCTCTAACAGCAATGAAATTAGATGGAGAGCACGTAGAGACGTTTTTAGTGTCTTTCATCTTTCATATCAGAACTGTGCTCAGATTTACATCAAAAGATCCCAATATGACCAAATTTTCCCAAGATCATCCAATCAGAGCTGCTCTTAAGGAATTTTAGGAGAAACTTTTGAGACAACGCTGATAATAAAACGACACATAACAGATTACGATTACACAATCTGATGCGACTTTCAATAGAAAGTTCTAGCATGCATGTAGATGAGCATGTCTTACTTTATTCTTAATTAATCAAAATTAATGAATCAAATCAAACCAGAAGCACAAGAAACTGTGGTTTGCAAAGAAAATCTAGTTTGCATAATAGATGACACGAAACGTATGAGCCAGAGTGAGTGAGCCTCCTTCAGTTCCATTGAAGATTTGTGACAAAAGAGATGAGAAACATCCCAAACGCATTCTTACTCAACACAAACAGCACATAGAAACTGAGGCAGAACATGCGTATCCAAGTGCTTTATCAGACTCATGACTGTTATGAGCTATAAAACTCCACTGAGGTTAAGAGGTCAACTCAATATGAGCAATTAAACATGCTTAAACTACTAAGCTTAAAACATTTTTTTGCAAATGTACTATATATAAATATGTTTGTGCGTGTGTGTGTGACCCCGGACCACAAAAGCAGTCATAAGTCACACAGATATATTTATAGCAATAGCCAACAATACATTATATGGGGTCAAAATTATTGATTTTTTTTTTTTTTTTTGTATGCCAAAAATCATTAGTATATTAAAAAAAAGATCATGTTCCATGAAGATATTTGGTAAATTTCCTACTGTAAATATATCAAAAATGTATTTTTGTGAGAGGATATGCATTGCTAAGGACTTCATTTGGACAACTTTAAAGGCGATTTTCTCAATATTTTGATTTTTTGCACCCTCATATTACAGATTTTCAAATAGTAGCAGACAAATATTGTCCTAACAAACCATACATCAATGTAAAGCTTATTTATTCAGCTTTCAGGTGATGTATAAATCTCAATTTCAAAAAATTGACCCTTATGACTGGTTTTGTGGTCCAGGGTCATATACATACATGCATACACACACATTATATATGGAGTGCCACTATATCAAGGTTTTGTATACTATATCTTGTATAGTATCTTGTACCATGCACATATCAAAGTACATAAACATTAAATCATTCGGTTTCAGTATCATGGTAAATATCTAAGTACTGCCGCTCATGGGAACCAAAGTGCAAAGTGCATTAACCATTGAAGCTGAATTGTGTATTTTTCAGGCGTGAACAAGTAACCTGTCCAGTTTTTCTTTTCCTGTCAGTTTCTTTAATGGCGGGTCTCGCGCAAACAGTCGCGGCGCGTCCTCGGGACATCATTAACGAAACTAATGGCTGTTAAAGCAAAGCCAATAATTCCCACACCATCGGCATTCCAGCCATTTAATCCCCCCCCCCCCCTCCATTTACACCTGAATGCGGCGAAAGGTAAGGCGAACATCTGAGAGGAGAGAGTCAGGGGATCAGGTGAGACTGGCGCCTGCTGTCCGCGTTTAGACAAACCCGCTGCGCGCTCACAATCATCATGATAAAGCGCCTTTGAGGGCTCACAATGTCTCGCGCTTTCACATTAATTACGCTTTACATGCATTCCTCGAGCAACAAGTCTCACTGAAACCATTTTCTACAGTAAACACGGTAAAACTCCAGTTCTCATGCTCAGTGATAATATCCGAGAGGAAAAAAAAAAGATTTTTTTTTTTCAAACATGAAAATTATTTAGAAATGTTTGTGATGTACATGCAACATACATAATAAATACAGATTTATAAGTCTATGGCAGTAACCATACCACAATACTTGTGTGCACACAACTTAATGCTTAACTTAAATAATCACTTCTAATCTAGTAATAATCACGTTTTTATTCAAACTTAAAAAAACCTGAAAAAATATTTTATCACCAATACCACTATTTTTAGTTACATTTGAACTGAAAACGTGCATTTTCATAAACAGGTCAAAATATGTAGTCATGAGGGTCATCTCTGTTTTATGGCTTTCTTGTCATGTGATTATATATACACATAATGACAGGGGACACTTGACTTTTGGATCACCTACTAATCTATTGTACAGAAAATTGCCATATCAGCATGCAAAAACAACTTTATTTGACTTCTAAAGTCTAAATGTAACCTTATTGTGTAGTCACTTGCTTTCATTGGAAAGCGCATATATTTGGAGTCTAAATTACGCATGGGTGAACGTAGGCTGTTTGAAGACTGGAATTACACTTGGATCAATTCGAGCTTTTGTTGAAACGCCTTGGTAACAGTTTTGTATGTGTAGTACACAGATGATAGTGACATTGCGAGGGACACGCCTCCTCTCGGCCGCGCCCCCGCGGGGGGACGGGCACGTGCGTCACCAGCGCTTAAATGAGAGAGCGAGAGCGCAGTCCAGCACTGAGACACTGTGGACCTTTGGAGAGAGCGCGCACGGTGCGTTATATAGCGACTATACTTGGGAGCTCTGAACGTTGTTTCCTTCACTCACACAATTGGTCCAGGAGCAGTATTCATTAGGTAGGAGGCGCTCCTGCCCGACACACTTTGTTCATGACTCTGGAAGCTCAATCGAGGAAAAAGCGCACCGACGATTGACATCGCTTCAGGAGCAAGTGCAACAAATACAGACGAAAACTACAACTCAACACGCGCATTGACTCTTGGAAATGGCTTTACCTTGCCTTTTGCCTTCGATTTCAACGTTTGCAAACCAGAAGGAAAAACTTTGGGAGGATGTAAGTATCTGACACTTTTGTGCACTTCTAAATTGGTGAAACTAGGGTGAATTAATTTGGGCGATGTGGGAAACCTAACCTCGGACGCGGTTAAAAATGTGGTAGAAACACATTCTAAGCGAGTATTTTGTTTTCCACGTTGTTTTTGCACAAGTTTGCAATAGACAAAATATTTTAAGTTGTGCTTATAAGGTACATTTATCTTGTTTATATATGTTTATATTATATATATATATATATATATATATATATATATATATATATATATATATGTGATAAATTCAGGTTGATTGGGACACTTTTTCCAAGTCACCCTGAATTTTATCCCTCTGTGGTAAAACAAGATGAATTTACCTCTATATGGTGAATTCAGGTTGATTGGGACACTTTTTCAAATTAATCTCAATGGCAAAAAGTGTCCTAATCATCTTGAATTCTCCACTATATAATAAAACAAGATAAATGTACCTCTATATGGTGAATTCAGGTTGATTGGGACACTTTTTCAAAGTAATCTCAATGGCAAAAAGTGTCCTAATCATCTTGAATTCTCCCCTATATAATAAAACAAGATACATGTTCCTATATTTGGTCATTTCAGGTTGATTAGGACACTTTTTCCAAATTATCTTAATAGGAAAAAGTGTCCAAATCACCCTGAATTCATCCCTATGTAGTAAAACAAGATAAATTTGTCATATGCATGCATGCTTATAAGGTATCTGTATTAAAAAGAGATGCAAGAACAGTTTTTAGCAGATTGTCTTGTGATTTAAGGAGCTGACGACTTTGATGGTTAACTGTCATAAAATGCTTTCAAATTGAAGTAGTTCTAAACACCCTCCGTTCTGTTTTTGCAGAGGTGGAAATGTGAGGAGGACAAACCACTGAGCGGCAGCTGCCCTCCGCTCAACGTGGCACAGAACATGGACATTTGTCGTGGCCGCAAGGATGACGAGGATCTGAGCAATTATTTGGACCTGGAGTTTATCCTGGCCAACACAACAGGACCTCTAGAGGCAGGAGCCGAATACGTCTCGCACGCAGAGCCGTGCGGCCTGTACTCGACGGGAGCGTATGGATCTCCGGAGCAGCCGCCTCCGCCGCCGTACGGGAACAGCCTCATGGCTGAGCTTCTGAGATCTGACATGGACAATGCCTACGACGGTGCAATTCAGGGAAGATTCGTCATCAACTCCACTGGGTTCCCCAGACAGGACTTTGTTGATATCAAAGTCGAGCCGCCGATGGACGGTTACGGGCCGGTGATGGGCATGGTGCCGCAAAGCTGCCAAAAAATCAAACAAGAGGGCAACGTTTCATGCATGATGTCTTTCGAGCAGCCCAGGCTGGCCGTTTCCCCGCAGGCGACGGGGAATATGACGCCCCCGTTGAGCCCGGACGACTCCCATCTGCGCCAAGCCGCGTTTCCGCAGGGCTTCCATCACTCGCCTCCGGCCTACGCTCAAATTCAACTGCCCTACACGGCGCCGCACCAGTACGGCATGTTCGAGGAGGCCATCGGGATGCAACCCAACATGCAAAGGGCTCTCCTGACTCCCCCGTCCTCCCCGCTGGAGCTAATGGAGTCCAAACCCAAGCGAGGGCGACGCACCTGGCCGAGGAAGCGCACGGCGACGCACACCTGCACCTTCGCTGGCTGCGGCAAGACGTACACCAAGAGCTCGCACTTGAAGGCGCATCACCGAACCCACACCGGTAAGAGCGTGTCTAACTTCCCCTCTAATCCCCGTTTGTGTTTTTTAAACCCCCTAAATGTGATCCTCTCGCTTTGATTCATCAGGTGAGAAGCCGTACCACTGCAACTGGGAAGGATGCGGATGGAAGTTCGCCCGCTCCGATGAGCTGACGCGTCATTTCCGCAAGCACACCGGCCACCGGCCGTTCCAGTGCCACCTGTGCGAACGCGCCTTCTCCCGCTCCGACCACCTGGCTCTGCATATGAAGAGACACCTGTGAGGACTGGATCCACATTAACTGCCTTATTTAATGACTTTAAGACAAGCGCCTGTTGTCGATAAAGAAATATATATCATCATACTTTTGTAACAAAGTAGCTGGTACTACATAGATTATGCAGAGCTCTTTTTAAAGGTCTGAAGGGCTGGTCCTATGAATCTGTGTCCAATTGGGAGACAGTACGGTGCCTTTCTGAAGCCACAACGAGTGCAAAGCCTGACGACTAGCAAACCTCCAGTGGAAAATGCACGATGACAATGTTTTGCTCTTGAAACTGCCTTGCTATCATGCAACAAACAGCTGTGTGTTTGTTTTTTTGTTCATTTTGATACACTCTTAATTGCATGTGTACTGAAAGAAGCAAACGTCGGTAACACTTTACAATAAAGTCCCATCAGTTGACGCATTTATTACTCGTTAATAACGTTAACTGAGATGAAGAAATGCTTTAGAATGGTTATTGTAAAGTGTTGCCCTGTTGTACACTAGCACCGTATGCACTGGGGCTTGAAGTCCTGGGTTTTTATAAGATTGTGTACATACATTTTATATTGTAAGTACTGTATTTATTGTAAATATTAAACTAAATTTGAATATATATATCTCTCGTGTCATTGCCTGTCATGTTCCGTCTGACCTATTGGATGTGGGTTGCTTAGTCTCTTATTATGGGCTCCTTTGAAGCGACTGGAAAACGAAGTCCCCAGAAACTGGAGACGCTTATGGCGAGCGAGGGCCGCTGCACGAGTGCTATTCTTGAACCCCCACTCAAGCTTATAGTTTAGACCAAGATGCTTTCCAGCTGCGTCAGGTTGAGGCCAGCAGCCTGTGGCTTCTGCCTATAAATACAAACACTACATTTACATAATTACAGAGAGAGAATTTAGATGCGTCTGGACGGAGGGGCGCTCGGCTCTCTGCTGAAGATCCCAGACTCCAGAGACGCAGAAAAGACACGGACATCAAAGAGACTCCAGTGGTGCTTTGATGTCAAACGTGAAGGATGAAATACAAAATCTGCATATTTTGTAAAAATATTTGTTCAGCATCAACTCATTTCGCTCTGGGGTGGAAAGAATGGAAAAAACATTTTGAGATTTATAAAAAAAAAAAAAAAAAAAAAATTCAAAAATATAAACAGTACTGGTCAAAAGTTTAGACACACATATTCATGGTATATTATATGTTTTATATTGTAGAATAAACAAAAAATGAAATGTATATATAAATATTTTAGATATGGTGCAGTTCATCAAAAAATAAAATGCTATATAAATTATTATTATTATTAAATTAAATTACTCAAACATGCATGCAGAATATATTAAAATACATATTTTTTTATGTGAATATATATAAAATAAAAAATATTAAATTATTCAAATATCATGTGCATGAAAATACATTAAAAAAATTGTGAAAAAATATATATAAAATAAAATGTATTAAATTATTTAAACGTGCATGCAAAATATATTAAAATATGTAACATTTTATGTGATTACATATATACATTGTATATAAAAAATTTATCAAATTATTCAAACATCCTGTGAATGCAAAATATATTAACTTTTTTATATACAGCTATGGAAAAAATTAAGAGACCACTCCAAGTTAAGAAATCAATGTTAAGTGGTCTCTTAATTTTTTCCATAGCTGTATATATATATATATATATATATATATATATATATATATATATATATATATATATATATATTTTGTATGCAGATTATATATATATATATATATTTTGTATGCAGATTATATATATATATATATATTTTGTATGCAGATTATATATATATATATATATTTTGTATGCAGATTATATATATATATATATATTTTGTATGCAGATTATATATATATATATATATATATATATATATATATATATATATATATATATATATATATATATATATAAAATCTGCATACAAAATATATTAAAGTATATTGCTTTATTGCTTTTGAAGACGTGTTGTTCTGCATGCAATATATATATATATATATATACATATATATATATATATATATATATACACATACACACACATACACACACATACACACACATACACACATATACACACACATACATAATGAAAATGCTAAATAAAAATATAATGATGCATCAAATATGTATTATGTGCATACAAAACATATTAAAGTATATTAAATTATTATTGAATGTTAAGATTGTAAATAAAGGATCCAACCCTGTTCTTTTGTTTTCTAAGAGTTGTACTTGTTCTGCATAAGTGAATAATGTGTGAAAACAGGATAAGAGTTCCCTTTTTACGCAAATTCAAGAAAAAAAAAAGAAGAAACGTGATCCTGACTATTATTAGCCGACTCAGTGAAGTGAAGCAGAAATCTCATTTCACTTTTGTGTGCCGATGATAGTAACTATTACTACCAATCTGACATGAACAGAAAACAAGCTTCTCCTTTTTCCCCTTCAAAGCAAAACGCATATAAAGACTGTGTGTTTACTGTGATTACTGTATTTAACAGATTCCAAAGTAGAAATAAAGATTCACGTCTGTACAAAAACTATCTATTAGAGATGTGATATACTGCCAACTGTTTAAAGAAATATTACGTGAAACAACACGCAATGGCACTTTTTAAACTATGCAAATAAATAGTGATTTTGAACGATTATAAAAATGTCTGAAACACACATCCGTAGAGTTGGTCGTTAATCCCTGACCCCACTATTCAACCACTCAGCACTAAAACCACAACTAAACCCAAAGACTGGACTAGAATGTCTGGCAAAGCTTCTGAATGAAGCGCACGTGTGGATGGTTAAGTGATCGAGCGCAAAGAAAAACACAAATGAGGAACGAGCTGGAGCCTTATGTTTCTGTCACCTGAGCCCTTCTCATTTGTCCATCTTAAAATCAGCCCTTTCAGCGGCCTTCAGTAAATAAAATCTCGCTCAGGAATTTCCTGTTATTCCAAATGGGGGTAATTAACATACCGAAGCTAAAATTCATGCAGCTGTTAAATTATTTTCACACTTAGATCTCAATCTTTCCAAGGACTCCATTTCAGTCCGGCTCGAGCTCGGACTTCATTCTTCCAGCTTGAGTTACTCGACGGATCCAGGAAAAACAGCAATTTGAAGCAGAAGCCGTTCACAGAGCATTTGCGAAAGACAAAGGTCTGATAGACGCACAAGAGCGAAGTGAATAAGAGCTCATTGATGCCGACTGTCACGACGTACAGGACGCTCGTCCATCACAGCGGGACAAGTACAACAGATTTTGCATTAGTAATAGTTAAACTCAACATCACTAACATGAACATGAGCAGATATGAAGTGTAGCAGGTGCACACAGATCTGATCTGAATGCTTCTCAAGCCGTCTGGTTTTGTCAACCGGTGGATCTGAGGGCGAACGGCCTAATGCAATTAACTTGGCAATTATAGGCTTATTGGCTTTAAAGTATAATTATAATAATATAATTAAAAGTTTATATATACACACCAATCAGGCATAACATTATGAGCACTGACAGGTGAAGTGAATAACACTGATCATAGAGGAGTACACCTCGACGAGTCAGGGCTGTTTTGGCAGCAAAAGTGGACCAACACAATATTAGGAAGGTGGTCATAATGTTATGCATGATTGGTGTACAAACTTTTGTTAGATGGGATTTGACAGCGATAATTTCTTTTGATTCTGAGAAGAAATGGTCTTGACACTCCAAGAAGAAGAAAAAAAAAAAAACAATTTCTAGTGGATCCAGATAAATATATGTTTGACATTTATTAAAACACTGAAAAGCAGCACATTGTGAAATCGTTTTCAACCCTTTTCCACAAAAGAAACAAAACATGTAAAAACAATGAAGGTCAGTAGAATCTTAGACTTGATAAAAGAGAGAAAATCAAAGCCATATAAACACCAAAAATTCCTTCTCTAGCATAAAAACAATCCATAACCTGCTGATTTTAGTGTTGAGTATCACAGTTGCAATAAATATATGAATATATAAGAATGAGCTCAATATACAGTATAAGGCTTCACTATGCTTCTCAAAACGATTTCAAAAACTAAATCAAAGTGGGCAGAGGTCCTTCTGTGTGCTGGTTTGTGTGATTTGGAGTCATCTAGAGTATCTGATTAAGATTTAAAGAGTTAAAAACAAATACAGCTCAAAGTGATTATTACAACATCTTTGAAGAAACATGAATAGTGCAAAACCCAAATAAAAGCATCACGGCAGATTCCTTCAAAAAGTATATATGCTTCATTTGATCTTGATGTGGCCAATGACACTTGTGTGATATTAAACAGTACGTGCAACCGGGATGGAAAATGGGATCCAGAAGGATTTGTTGGGAATGCATTGATTGCACAGGTTTATATGTAAATTTAGACATCAGATATGATCATATAATGCACTGACGGTGGGTAAATTTCACGGATTTAGTAATTCATCCATCTTATTTAAGCAAACATCTGATCGAGACTTGATGAAGCTGATTGTAACCAATGTATAAAGCACTTCGGATCAAATCTGACATACCGTCAGAGGCTGATATTTATTAGGATACTGATGATGTGCATAAATAAATGCACAAGAGACCTCGCTCATATGACCTACAGTATTTGGTAAAGCTGTATATAATCTTTGCAAAGCATAAGCACTTCATTGGTCCAGGGTTCTTCAAAGGTTGATGTGCTACAACAAATAGCAAACCTGAGTGATCTTCAGGAAGAGCTTGTGATGCAAAAACTTCATCTGAAAGTTTAAGGTGTTGTCTCGTTGAAGGATTGAATCCAAAGTGTAGCAGATTCACGTTCTGGGCATTTCAGATCGACTGAGGGCGAGAGCCAGTTCCAGGTCTTGTTGTTCCTGTAGGCGGAGCTTCCGGATACGCTCCGCCTCCTCTCTCTGGCTCTCACGTTTGGCCCACTCGAGCTGCTGCGTCTCATTTCCGAACTGAACCGGAAAATAAACGGCATTACAGAAGTTATAAATCATCACACAGCAGAATGCATCACTGTAGGGCTGGGCGAGATATCACAAAATATATATATATTAACATTTTTTAGGCTTGATGATCTCAATATTTTTGGCGTTTGCTCTGAAATGTTTTAAAAGAGCGATTATTTTTTTAAAAAACAAAATTTGCAAAAAAGTAAATTATGACAGCAATTTTAAAAGGCGATCAAAAAATTCTAGGTTTGCTGTGCTTGCTTGTAGGGCTGCACAATTTGGCCAAAATGTTGTTATTAAATATCAATATTATTATTATTATTATTATTACTAAATAAAAATATAAAATAAGAAATATTACTCTTGTAATATTTCACTGTAAATTTAAATAGAGTATACATTAAATCTGTAAAATTACACTTTAGTTTAGGGTCCAGTTCTCACTATTAACTTACTATTAACTATGACATTTGCCTCAAACTCCTAATTACTGCTTAATAACAGTTAGTAAGGTAGTTGTTGATTTTAGGCATTGTGTACGATTAAGAATGTAGAATATGGTCATAAAGCACATATTAATGCCTTATTCTGCATAAGTCCTAATAAACAGCCAATATCCTAGTAATATGTATGCTAATACGCTACTAGTTAAGTGAGAATTAGACCCTAAACTTAAGTATTTCCACTAATATTTATGGCTGTCTTTATTTCTTCATTTTTAAATGGTAAACCATGAAACCGCAGGGAGTTTAAAGGTCTGTTCACACCATGGATAATAACTATACCATTAACAATAAAGATATAGTTCTAAAAATCGTTCTGAATATAAAAGAATAGCAGAATCCACACAACTATAACAATATTGACGGCACAGAGAAACAATGTTTTTGGAATCACTTTAAGAGCGTTTTTTTTCCAGCTGATGAATAAAATAAAACCATCTCGAGATTAAAGTTGTTACATTTGAGAAAAAAATTGTTAAATTTCAAGAAAAAAGTCGAGATAAAATGTTGAGAATAAAGTCATTAAATTACGAGAAAACAATTGTTAAATTACAAGAATAAATTCGTTAAATTATGAGAAAAATGTCGTTAAATTGAGAAAAAAGTCAAGATAAAATGTTGAGAATAAACTCATTAAATTACAAGAATAGTCATTAAATTACGAGAAAAAAGTAGTTTGAGTTGTTCAAATGGAAAAAACTACTTTTTCAAGATTTGATCCAGTCCGATAGCCGAAATCCAATCAGATTACTTTTAAACAACCGGCCATTGGTGATCAAAGATGAGTTTTAAGGGATAAAATTATTGACTACAGGGGGACTTTAAAAGAATTAATATTCAGTAATATTATCGATTTTAGAGCACTAACCCTATCAGATGAGAAAAAAAACTAAACTTGAGCTGGATAATGTCAGCATGATTCGGAATAAATTGAGAATTAATTAGTTAAAATAGAGATCACAACTCTCCCACGATTCTGAATAAACAACGAAACAAATGTAATTTAATAACTCACTAAGCCATATCGCGATTTCAGTTTTATTTCGATTAATTGTGCAGCCCTACTTAATAGCTAAAATAAAAGCGCATTAAAATCACCACAGTATTCGTGATATTGCTTGATTTTACACCGCCAGTAAAAGCCTCATGAATACAGACTATTCAATATATCGCCCAGTCCTCATATCAATCACATAACAGGGTGAATTTAAAAAATAATTTGCACACAATTATGTAACATCTAATCTGATGTGACTTTTTCATTTTCATTTGTCAAAAACAGCATAATTTACATCATCTGTTGTGCAACCAGCGATTGAAAGCAAAGAAAGAAACCAAAGTCGTGAAGCCTTTGGTTTCCATCAAATGTAAGTTACCTGTGGCCCAACACACAGTGAATGAAGTCAAATCATCATCAACTAATTATGTTTATGAGATTCATTACAAAACAACATATATTAGAGGAAATATACAGAGGGCCTGGAAGTATTTGATCATTGAATGTGCTTGCATTAGACAGAATATCAAATCAAGTGTCATTTATTGAAAAGAAAGTGTACAAACACACTTTGCAATCAAAAGTAAATTCAACCAAGAGTTGTCAACATCACATATTGCTTAAAAAGTGTATTTACAATTATTTTAGTGATAAACAGCACAACTAATACTTGATCTAATGCAATGGCATTCAGATATTTTCAGTGCAATATCGGTGTGTAAATACTTTAAGAAAATATTTTCTAATGCCCAACATGAATGAAACTATGTCTTGTCTAGCCTAGTCTTTTCTCACTGTGGTTGGTCTACCCGTCTTACATTTGCTGCTGATGTTTTAAAGAGCTCCAATATGAGGTCTGATTTCTCAGGGTGATTTGTGACGGGATTTGTGTGCACGCAGGGTGGAGTAGGTGTTTCATGGTTGATACAAACACATGCAGAGCGCTCAGATGTGGTCAGCAGACCTGTGATTCACCTTACCTTCATGTGTTCAGTGCCTGGGAGAAAGACAAATTACAGCACATTTCTAAAGAGAAGCACGGCAAACAAAGCCTCATGCAACATGCAAACTGCTTCTGCACTGCATGGCACAGCACACAAAAACAAACACCGCACCGCAAGACAGCTAATGGAGCAAAGATGTGGTTTTAGGTCAGTTGAGCCACTTGTGGCCTGACCTGGATTCGCCCCTGATGATATTT
The DNA here is from genome assembly GCF_024489055.1 of Chanodichthys erythropterus. Lineage (NCBI taxonomy): Eukaryota > Metazoa > Chordata > Actinopteri > Cypriniformes > Xenocyprididae > Chanodichthys > Chanodichthys erythropterus. Next base: position 12,596,150 of record NC_090236.1, read on the forward strand.
CAAATTCAGATGTTGAAAATGCCCCAATTATGCTTTCTGGAATATTACCTTTCATGTAGTGTGTAATATAATGTAGCTGTTTGTGAACGTAAAAGGTCTGCAAAGTTTCAAAGATCAAAGTGCACAGCAAAAAAAGTTATCAGGCCCCATTTTAACGGTTTATGCGCATGAAGCGCATGGCACAGGTGCACTTAGGGTGTGTCTGAATCCACTTTTGCCAGTTTAACGATGGAAAAAATGGTCTGTGCACAAGATGGGCGTGAATGCACTTGCTACTTAAACAACGGGGGCACTGGACATGAAAATGATAACTGCGCCGGGCTGAAACTAGCAAAAAAAACGCCTAGCGTCGCATTGAGCCGGGTGTATGATAAGGCCCTGAATCTTCAATCGAACCATTTTCAGACTCTTTTAGAAATGAGGTGATGTTGCAATGTATATTATGAGAAAATTAAAGTGTTTTTGCCCTTTGATGCATGCAAATCTATTGTAGGGGACTCCAAAACAAATGTAGGACTCTTCAAAATAGTATAATGGGGCACTTTAACTATTAAAGATCTTTACTGTTTAATCCTCATATCGTCTAAGAAGTTGTGCAAAATAAATGCAGCAGTGATACTTGTGCACTTTTTTTTTTTTTAATTGTGGAGCAATGTTTTTGGCAAACATACTTAAGTCATTTGAAATTGATTTTATATTTTCACCCAAAAAGCGTTTAAAAAATTTGCAAAATGAACAAAGTAACTGTGACACTGTGGTGAAAACAGTTGCCACTGCATGTCAGAAAACAGGAAGTGTTTTGGTAAATGCTTCTCACTTTTCTAGACCAAAGTGTCATTCTGAGGTCATATTATCATGATGCGTTGGTAAGGTCACTTGTACGCATAGTGTAGTTCAGGCATATGAAAGGGCATTTAAAACCATCAAAAACATTTTTACCACAAGATTAATGATTATCCAAGTTTTTGGTGTCAAACATGCTAAAGTAGTTTTCATATATAGATTTCTGGATCAAAGTTGGAGAAAATAATATTGCACTGGCTAGAGTTGCTGCAGAAACCAGTGAAGAGCTAAAATGTTATTTTATTTCCTAGTAAAAACAAAAAAAATAAATTAAAACAAAATACATTTGCTTAAAAAAAATGTAAGATAACATAGACTTTCTTGTTTTTAGATTACATATCTGGAATTAAATGTATTTTTGTGCCTTATTAACAATTTTTTTGTCTTGTTCAAAGTATAAATTTATCAAAGGTTAATGAGATTTATGGTTAAAACAATTTTAAACTGATTTTAAACTTTGTTATGGATGAATATGATGTTGAGTGTGATGTATGACCTGTGTGAATATGATAATGAAGGATGCTTGTTAAACATCAAACAGCTGCTGCTTATGTGTCCTTCAAACCAGATTAGTGACTACCAATATAAATTGTATGGAAATTATTAAATTTTTTAACCAGGAATTGTGCATGGAAATATGCATTCAAATCAGAATGTAACAAAATTGTTATCTTCCACTATGTTGTCACAAAAACCAGAAATTATATTATGGTGAACTAACTTTAAAAAGTCTGACCCATGTGTGTTCATGAGTGAAATCAAAGGTTTGGTCCAATCTTCAACACCAGGTTTGTTTCACTACAGAACTTCCTCTTGTTGTTCCTGTTCAGCTGCATCTTCATCATTACGCACCAAAGACCTAGAGTAACCTAAACCTAGAGATCAGTGTTTTGCTTTCATGTCATTTCAAACATGTTTTAAACAAATCTTGGGGTTTAGAAGACCATTAATATTCAGTAATATTATCGATTTTAGAGCACTGACACTATCGTAGGGCCCTATGAAATCCGTTTTATTTTTTCCCAAATTCCGTTTTTTTCCGTTTTAATTTTTCTGGATTCCGTTTTTTCTGTTTTTATTTATTTTTTGACTCCATTTTAATGGTTAAATTAAATTTTAGTAATCAAAAAGCATGTCTAATTAATTGAAATAATGAATCTTGTCCAATTTACCAACAATTATATAAAAGTTTAACAAAAAAATTAAATTTTTTTTAGGGCCCTATGATAAACGTTTTATTGTTTCCCTTCAAATTTTATTTTTACCAAATTCTGTTTTTTGGATTCCATTTTAATGGTTTAATTCCATTTTAATAATCAAAACACATGTCTAATTAATTGAATTCTTAAAAACAACAATATTTATTAATTAAAAATACATTTTTATGATTTTTTTTCAGAAGTTCTGTTGTGTATTTAAATTTTTCTGGCAATCAAGTTATCTTTTAATCATGAAATTAATCTTTTTTGTCAAACAATGTGCTGCACAACAGAGCTTTACTGTTAAAATTAAAACATGGAAGAAACACTGAGATTATTGTTTAAAAATATATTTTAATAATTTATTGTTAAATTAATTTATCTAAATTCTACTGTACAACAGTAATATGTTTCTGTCGAGCTAAATCGAACTTGCCAACGATTTGCCAAGAGCTTTGAGTTTCTCTGTGTTTATGATGGCAGTTTTCTCAAATGAAGTGGTTAAATGCTGACGAAGTGACTTTCAGAGCAGCTCTGGAGATGAATTTGTGCATTCATAGTGAGGCGACAGAGGACGAAAACACAGCGAGCGTCACACGTGCTTCAGCGTGTGTGCGCCTGCACGATTGTGTGTGAGGTAGATGAAACCGCGCACACAGGCATGCAGGATTCATGTTTAAATAGTCTTTTTGCGGTTTAATATTCACAGACACTAGTCTATAGCGCAATTTAATTTAAGTGTACTGACCTGCTTTTAATTCATTAATCAAAAATTTGACAAATTCCGTGACATTCCGCATTTATTTTTTTCCATTATATAAATTCAGTTTTTATGAATGGATTCAGCGATTCCGTTATCGCGGAAATTATAGGGTCCTACTATCGGATGAGAACAAAAGTTACTAGAGGTTCCATTTAAAAATATTTTATTAATTTTAACTATTTATTTATTTTTTAAATCAGTTTGAATGAATGATTCAATGACTCTCATAAATATTTCTGGATGAATCAACTTTTTTGAACGAATCTCTTGAATGAATGATTCAATGACAAATAAAGTCACTTGTCGCCACCTACTGGTGTAACGATGTAATCATTGTTTGAAGCGTGAAGTTACTTTCAAACGGTGATTTACTCTATTTTGATCACTTCCGTAGACATCAGTGTTTATATGCAAACTATAAACATTTATCTCAGTACTTCTGTGATCATTTGAATTACTGTAACACAGAAATAACAATATTGTGTGGTTGAAAAGACTCTTGTGAAGCCGTTTCATACAGTTTCATGGCAATGGCTCTCTCTGGTTCAGAAAGCAAATATGAATGTTCACTGTGATCGTACTTATCAAAGGTTTGAGAGACATAGACGAACTGCTGTCATAGCTGAACTTAACTTTTTTCGTAATTGACGAACTTTGCAACAGACACTATTTTTGAACTTAAGTTGAATCAAAACTGAATTAAATTGAACTGAATAATGACTCTTCCGTAGAGCTTCTTTATAGCTGAAAATTAAGTTTGAAAACTTTGAAACAATATGTACTGTTTAAAGTGCGATATAAAAGTGTTCCTGGCAAAGACATTATAGTCGTATGGACTAATATTAAAGTACAAATACATATTTTGTGTTCCACAGAACAAAGAACGTCATACAGGTTTGGAACAACACAAGGGTGAATACATGATAACAGAATTATGTAAAGCGAGGCATGATTTTGGCATTAACATGTGCAGGATGATGCAGACAGGCAAAACGGCAGCGAAGGAAGCAGCGACGGCGAATATTGGCATGAAGCGGAAGCAAGTACAACTACAAGCTGAACAGAAATGGGGTGCTAAACGATGACAGCAGAAAGAGAAACTAGCTAGATGGAGACGATTTAGATGGCATGATGCTGGACTTACAGCTCTTAAGTCTGTAAACCCTGTGGACGGGTTAACTGCAGATCGTAACGAAGAGGACGAGGAGACGGGTCCTCTGTCCGTATGTGTCTTTCGAACAGCTGGAGCACCAAACCCTTGATTATGAACCACTGAACCGCTATGTGTGACGGCCGAATTCTTGCCTGAAATAGTGTCAAAGGAAACAAAGATGACTCCCAAAACACCAACAAAACAGTTCAGGTACAGGACAGATCAGTAAAAATTACAAAAAGTTCATTCAGTCCTGTAGAATTTGGTCAAAAGCAGCTGAACTTTATTTTTCTGATTACTTGACATTAAAATTGAATCTAATATAAGCACTAATAGGTGTGACTGACTGGCTATTTATATGCAGTTGCTTTAATAAAGTCCAGTTGCTTTCGTCTCAATTCTGCAATGACTTGAAAAAGACCTTCACAAACTGATTAAAAGGCTCTAGATGCAGGACACCCTTGATATGTGAGAGAAAGTGACAGCAATCAAGAAACAGAAGAAAGCAAAATGTAAAAGTCAGTCTGAGAACAATCACGTGTGACTTACTTTCACATGAATTCAGCGGCTTCATTTACCTCAAGAAAATATCTAGAGAAGAGGGCTGACGTATGCGCAAATCCAAATATTGAGAAAATGGTACATTACTGATTATATTAACTTAACTATAGAGGGTGTGTGTGACGTCACCGTTGGCCAGAATGACTGCGGTTACGCCCACTCTGTGGCAAAAAGACTCTGGCAGCATTGGTTTTCAAAGTGATTACCACAAAAAACACACAAAACACGTTTAAAATGGGAAAAAGCTTTGCGATTGACTGTACAAATAGATTTGACAAGAAATCTGAAGTATATTTTTACAGACTGCCGAAAGCTACAAAATAAGAAGCAATGGCTCGCTGCAATTGACAGAAACAACTGGACTCCAGGCAGCGAAATGTGGATTTGCAGTTATCATTTTGTGTCAATATGTTGAATTTTGGGGTAAAATCACACACATGTACTGTTATATATTGTATTGACAACTCATCAATCAAATATTTATTATCCTATATTCTGCATAACTGGATGTTTTTAAATAAATATTGACAAAAACTATACAAGTTTTAGGGTTGGACGATATGCCGATATATATAACATGGATTGCCTGGATTTAGACCTACCATATTGTATTCATATAACGTGTTCACAGGCAAATTTGCTTGATGTATTTCCCTGGCATCAAAATAAGGCACATATAAATGTCAGAAAACAAGATTCCTGGCTTCATGTCAATATCCAGGGATTACTGGATCTTTGGTAAGTTGTAACAGGAACACTATCGAATCCAGCTTTAGTTTACTTGTTTGTTTTACTCATGTTTTCGCAGTTTCCCCTATTAAATTCAGTCATGCAGCGGCTCTTTTGCCACTCAGTCCAACTGAGGGGGCGTGTTCTGGCAGGAAAGTGAGGTCAATGCATTCTGTGTTTTTCTCCACAAAGTACCCATGCAATGCTGATTTACAATTTTTACAAAATAATGCATCTTAAGCCCAAAGTATGCATCAGTTTTTACATGTACACAAGGATCCATGTATAAATTTCTTCACCAGAATAGCCATTATGTAATACAAAGACATTTTTATTGGTCGTAACTTCTGGAGAAAAATAGCGCAGACACTAGACAAAGATGAAACTTTCTAGAGCTCATGTGTCGACCGCCTGCATTCGCACACGCTATGAAATGGAGTATACTTTAAGAAGGCTACGCATTTGACTGTACGCATATGCTAGCGTTCGCGTTAAAAAACAAAGTATAATTTGGTCACTGTAAAATTCCAACCTACCTTTTGGAGCAGATGTTTAATTATCTTTGATTAAATGAGTGCTTTAGTTGCACAGAAGCCCATGAGCCCTGCAGCGACTGACATCTATTCTATTAGGCCCATATTCACCAGCGGTGCACCAACACAACTGCAACGGTTTCACTTCTTCAAAATATGAGCAATATTTACAAACCATTAAAAACAGCCAACAGCAACCACAACCCACTACACTATCCAGCCAGATTTAAATGAACTTAAATGTGATTAAAAGTGAATCTTACAAAACCTGTCAAGAGCGAGAAGCAAAGAAAAAAACAAAACAATATATATGCAATTTACATTCTCATTTATGCATTTGGCAGATGCTTTTATCCAAAAAGACTTACATTGCATTATACTATACATTTGTATCTGAGTATGTGCAATCCCTGGGATCGAACCTATGACCTTGGCATTGCTAGTGTCATGCTCTAACCACTGATATATCTGATATATACACATATATCATATGTGTGTGTGATAAAAAATGTTTAATTATCAGCATAAAAACATTACAACAGGTATTTTTCAATTAATATATAACGATTTTATGCTGATTAACTTTTACATTGTGACATTATGGCAATTAAATGCATTTTATATTATATTATATACATTTAAAATGTAAAGAAACTATTTTAGGGGTTAACATATTTAAAAAAGTTTAAATGTCACAAACCAAAACAATCTTAATGGCAATAAAATGATTTGTCTTTGGTGTGATTTTCATGAGATTCACCTGAAAAGAAATGAAAGAAAAACTGAAATAGCTCACAAAGGAATGATAGTAACATTTCTATCCTCCAAATCTGCACTATTAATATGTTGAAAGTGTTCAACAGGATCATTCAAAGTGAAAATGCAAAAAAGTCTAAACTGAGAAGCTACAAAGGGTCATATAGATTAGAACTGTTCTGTATTTACAGTTCCAGAGGGGTGTGAGAACCTGGCATAAACATATTTAGCCAACCGTGGGAACACTGGTGCTGAGTTTAAGGGTGTGAACCGCGAACTTTAGAGGAACTCACTTCTCTACATCTCTCACACCACTACACAGGCTTCTTATGCCATGGAGAGGAAGGGCTTTTTTCTTTCTTAACTCAAGAGATAGTAGCGAAACTACCAACGCCGCACCCATGCCCTTTCTGTGCTGTTATAGTAGAAAACAAACCACAAACAACACTAAACAATCCCCTGCATTAAACACAAGAAAGAATTATTAGTGTAAACACCTCGTAGTAAAGGTTAAGCATCGGAATATTCTTAACCTAAAAGCGCTGAATAGAGAGTGTAAACATGTATGTTGGTGTTAGAGGTGACTTTATGAGACTTCTGCACCATGTTCAAAACAAACTGAACAAGTCAGATCTCCATCTTAAGATGTATTTGTGCCTGAAACATATGAGTGTGTGAACACAGACACTTCTAATGACTTTAATTAAATTAATAACAACTACTATATCCATCTTTATCTTTATGTAAAACTTGATTTCATTCACAGCTATATTCATAATTTTATTGCATAATCAACATTGCAAGGGGCGAAGATGTAAATCTTCGATGAATATTCTGTTAAATGAATAAAAGATCTAACCTACCCACCGTCAGGTAACCACTACACCACTGATTACGCTGCAGCAAACAGAGATTGACAATGTGGACTAAAACAGCAGCTGAGAACAGACTTTGATAATGCGATGCATTAAGATGAATGGGTGATTCGCCTTTTATACATGTGGATGCAGGTCAACAGCTGAGTTTAAGGCGGACTACACAAACATAGACATGTGAACACATATGAATGTGTGACAACAGACTTTCTCACCAATGCACACCTTGCAAATACACACAAACACAGAGTGTAATCATTTACTCTATCAGTTAGTTAGCCTCAAAATGAACATTTTGTCATTATTTACTCACCCTAATGTCATTCTAATCCTGTATTTGTATTGCTACACTACTGTTCAAAAGTTTGGGGTCTGTACGATTTTTTATTTTCTGTTTTTGAAAGTCCCTTCTGCTCACCAAAGCTGCATTTATTTGATAAAATCAAGTACGAAAAAATATTGTAAAAATTGTGAAATATTATTACAGTTTTCTATGTGAATATATTGTAAACTGTAATTTATTTCTGTGATGCAAAGCTGAATTTTCAGCATCATTACTCCAGTCTTCAGTGTCACATGATCCTTCAGAAATCATTCTAATTGATGATTTGCCGCTCAAGAAACATTTCTGATCATTATCAGTGTTGAAAACAGTTGTGCTACTTCATATTTTTGTGGAAACCATGATATATTTTTTCAGGATTCTTTGATGGATGTCTTTACTATCACTTTAGATCAATTTTATGTGTCGTTGCTGAATAAAAGTAAAAAAAAAAAAAAAAAAAAAAAAAACGACCCCAAACTTTTGAATGGCAGTGTATATGCTTTCATTGTATGGAAAAGAGCAGCGTGAACATTCTGCCAAACATCTTTTGTTTTCCACAGAGGAAAGAAAGTCATACAGGTTTGAAACCAACACAAGGGTGAGAAAATCTTCATTCTGGGGTGAAATATAAATATAAACCAGCTGTCTGTTCTTTGACTACATAACGCTGCAGTGGCTGATTATCTCGTGCCAAGGCCACTCTTATCTTCCCTGTCACAGCTGCCCTATGATGATCACAACACACTGATGCGTTTCGATATCGCCAAAATGGGGAAGCATTTGTCTTTCCATTATCAGACTCACAGTGCATGATCTGTCATATTATTGAGTTTGTTGCCGCATTATGAAATATGATGTGGGTTGTGAAATGCGGTCCAGGTCTGAAGGTGTTTATAATTAAAACTTTAATTATTAATTGTAAGAACACTCCAGGTTCAATATAAATCATGCTTTACCACAGAAAATCATTTTATCACTACAAGTTGTACAAGCAAAAATTGTGCACTTACAACAGAGCTAGTCTAGACATTAAACTAGAATCTGAAAGTATCGCCAATCGACATTGTATGAGTTAACTAGTAGTTGGACCAGTGTGATAAAATCACTAAATAATCTGGTTTGCACAAAGTTATTAACTAAAACTATTAAAAAATAGTTTTGGTCATTGAAATAAAATAAAATAAAATAAAATAAAATAAAATAAAATAAAATAAAATAAAATAAAATAAAATAAAATAAAATAAAATAAAATAAAATAAAATAAAATAAAAAACAAATCTTAAATTAAACATGCTGTATATAAAAAATTAAAGCTAATTCAAAATATTAATAAATACTATAATAGTATAGAAATAATAGTAAAACAACACTAACATTACATTAACCAAATAATATATTTTTAGGAAGAATTATTAGAAGGACATTACAAACATATTTGTGTTTTAAAACTGAAGGACAAGTTTTCTGAATATTGAGTTTAGATCTGAATTAACCTGTAATGTTTTTGATGGTTAGCATATAGTTCGTGTCTGCAGAGGTGGGTAGTAACGAAGTACATTTACTTCGTTACATGTACTTGAGTAGTTTTTTGGAAAATTTTTACTTTTTAGAGTAGATTAAAATGTGGGTACTTTTACTTTAACTTGAGTACATTTGTAATGAAAAATCTGTACTTTTACTTCGCTACAATGGACAACGTTCCTGTCGTTACTTTATTTTAATTCAATACTGTAAATGTTAAGAAATGCGTAGTTTATTCCATGTGCGCTGTCTCTTTTTTCATGAACGATGCCCCATTCAGAAATGAATCACTCTTTTGAGTCGATTCTGTTCAAAGACTTGATCAAACAAGTTGGTAAAGCTGTCTAAGTTGATTCGCGAATCAGTTTGAATGATTTGTTCAGTTCCTGCACGCGCTGAATCGTTTGAAGCGGTTTCTCACTCGGAGCGGATGAAGTGGCAGTGGACCTAGTCAATTAAAAGCAAATCTGCAAATGCATCCAATTGTTTGCCAGCGATGAAGACCTTTATTAGTTGAGCTGCGTATGCTGTCTGTGAACAATTCCACAGGTAGGCCTATCGATTTCATTTGATTTTACTTCATGATACAGCCAATAGCCGACATTTTACAACCAAACAGATTAATACGTCACTATAACAAAAGTATATTTCTTTACCGTTTTTATGGGCATATATCTTAATTTATACATTAATTTATACATTTACTATTGCGCAATGGCGGCGCCAGCGACCTGTTCGTCTTGAAATTTAACGCTTTGCGTTGACACAGTTAAAGGGATAGTTCACCCAAAAATGAAAATTTGATGTTTATCTGCTTACCCCCAGTGCATCCAAGATGTAGGTGACATTTTTTCTTCAGGCGATCACAAATGATGATTTTTAACTGCAACCGCTGCCCTCTGTCATTCAAATAATTGCAGTAGATGGGAACTTCATCTATAAGAGTGCATAAACCTTGCTTAGACAAATCCAAATGAAACCCTGCGGCTCGTGACGACACATTAATGTCCTAAGACACGAAACGATCGGTTTGTGTGAGAAACCGAACAGTATTTATATCATTTTTTACCTCTAATACACCACTATGTCCAACTCCGTTCAGCTTCCGGCTAGTGAGGTCTGATCGCGCTCTGACAACGGAAGTGATGTCTCGCGCTCATTGAAGTATATGGGCGAGACATCACTTCAGTCATCACAACACGTTTTTTGACCTCACTAGCAGGAAGCTGAACGGAGTTGGACATAGTGGTGTATTAGAGGTAAAAAATTATATAAATACTTTTCGGTTTCTCTCACAAACCGATCGTTTCGTGTCTTAGGACATTAATGTGTCGTCACGAGCCGCAGGGTTTAATTTGGATTTGTCTAAGAAAGTTTTATTCACTGTTATAGATGAAGTTCCCATCTACTGCAATTATTTGAATGACAGAGGGCAGCGGTTGCAGTTAAAAATCATCATTTGTGATCGACTGAAGAAAAAAATGTCACCTACATCTTGGATGCACTGGGGGTAAGCTGATAAACATCAAATTTTCATTTTTGGGTGAACTATCCCTTTAAGCAGTTTACACGCACCTGCTGAAATATACATTTGATTACATTTTGTAGAAGAGACCGAAGAAGATCCGTCAATGTGTATTTGATCATTGTTTGTGTCTAGTTCAGATATGAGCGCGAGCACATGTAAAGAGTTTTCTCGCTTCTTTAAAATGTAACGTTAGCTGTATACGTTATTAAAGGGATAGTTCACCCAAAAATGAAAATTTGATGTTAATCTGCTTACCCCCAGTGCATCAAACATGTAGGTGACTTTTTTTCTTCAGTCGAACGCAAATTATGATTTTTAACTGCAACCGCTGCCCTCTGTCAGTCAAATAATAATAGTGGATGGGAACTTCAACTATAACAGTAAATAAAACTTGCTTAGACAAATCAAAATTAAAACCTGCGGCTCGTGACGACACATTAATGTCCTAAGAGACGAAACGATCGGTTTGTGCAAGAAACCGAACAGTATTTATATAATTTTTACCTCTAATACACCATTATGTCCAACCTCGTTCAGCTTCCTGTTAGTGAGGTCAAAAAACGCGTTCTGTTGACGGAAGTGATGTCTCGCCCATATACATCAATGAGCGCGAGACATCACTTCTGTTGTCAGAGCACGATCAGACCTCACTAGCCGGAAGCTGAACGGGGTTGGACATAGTGGTGTATTAGAGGTAAAAAATTATCGCACAAACCGATCGTTTCGTGTCTTAGGACATCAATGTGCCGTCACGAGCTGCAGGTTTTAATTTTGATTTGTCTATGGAAGTTTTTTCGACTCTTATTGTTCAAGTTCCCAATCACTGCTATTATTTGACTGACAGACGGCAGCGGTTGCAGTTAAAAATCATAATTTGCGTTCGACTGAAGAAAAAAAGTCATCTACATCTTGGATGCCCTGGGGGTAAGCAGATAAACGTCAAATTTTAATTTTTGGGTGAACTATCCTTTTAATATAGTAACGATACATTCGGGTTACAGATGCTAGAAATAATGCTTGTCTCTTCTATGTTTGTTTGTTGCAAAGATATCTAATTATGATAATAAATTAAATATCTATTTAAATAATAAACATTAAATAATAACATGCTATTGTGTGTGTGTGTGTATATATAATAAAAGTAACTAGTAACAAGCTACTTGAGTAAGATTTTTATTGGATACTTTTTTACTCTTACTCAAGTAACTATTAGGATTATTACTTTCACTTTTACTTTGAGTAAATATTTCTATAAGTACTTGTACTTTTACTTGAGTACAGATTTTGGATACTCTACCCACCTCTAAAACCTTCTGACATTTCGTCTCTGTCTAGAAATAATAACAAATCAAGCATATATCAAAACATCCAAAACCCATTCTAAGGATTTCATTTAAAATAAAGATTTTCATCTAGACATTACAGTTATTAAATGCAGTTAGTTGTTAATGTGCTGCTCACAACAAGCACTTATTATAATGAAATTACTGTACCATATAAAAATGTCATTCTTTGTTAACCACATAAGATAAACGTCATAATGCATGTTTTATATAATTAAAACTCACACGCTCACACTCTCACATGCTTATCTGATGAACTAGATAATTAAATCACTAAATCACAAACACACTTTCATGTTGGCTGAGATTTTCTCACCGTAAGGAGGCGGCGCTGGTCTCTGTGGTCCGGGTTTTTTTGGAGGGGGCAGTGGGTACGTCGGCTTTCGGCTTGTCGGCTCTGAGGTTGAACTCTGAGGATGATTTTTGGATCATGCAAAAAAGGAAATGCTTATTGCATGTTGAAAGTATATATTGCCTATATTTTTTAGTAAAACAGTATGTAGCATTGGACCCTTTTCACATTTCCATGGTTCTCGAAACGGAAAAGGACAATATTATATATATATATATATAAACGTAACATAGAAATGCATCATCACAAATCTGTCAAAAGGGTCCATGTTTCCTTTGAGTTTTCACATATAAATCAACATCTGCGCATGTACAGAGCATTTTCAATCTCCTCGCCCATGCTACGCTACGCTACACTCACCGGTCTCCATCGTCTTTATGGATTTTTACCCTAGTGCTCGATCTTTTGACCAAAGCAGATGTGCTCAAATTCTACATTGTGGTCGACAAAAATCTCATACTTCGAGTCAACTTCTATTGAAAATGTCCATGCCTACAGATTATTTGACAAAGCATCTCAACATGAATGGATATTAACAAGGACAACTTAAGGAAGGTTGTATTTTTCTTTTTGTTATATATATATATATTACATAGATGTCCTATGGATTCATTTTTCTACAGTGTTTCAAAAAATGAACTTGTTAAGATGTTATTGCGTTGGAGACTAAGAGCTGTTTTATTCATTTGTATGTTTGATATATTAAAATTTCAATAAAATGTTCAAATAAATTCATAGTCTATTGGTTTTCCAAACATGTCTATAGGTTTATGTTTTAAATTTTATCTGCATTCCTATTTTAAAATAACTATTTACAATATTTTCATTAAATCAACATTAAATAAATACACTGGGTGTGTGGGATTAATCACCATAAAGTGTTAAATGTGTATACTTATGAGTAATAATTTCTCAACACCTTGAGTGATTAAAATAAAACACTAACACAGCGTTTGTATGATAAACACTTTCGTCAGTGTTGTTTTAACACTAGCAAAGATGGACCCCCAGAAAGTGATCATTTTAACACCCATGGTGTCAAATCTCCCAACATATTTTTGCTGTGTACTGTTGTATGCTAGACTGCCATGTGAACTCAGTACATTGCTTGTTTAAGTGACATCAGTATTGGAAATGAATGTTTATTTTGCATATTTAAGGTACTCTTAATCATGGTTGTCAAAAATTGTATGCATTGCATTGTGGGATACTCTAATCGAATGCAGTATGCTCTAGTTGTATACTGCACATTTTGATAAATGTAGCAGATGATCCAGATTTTCCATGAATATAAAGTTTACATACTGCTCAGTGTGTGCATAATTTGTACTACAAAATAGTATGCCATTCAGTTAAAGGGTTAGTTCACCCAAAAATGGAAATAATGTCATTTATTACTCACCCTCATGTCGTTCCACACCCGTAAGACCTTCGTTAATCTTCGGAACACAAATTAAGATATTTTTGATGAAATCCGATGGCTCAGTGAGGCCTGCATAGCCAACGATGACATTTCCTCTCTCAAGATCCATTAATGTACTAAAAACATATTTAAATCAGTTCATGTGAGTACAGTGGTTCAATATTAATATTATAAAGCCACGAGAATATTTTTGGAGCGCCAAAAACAACAAAATAACGAATAATTTAGTGATGGCCGATTTCAAAACACTGCTTCAGGAAGCATCGGAGCACAAATGAATCAGTGTGTCGAATCACGATTCGGATCGCGTGTCAAACCGCAAAACTGCTGAAATCACATGACTTTGGCGCTCCTAACAGCAGACTCGATACACTGATTCATTTACGCTCCGAAGCTTCATGAAGCAGTGTTTTGAAATCGGCCATCACTAAATAAGTCGTTATTTTGTTTTTTTTGCCGCACCAAAAATATTCTCGTGGCTTTATAATATTATTATTGAACCACTGTACTCACATGAACTGATTTAAATATGTTTTTAGTACATTAATGGATCTTGAGAGAGGAAATGCCATTGCTGGCTATGCAGATTTCATCAAAAATATCTTAATTTGAGTTCCGAAGATTAACAAAGGTCTTACAGGTGTGGAACGACATGAGGGTGAGTAATAAATGACAGAGTTTTCATTTTTGGGTGAACTAACCCTTTAACAAACTGAGTATCTCAACTTCAATGTCCCAAATTCAGTGTAAACTTGTTGAGCTTACATTGATCAGAATTAACTACTGTAGGTTTCTCTTTTGAAAAACTCTTGAACATACCTTTGACATTTGAGAAAAATCAGCAAAACCACCTTTCCCTCCAAAAGAGTCGCCACTGAACGGGTCTGACGCAGCAAACGGATCTGTTTATGAAAGAGAGAAAGCACAAGCAAATTGATGGATTTGATGGAAACATCCAGTAACACGGCCGTAATAACCCACAACGTTTCAACCCACTGCAAATACTCAGTTATGTCCTTTTACTGAAGAGATGGGGCACAACACAGGTGCTATTTTAAGAGAGCGGCTTGTATGTGGCCAGTGTTTCTCATTTTCCATGACTTTTCAGCTCCTGAAAAGTGCACATTTTGTTTTCCATCTGCAGCGTGACGTATGTTTCTGATTAACTGAGGACGATGTTATGAAGGTTTACTGTGCATGAAAGAATTGTATACTTGGGCCATTCCTACTCTGAAGCACATTTGCTCGTCACCGTCTAAATATAGAGTTAAAATAAATAAAAAAAATCACAGGTGCAACTTATATATATATATATATATATATAAACTATTTGTTCAAAATATAGAAATATTCAAGATATTTTTTCATTTGTTTCTTTTCACTTTCACAAAATGTTTCCAAATTTTCTTGGAAATAGTGTTTTAACAAAAGCCAGTTCCTTAATGACATCATCCTCTAGCAGGAAGTGACATCATTTTAGAGGGTAATCAACAGCACAAACATCAGTGCTTTTAGTGCAGTCAATAGATCTGATGAATTATGGGATGTTTTGTGTTGTTAGCCGATTTGTGTCTCTAAAACATTCATCATGTTTGATCAAACTACCCCAGTTAGTTTCATTTTCATCCTGAAAATAATCTAATAAATCTAATAGGAACCAAAAGTTTCAAAAGTTTGGGGTCAGTGAGATTTTTAATGCTCAATGTCACCAAGGACGCATTCACTGAATCAAAAATACAGTAATATTGTGAAATATGACTGCAATTTAAATAAACTGAATTTTCAGCATCATTACTCCAATCTTCAGTGTCACATGATCCTTCAGAAATCATTCTAATATGCTGCTCAAGAAACACTTCTGATTATTATCAGTGTTTTTTTTCTGGATTCTTTGATGAAAATAAAGATCAAAAGAACAGCAATAATTTTAAATCATAAATGTCTTTACTGTCACTTTTGATCAATTTAAAAGCCACAACAGTAATGACCCAATTATGAACACAGACAACAATGTTAATTTAAGACGCGTGTAATGAAGAGTGAAAAAAGACGAGCTATTGTAAGTCAGTTTGTTTGCTGTGAGAAAGCTGAGCTAGTAAAATGCGTGTGAGTTTCCTGCATGCATCTGTAAGTGTGAGACCACTAACAGCTTAGAACACACTCTCTAGTGTTCCCGTAAAAAGAGTTATTTCAGGAGCACGTCAGTCTGCATGTTTCCCATAAATGAACCCCGCTTCCTCCGACGGGACGCGCAGAAAGAGCTTACCTGTTCACCATGTGGGGTGGACATGAGAAAAACAAGACCAGGGCATAGAGAAACACAGAGAGAGAGAGAAGACCGCTGTCTGATTCCATCCTGACACTCGGACTTTTCCGTTACATTCAGCATACAAAGCATTCCCTGTTCGGACAGGACTATTTTCGGAATGCCTGTAGCTAAACGTGTACGTAAACGAGCTATTAATAGAATCACTCCTCTAGTGCCTCAAAAGAAAAACAAAAACGCTGACCGCTACCTTTTAAAAATAAAATTATGAAACATGTAGCTGTTTTTCATTAGTTAATACATTCTGTATGGTTTAGTAAAGCCTTCAGTGTAAATGTAAGAGCTTTTACTGCCACGATTCCTCTGAATGTAACAGTTATTTCAGTGTTCAATCAGAAAGTGGCTTTATCGTTTGTTGTTAAAAACTAGTTAAAGGGACATCATGACACTGTATAGTTATAATTAGTAATGCACAGACAGAATTAGTTTACAGTCTTCATTTACTTTAGCATTACTAAAGCATTTGTGTTTTTGCATGTTCTTACAGCTCTATCTTTGATCTACTCACTGAAACATGTATCACTCCATTACTAAGAAGACCTGCTAGCTTCCTTTAACCGATGAAGATACAAAAAGATAAGGAGAAGATGAACAACAAAAAAACAAAGAGATGTGGTGCAACATTTCCACTTACAATATTTTATCTTTAAAACAGATACATAAATTGTTGATGCTTCAAATAACATTTTGACACTACTGGTCAAAAAAGTTAGAATAATTGTATTTATTTATTTATTTACGCTCACCAAGGCTGTATTCATTTGATCAAAAATACAGTAAAAATTGTGAAATATTATTACAATTTGAAATAACTGTTTTCTATGTGAATATATTGTAAAATGTAATTTATATCCTGTGATCAAAGCTGAATTTTCAGCATCTTTACTCCAGTCTTCAGTGTCACATTTAGCTTTGATCACAGGAATAAATCA
Organism: Chanodichthys erythropterus; assembly: GCF_024489055.1. Classification (NCBI taxonomy): domain Eukaryota; kingdom Metazoa; phylum Chordata; class Actinopteri; order Cypriniformes; family Xenocyprididae; genus Chanodichthys; species Chanodichthys erythropterus. Next base: position 12,613,312 of record NC_090236.1, read on the forward strand.
TATTTTAAAATATATTCAAAGAGAATTTTTACTGTATTTTTGATCAAATAAATATAGTGTTGGTGATCATAAGAGACTTCTTTCAAAACCATTAAAAACAATTTTTATTCCAAACTTATAGTATAGTAGACCAGTATAGTAGTCTAGTTTAATGAGTCCTCTATAATTAATCTGACTTCTTGAACACTGTGATCTGTTTGATGAAGGATGAAAGATCTGGCTGAACATCCAGAACCAACCGAACGAACACCATGCCGTACCTGAATCTTTAGGTTTGGGACTCTTTGACTTCTGGCTGATTCTTCTGCTGAAGGGACTGGCCTGTGGGGAAGAGAGAAAGAGTGAGATGGAAACCACAGGGCATTATGGGAATGACAGTGCACTAACTGTAAGATGTAAAGTATCTGGCAAAATACAACATGACATGCTTCTCACCACATGCCAGCTCTCCAGGATAAGAATTTACTCTGGGAATTATTTAATCTTTTAAATGCAAAAAAATCCTAAACCTGAAAATGTACATTTACATCTACATATGCTTTTTTGATTGACTTTTTATTTAGGGGCACGTAAAAAAAAAAAAAAAAAAAAAAAAGAGTAAAATAGTTTCCATCTATATGGACCAGGTTTTTTTTTTTTTTTTTTTTTTTTTACCTTGAATTGACTTGAGGAACTTTCACCAAAGGGATCAGAGTTAGCGAACGGGTCTTTGAAGGGGTCGTTCTGGTGGAATGGATCTCCTCCAAACGGATCAGCTAGAGAACAATAATTCACACAAATGTCAAAACACAGAAACCCTACAACTTTTTGTTCTTTCTAAACACTTCATAAAAGTTACAAATGTATTGCTGAAACGCATTACAAAGACTGTGAATTGTGTAATGCTTAGTTGTGAAGTTAGAGCGTTAAACAGTTTTTCACCAAGTCTCTGCTCAGGATTTTTTGGGCGGAGCTAAAATGGGGGTCTGATGACGCACTTGGACCCCCGAGCATAGCTCCTCCCCTAACACTATATAACTGTCGATTAAGCACCGAGCGTGGCGCCGCCCCTAACGCTACAGCGGTTCACTCGCTCAATCTCGAGTGTCATTACCGTTATACAGCCCTTTGCACATTTAGCTAGTAATGCCTTCGTCATGCAAATGCATATTACATGGTTGTTATATACAATACGCTTGGTCTCCTTTTTTAAATTTTCTAAAACAATGATATGAAGGATTCTAAAGTGATCGGCTGCAGCTCTCGCGAGTGGGCGTGGTTTCAGCGCTGACAGCGGACACGCCCCCAGCGTTTGAGAGCAGAGAGCGATGCCTATTTTTCGATATTTTGATAACTTATTTCATTTACTTGCAGATTCTTTTAATCATTCAAATTTGCCTGGGTGGTTAATAACAAATTTTTCTGCGGTGTGACAAACTCAGAACACATACTTTAAAATGACTTTACAGGGACTTTAAGTACTTCTTTTTTACATCCAGTGGCCTAAACAAGGCAAGTCATGCATTTAGATAAAATATCAAAGCAAGTTCAATCTGCAAACAAATAATGCTAGAGCAAATTATGCTAGCAGTTTATTACTATGGATGAGGGATTTGTTCAAATCCATAAGTCTAAACTATAGTAATAGAGATTCTTGTCTTAGCAAACACTACTAATTATAAATAAATAAATAATAAATTAATGAATTTATAAATAAAATTATTAAATACAAAATAAATCTAATTATAAAAATAAATAATAATAAATGAAAATAATTATAAATATATGAATGAATAAATAAATATATAGTTTGTTTGTTATTTAACTATATAAAATAACTAAATAATAAATTAATTAATTAATTATAAAATAAATTAAATTATCAATAATAAATAAATGAATTAATTAAAAATAAATTAAATTATTAAATATAAATATATTAATGATTAAATAAATATATGTATAAATAAATAAGTTTGTCATTTAACTGTATAAAATAACTAAATAAATAAATTAATTTATTATAAATAAATTAAATTATCAATAATACATTAACTCATTACAAAAATAAATTAAAAAGAAATCAAATTATTATTAATAAATTATAAAAATAAATAAAAAAAATAAATATTAGTAATAAATAAATTAATTAAGTTAATGAAGTTTGTTACTTAAGTGTATAAAATATCATTTTAAACAGCAGGATTTAATTAAACACTTTGTTTAATAAATAAATAAATAAATAAATAAAATGCTACACAGACACTTCAAGGAACATTTTCAATGAATCAGTTAATAATTTTGGAACTTGTTGAATTAAATGAACCATATGAAAAAAAAAAAAAAAGTCTAACTAGTTAGTTAAGTTAGAAACAGAAACTACTGAACACTGAATATAACACACACTGAGCATGCACTGAATTGCTAGATGTATTAAGGTAGAGAAAAGCCCACCTTTACTGAAGGGGTCACTTTTGAAGGGGTCTTCGCTCTGGAAGGGGTCTGCGTTCAGGCCTTGAGAGGTGGAACTGTTAAACATGGCCATCCTGGACTTAACCAACGAATCCTCCTGAAACACACACAGCATTCAGCTCGTGTTTGCTCTCCTCCTCTGACTGCGGGGAAAATATTATCATTGTAATGAGTATGAAGAGGGCATCGTTCAGCTCTGTAGGCCACCGGGCCGCGTCCTCATTTCCTGTCCTGGATCTTCTGATGTCAGACGTCAGAGACGGCTCTCTTTTGAGGAAAGAGTGAGCTGTTTGACTGTTTGACAGGGGGCCAGTGTGTGGCATAATTACGTTAACAATAACAAGAGTAAATGCACTCTGACGGATGTGTGCGCGGTGTCATGTGGTTCCTCTTTAACCTTTCGATGGAAGGCCAAGCTAAAGTTACTTTAAATGAATGGACTGAAAAAGTAATAAGACCTTTTTTTTCATAATTTAAAGATTATTCAAGGCTTAATACAACTTGCAAAGCCAATAGACCCCTTAAAAGTTTGTAAACATTGCAACGTTTCCTGGTGGGCGGGGCTTAGCTGGAGGCAAAAAGAGACGCTGGACCTATGCGCTGGACTCAATGTTGACAAGCGTAAGCTAGCATGTTTTAGGAGGGATTTATTAAACATAGATGCAGAAGAAGGTTCAGAACTGTCCGAATATGTACAGTCACTGACTCTGCAGGACCATGACAGCTATTTTTGCAAATTAACTTAAGTTTTGGATATTTCCTAGACAACATACAAATTACTTTCGGGTGGTTCGGGGAATTTTGTCAAGGCTTATTGTCTAATGTAACCTAACGCTGGGCTAACTATGATTATGGCTAGCAATGTAGATTATTTTAAGAGAACATTCAAAGGATGGCACACACATCTATCGCTGTATGTTTGTTTAACATTTAAGCTAGCTAGTGCGCTGAAAGTTGGCAACTTTTCACCTATAAAACAGAAACGTGCTGATTTGTACTAGATAAAACCAACTCACCATTACATATGCATCGATTATTTTACCTGATATGAAGTGTGCACTGCAAACACGAGCATTATTTATGATCGTCTCCGTCCAGTCTGTACGCCGTATTGCTTTCAACCACAATTATCTTTTTGATTTCTGTGAAGGAATGTCTGCCGGGATCTGGTAAAACTTTAGTTTTGAACCAAAAGTCCTGTTCCTTCTATTCTGGCAGCCAAAAACACAACAAGACGACATTTTAAAGTCAAAACATCAAACTTTTAGCGCGCCCGCTATTATTCTTATTTATGTTTTGCCTCCAGCTAGAGCGGTGACGTCACAGTGACGTAGGCGATTAAGGGGTCTATTTAGCCTTTGTTTTTACCAAGGCACTTAGTAAATGACTTTTTGTTTGTTTTAACCTCTCGATTTGTAAAAACAAACGAGAAATGTGTTTACAGTAAATACACAGATAAACAAACCAAACTGTTTCCAAGTTTCCAAACCTTTTGACTATGACTTTACCAGCCATTCATTATTAGCGGATGAGGAAAAATCATTTAACAAAGAGATTTTTAGCCAATTAGATATTTTATAGTTTTCCTGATTTTTCATGTTTCTTGTCCATGACTGGAAATCGCAATTTAAAAATTCTAGGTTTTCCATGATAATTTTTTCCATTTTCTTCATTATTCATTACATTTATTCCAAAATGGCATATAATTAGTTAGTTGAAAAAAAGCGGAAATAAAATAAAATATAAATATTAGATGAAAAACTTTTTTTTTACAAAATCAGAAATATTGCCGGCAACTAACTTAAATGAAATAAGCTGAAGTTTAAATAATAAAATTACTAATTCTGAAATAAAAATAAGTGAAAGATACTTAAAAATGATAATGAAAACAGCACATATAAAATGCCAGTGGGCGGGGCCTATGATGCAATGATGTAAAACTATTCGTTGATGTCTTGCTCTGTAAGCAGACATATGCAAATGCATTTGCCCATGTGACGTCAAATATCACCTAATATCAAAATGGGCCATTTTTGGAGCTTGTTTAAATAAATGCTTTGATTATAACGAGGAGGACATTTTAAGCACTGAAACTTACAAGATGTTTTAATGATACCTCTTATATGTCATATGAAGACCTCTTATATGTCAAAAGATCAAGGAAATTTTTGATTTCACCCCTTTAAACTAATTTCACGACCAGCAAAAAAAAAAAAAAAAAAAAGCAAACCTGTTTCAAGACCAACAGGAGGAGACAATCTGAAGTTGAAAATCTACTTCAACCTCTGCGCACAGATCCGCACACCTGTATCTCTCAAAATCACATGCACTTAAAAACCACAAGACAACACGATCAAGACATTTCTGAAACGTGCCGTGACTCCTGACCTTGCCATCGATGCTGGCGCTCTCCTCAGCGATGAGCTGGTCCAGTTCGGCCAGGCTGGTCACACTTTCGTTGAGAGCTTTGCTGTAGCGCTCGATTGTCTTATTAAGTTCCCGCTGGGTGTCCTGTATCTCGCTGAGCTCAATGCGCGTCTGAGGGAACATGATCACAACTGAAATGTCAAGTACTGCCAATAAGAAGTTTAGAACATTACACACACATCAGTAAATCACATGTCTCTAGGCCCTGGGGCAGCAAAAATTATGTTCTTCAGATTTCACTGATAGGGAATTTTTTACACCATGCAATGCAAGGTGTATTTTGATATGCAAAAATGGGACAAAAAATAATTCTAAAATACATTCAGGTGATACTTTTTTTTAATAGTATTATAGTATATTATATAAAAACGTATTTAATTGTTTTTCATGAATGTATTTCTCAACAATAAAGAGCAATGTGTAACATTTTAACCAGATTTAGTGCTACACATTCACTTTTAGTTGTTCCCCACTAAATTATGTTTTTTTCACTAAATGTTTAGATTTTATACAATTATTGTGTACTGATGATTTTTCTACAGTAACTTTTGTTGCTGAATTACCCACTAACCTAGTTTAATAGTATTTTTGTCATAGATTATGATTTTCATTTGTTGTTTTTCTTTATAATGACATTGTGTTTAACAGTGATTATCAGAGGTATAGAAATTCTACACTGATTTAACAAAAAAAATAAAATTTATTTTTATGGATGAGGGATTTGTTCAAATCCATAAGTCTAAACTATAGTAATAGAGATTCTTGTCTTAGCAAACACTACTAATTATACATAAATAAATAATAAATTAATGAATTAATTATAAATAAATTATTAATTATTAATTAAATAAAAAATAAATCTAATTATAAAAATAAATAATAATAATACATGAAAATAATTATAAATATATGAATGAATAAATAAATATATAGTTTGTTTGTTATTTAACTATATAAAATAACTAAATAAATGAATTAATTCATTATAATTAAATTATCAACAATAAATGAATTCATTAAAAATAAATAAAATATAAATATATTAATGATTAAATAATTATATATGAATGAATAAAGTTTGTCATTTAACTGTATAAAATAACTAAATAATAAATAAATGATAAATTAATGAATTAATTATAAATAAACAAATAAAAATATCTAATTATAAAAATAAATAATAATACATTAAAATAATTATAAATATATTAATGAATAAATATAAGAATAAATAAATAAGTTTAACAAAAAAAAAAAAAAATTGCTGGCATCGGATGGGTTCTAAAAAAAATGGTATCGGTGCAACCCTAGACGCAACTCACATGTAAACCTTGAATGACCTAAACGGCACCTAGTAAAAACAACTTGATTAATATGCAACGGATGCATGATGGTGTTTGTGACCTGGTCAATCTCGTCCTGAGATGTTTTGAGCAGTTTGAGGATGCTGTCTAGCTTGGCTTTTCCAGCAAGCAGACTCTCTTCCAGACGCTGCTCCTCTTGTTCAAGACAGTACAGGTCCGTCTTCGTTCTGCTCATCTCCTTCTCCTGCGTCTGCATGTCTGACTCCTGAGACAAGATCTGAGTCTGCAGCGATGTGATCTAAACACACACAGAGTCAAAAGATGACAATTATTCAGTCATTTATATAAAAGAATCATCATGCAAGTTTCAGAATCAGAGTCAGACTTTGGATTTTCAGCATAAAAAGTGGTTCAGGTCATAAATTGATAAACTTCTAGACTGTCTAGTCAAGTCTATAGATAGTGAAAATATTTTGGCTGCCACCAAAATGAATCTTTGTCCCGCCAAAGCTTTAGTTTTGTTCTCATCCAGCAGTGTGAGTGCGGTCAAATCAATAAGCAGTCTGATTGACAGTATACTTTTTTTAATGTTAATTTAGATTATATCGAATATGCGTCAACATTACAGTATATTTGCTAATGATTGTCTTCTATGCCAATTTAAATCAGAAACCTTAGCGTTCTCCTCCTGCCGTTTGCTCTTGGTCTCATCCAGCGTTGTTTCCAGCTTGGCTCTCTGTTGCTCCATCTCACTGAGTCGATCCTGAGCGCCCCGTTTCTGGTGCTCCAACTCCTGAAGACCGACATTTTCACGCTCCAGGTCTCTTTGCACCTCCTGCACAGAACCATTATTTTATCCACCTTATTTTTAACGTAAGAGCTATTGTACGAGCGAATGTACGAGGCTTAGGTTGTCATTCACTTAGTTATTTTAGCTGTATAAAAACATATTGCAAAGTGGCATTTGTTATCATATCATTTTAATATATTGTCGTAATTATAACTGTACAATGTTATTTGTTATATGTAAAAATAAAAATATGTACAAGTCCTTACCTGGGCTTCACTGTTCTTCTGTCGCAGGACTTCCTCTTTCTGTCTGATTTCTGTCTCTAATAAGCGTTTCTCACTATGAAGCAAGCAGTGCACAAAAAAAAAGAAAATAGTTAAAAGCAAAAAGAGTAAACCGCAATAAGTAATTAATAGAATGCAAGATATGTGGTTATGTGTAGCATATAATTCTCCATCTATAAACTCTCTGACCTCTGCAGCTGGGAGATTTCCTGGTTGATGTCATCAAGATCCTTGCTTCCCGTCAGCTCAACCAACCCAACAGAACTGCTGCTGTCCTGGAAAAATCACAGTATGTAAGAGACAGTCATATTCTGTCATCTAGTGTTTGACTGTGTGTAATTATGCAGTGCTCATCCATGAGCACTAGGTGGCGTTCTCATTGCCTGAACATAAAGACAGACCTCACAGCAACATAAAGACTAAATTTACCTTCTGAATAAATGTTTTTGGTCTGTAAATTATGCGTCAGTGCATGTGACTTTAAAGAAAATTAAAATTTGTTTGTATAATATTTTTAAAAATTATTTTCTAAAAGATGTAACCAAGACCATGCAGGCAAGGAAAAATAATATAAACCAGTAATATTACAGCCCACTTTTCATGAACCATTCAAATCCTATTGGATAAAACATATTCTGTTGTAATTTGAAAAACAAGTAAGTATAAAATATATACAAAACAAGTATAAAATATATTAACGGTGTGTTTTTGCCTTGATTAATGGGACAGTATGAAGTTGACAGGTATGTAGAGAGAGAGGAAGAATGCAAATGTGTCATCAGAAATCAAACCAGATTATTAAATTAAAAGGAACCTAAGAACACAATTTATTCTCACAGCTTTTCATGCATGTCAATCAATAAAGCTTCTCCCCACAGGAAACGCATCACAGTTTTGTCTGACTCACTTACCCTTCTCAGACTGGTCAACGGGGTCAATTCGGACATGACTGACGGTGTGAATCCAGAGAGGTTCTGGATTATAAAGTAACAAATAAAATAATCCAATCAGATAAAGTACCTTTCATTTGTAAAGCAGTGAATAATCTGGATTACCAAAAATGTGCATTATGTGCACATGTTATGCTATATTTTAAAAATGTAAAATGTTTCAAAATTTATGTAAAATGTAACATTTTCACGTTATGCAATAAATCATTTGTAAAAAAAAAAAAAAATTATTTTATTATGCGACGGATGTTGGTAGGTTTACGTAAATCGCAGCCACCGCACTAACCATTACTTTTAATCAAAGGAGACGTAGGCGTAGGTTATCCAAGTATTGATGGGAAGGAAAGCCCCTTACTTGGGAGCGACCAAGTATGAGGTGTTTCTGGGAGTTTATTGTACGCGATATCACAGAGGAACTGTGGATTCAGAACATCCGAATGAACAGATCAACCTTTTTTGAGTTGTGCAATGCAAATAGGGCCTCTAGTAGCACCTGCTGCATCATGCATCATGCTCAAGGAAGCCAGTTTCTACAAATAAACGCATAGCCATAGCCTTTTATAAACTGGCTACCTGTGCAGAGTACAGGGCAGTGGCTGAGACATTTGGGGTTAGCAAAACAGGCTGCGTAATATCATTGCACTGCTGCAGCCATGGAACGGCAGCAAAGTTCCTTGATTATTACGCCTGAATGAGAGTATAGTTCCTAGCCATATCAGCCTAGAAAATCGCAACTTTTTATTTTCCGTCGGTCTTAGTACACGATTTAACTACAGAAGAGTCAAGTTTTAAATATGAAAAATATCGAAACTCTTTGGTCATTTTTAAGCGCGATGCTAACGGTCTAATCAGATTCAATGAACTATGCTAAGCTATGCTAAAAGTGGTACCGCCAGAACCGGAGATCGGCTGAATGGATTCGAAAACGGTAAAACTCAACTGTTTAACTCTAGGGGAGTTGGAAAATGAGCCTATTTTCAAAAAAAGTGGAGTGTTCCTTTAAACATCAATCATTTTAAAAAGTTAAACATTTTAAATACAACAGTCTCCGTGCTTGCAGCGTCACAGATATTAATATTGTAACGATTTATAAAAGATGAATCTCTGTCTGGCCATCTGGAATTTTGGTATGGAGATAAAGGTTATAATTATATATTTTTTGTAGTATTACACCACATCGTGTATGTATATTACCACCATTTGTTGTTTTCTTGTGGTATGAGATAGAGCGTTAGGACCCGGAAGCGCTGCCACGTGACGTCAGACTTAACAACCGAATATGCACCAAACTTATGAAAAAGTACATTGCTTTGCCAAATGTTCATAACTTTTATGTATGTCATGCGAAAAAAACAGTTGCAGTTTTGTGAAATATTCCTTTTTAGAATTGCCTGAAAGACCACCTCATGAGAGCGTAAAATGTTTTTGCGACATATGGGAGTTTTCGTGAAATTGGGCGTATTTTCAATTTGTGCAATTTGAAGGGTAATGGAAACGCAGCTTTTGTAAGTGTTAGAAAAATATTGTTATAACAAATGAGGAGCGCTTGATGCTGCTTTTGATTCATATACATGCAACGCGAGAGGATGCATGTGTGCGTTTTGTCCACTCACAGGTGTGCTGGTGGCGCCTCTCTCTGACGGTGGTATCATGTCAGGGGTCAGACTCTGAGGAGGGTCCACTCCTTTAACTTTCTCCTGAATCAGGTGCATCGCCAGACAGAACTGCTCTTTGGTGAGTTTGCCGGTACGTTGAGTGTCCGCCAGCGACCTGCAGGCCAAAACAACAGACAACGATATGCTTCCACTGTATGAAGACAAACATGAAAGACAGATATTGTGCAACACATTATCATAAATCCTACAGCTGTTGGACTAATGGAAGAACACAAAAGGTTCATTTTGCAAGCTCAAGCATGGTTTTAAAAAACGCTGTGGGTGACTTTACTAAGAAATACCATTGCATTTCACTGTTTAATCTCACCATATGTGTGCCAGGACGCTCTGAGGCAGCCGAGAGTTCATGAAGATATCCTTCACCTCACCTCCTCCAACCATCCCATCAAAATCAGAGTCTGCCAGATCAAAGATCTCCTCGTACTGCTCTCTGTCATCCGCCGGCACCACCCAGTGATCTGAGGATGGCTGCAAAACACATTTATGAAATAGTTAGAATTGCATTTGATTCATCTTATTTTTTGCAAAGTGCATTATGTGCATTTTCTATATGCGTCAGCCAAAATTTGCATTATACAATGCAATGTCCTTTGGGTGCGTTCAAGTTGCATCAGAAAGATTGTAATTACGAATTAAATGTATACTGTATGTATGATCCCACAAAGTCATAATTACAAGTGGGAAACGCTGGAAGTTTCCAAGTTGGGGGTGTCAATGAGAAAACATGTCGGAATGCATCAGTATTAATGATAAATTTGTTAAATAAATTATTATTTTTTGATTTACAATAAAACTATCTGAGTTGCATGTACAAACTGCCATAGTATTGTACAATTATGATAGAATATATTCAATTTACACTCATTTATAAAAGTAAAAACATACCCAATGCACATTATTTATCATTTTGTAGATGTAGAAATAAAAAATCTTGTTGAATTTTAGAAAAACGTACCATCTTGCTCCAACCAAAGTAATTTTAACACATCTAACGTCATAATTATGACTTCACATAAGTACAAACTTCCCAGTAGCACTTGAATGTGCCGTTCGCTTCGACTACGTTGAATGAAATGGCATTAATATGCAAATATATGCAATTATTTTGATGCAAAATAAAGATAAAAATGCAAAATAATTAGATTTATTTACACAATCAAAGTTTTTTTATGCAGTCAGTCAATTTCAGGGTTGTACAGTACGACAGTTTTGCATGTGTGTGAGACGGAGCTATTTGTTTATGTGAAGTGAAAGTTTGTTTTGTGTAATATTGCAGCGCTCTGCTTCCACTCCCTGCAGGCACACTTTTTTCCCCCAATCATACGCTGCAGCTTTCATGGTGTCAAAACGACAGCCAGTTAATGCATATCGGGTTGTGTAAATACAAGTAGCTACTGCTTAAAGTCTGACACACTAGAGTGATGAAGAAACATGCATGAATGAGAAAAAGCACAGAACACTATGAAGCGCAATATGCTGCGAAAAAGAACTCAATGCGCCGCTCGTGCGCTGACTCAAGCCTTTTCACTTTCGCACCATGACCGTCCGCTGAAATACGCATCAGATGTGTTTATAGTTGATGCTCTCCATTTTACTATTTTCTGAAAGGGGGTTATTTGAAGAAAGAATCCTCTAGTCTAAACCAATTGAAAGTAGTGGTGAGAAGTATTTAGACGGAACAATGTCATATCATACTGTCAAACGTTAAATTTAGTTTTGGCTTTGAAGTCAATCATGTCCCGGGTAAAAAAGTAATATAATTAAAATATATTGGTGACACTTTACAATAAGGTTCATTATTTAACATTAGTTAACTACATTAGTTAACATGAACTAATGATGAACTGCACTTATACAGCATTTATTAATCTTTGGTTATTTCAATATTCACTAATATGTTATTAAAATCTTGTTAACATTAGTTAATTCACTGTGAACTAATGTGATCAAACAATGAACAACTGTATTTTCATTAACACGAACTTAGTAAATACAGTAACAAATGTATCGCTCATAGTTAGTTCATGTTAGTTAACTAATGTTTAACTAATGAACCTTATTGTGAAGTGTTGCCAATATATTTATAATAAATAAAGTTTAAATCTATTTACATATTTACTGACATATCGCTTGAGGCTTACTGATATAAAAATTATAATTAAACTTTAGAATTTAACTTGTGGACAATGCAAATTTCTTAATATTAAGTCTAAAATGTGTGTTTATGTCACTATTGATAAGGATTGTATGATCTTTGAATAAAATCAGTCTTTAAATGCAAGATATTTAAAGTATATCTAAAGTATACATGCAATAGTTCCACTTTAGCACAATCAAATATACTTTAGTATACCTTTATTTGAACCTCAGCACTACTTCTGCACAATTAAAGTGCATTAAACAAAAAAATGAGTTGTTCCAATTTAGCAGACTTTTAAGTATACCAAAAGTACAACTGTAGGGTATTTTTAAGTACATAAATATTTAAATGTATTTGTAGTATGATTGGCATGAAATAAACGTATTTTAAATACATTTTAGTATGTTAGGGTAATAGTGCAATATATAGCGCAGTTAATAATTTTCCTAGGAAAATACAACATGCACAAGAAAAATAGGCTCTTTATTAACCATAATTTAATGAGACTTCTATTAATATATATTTCGGTTCATAAACTCAACAAAAATGCAATAAGATAATAAATTAGTATTTAAAATACAAAATACGGCCTGCATTTTGGTAACACAGTGCCTATTTAAAGTAAATAATCAGGTCATATCTCTATAAAAATGTGTTAACTACAGCTGTCATACTGAATATTTTAATTCCTCCCACTGATTTTTATTTACAGTACAGTCCAAAAGTTTGGAACCATTAAGATTTTTAATGTTTTTAAAAGAAGTTTCGTCTGCTCACCAAGGCTACATTTATTTAATTAAAAATACAGTAAAAACAGTAATATTGTGAAATATTATTACAATTTAAAATAACTGTTTTCTATTTGAATATATTTGACAAAGTAATTTATACCTGTGATGCAAAGCTGAATTTTCAGCATCATTACTCCAGTCTTCAGTGTCACATGATCCTTCTGAAATCATTCTGATATGCTGATCTGCTGCTCAAGAAACATTTAATGTGTACAATTGTACAAAATATTTGTGTACAATATTTTTTTCAGGATTATTTGATGAATAGAAAGTTCAAAAGAACAGTGTTTATCTGAAATCTAATCTTTTGTAACATTATAAATGTTTTTACTGCCACTTTTGGTTGATTTAATGCATCCTTGCTGAATAAAAGTATTCATTTCTTTAATTTCTTTTCAAAAAAATTAAAATAAAAATTCTTACTGACCCCAAACTTTTGAACGGTAGTGTATAATGCTACAGAAGCTTTGTATTTCAGATAAATGCTGTTCTTTTGAACTTTCTATTCATCAAGGAATCCTGAAAAACTGTTTTCAACACTGAAAATAATCATAAATGTTTCTTGAGCAGCAAATCAGCATATTAGAATGATTTCTGAAGGATCATGTGACACTGAAGACTGGAGTAATGATGCTGAAAATTCAGCTTTGCATCACAGGAATAAATTACTTTGTCAAATATATTTAAATAGTACACAGTTATTTTAAATTGTAATAATATTTCACAATATTACTGTTTTTACTGTATTTTTAATTTAATAAATGTAGCCTTGGTGAGCAGACGAAACTTCTTTTAAAAACATTAAAAATCTTAGTGGTTCCAAACTTTTGGACTGTACTGTATGTGCATCGTATTCTTTAATTGCTAAATTAAACATACAGCGTTGTTACGCCATTTGATATCAAGGTTGCTTCACAAACTATTATTTCAAAAGTACATGCAATACATGAATATTCCTTTCAAAACACATGCACACTTTTGCACAAATGGTTTGAAGACAAGAACTTCACAGTCTATAAATCTCAAAATGTTCACTATTTTTTGGTACCTGGCAGGTCATGGAGTTTAAACTCAAAGTCATGTGTGAATGAGAACGTTTGAGATTATATCTTGGGTTCTGGTACAGGTTTAGTCACTGTGAAACTAACTCACTTGGTGAAAGAACTGTAGGTTTTTTACGGTTTCTAAAAAATGTAGCAAATCAAGCACAATCAACCAAACTTTCACTTTTAAAATCTGTGCATTATCTTGTAGTAAACTTTACTCTCCAGGAGCTGCTAATAATGTGGTTGGACAGGTATGTTGTGTTACACAAGCACATCCGACTTGGTGTTCACCTGTGTGAGCGTTTGAGGCTGCGGTGGTGTCGGGGTGGAGCGCTTGAACGAGTTTGATGGAGACAGATTTGTGCTGCTGCCCAGAGGACTCTTGGAAAGCGACGGCACGGGTCGCAGGTTCTCCATCAGGAGGAACGGACTAGTGGGAAGAACAGGAACTGATCCCGGGAGAGCGCCTGGAATCTTCTTACGTTTGGATGGAGGGATGAGAGTTGTAGGGAGGGTGGATGGCATAGGCTCCTTCTCTCTGGCTGCATAAACCAGATGCATTGCCTGCAAAAAAAAAATGATGTGAGCTTTTTTTCTTCCAGTCGACAAAAAAAGCATTGGAATTTCTCTTTCTGATTTATAGTTTATAATATTTATAGTTATTATAATATATTATAAGATTATAATATCCACAAATACTTACTCTATAATCTACTTTGAGACATATATATTGCATATTAAGCAGAGTGCATGATATAAAAATTAGTTTAGTAAAGTAACAGCACAGCTCTCCTCAACTCAAACGCTGCAGGACGATGCACACACTGAACTATAATACTTAGTGTTAAAGGTTTGATCACTTCACTAACCCTAAAGTACTACTAATAAATATAATTTGTTTGATGCATCATTTGACTCACCACTGAAAACTCATCTTTATCCAAGTGCCCATCTTTGTCAATGTCACTGAGATCCCAAATCTACAAAACAGAGAGATAAAAGTTGACAAAACATTCACTAATATAATAAAGATCTAAACAACATTATAAAGTATTTCAAATATTAGCAATATTAGCATGTTTATATTCTGCATAGGTCTGAATTGTTTATTTTTGGAACAAACAATCAGACCTTTTATTAATATACTTTTATTTATGTATATACACACTACTGTTTAAACGTCAGTGTCACATGATCCTTCCGAAATTATTCTAATATGCTGATTTGATGCTCAAGAAACATTTATGATTAATATTAATTTTGAAAACAGTTTTCAATTTTGAAACTATGATAAATTTTTTTCAGGATTTAACATTATAAATGCCATTACTGTCACTTTTGATCAATTTAATGCATATATTCATAAAATATTATTTCTTAAAAAATAAAAAATAAAAAAAAAACACAGTGACCCCAAACTTTTCAACTTTAGTGTATGTTTTTAAAGTAAAAAGTGCATTCTTTTTCTAAACAATTACCCTTATCTTTTCTACAGGATATTTTGATGTTTATATGCCTGATTTCACTTGAATCCAATTCTAGATTTATAAACAGCATCTACAGTTTCTAATTAAACCAACAAGACTTCTAAAACAATGGCCATAATATCAGTACAATATCAGTAAAAAATAAGAGGCTATTGGTCTAAAATGCATGCCTATTACAAAGTAATGCTGACATTCACCTTTCCAAGCACATCGAGAGGCAGGTTTGAGTTCATGAGGACCGGTTTCACTTTATCACCTGACAGCAGCCCACCAACTGGAGAGAGACTCTCAAATATCCCATCATACTTTGCTTTATCTTCCGGCTGGTGAAGCCAAGCACAATGGAGAAGAGACAATGAAGTATGGTGAGAGAATCTGCAACTGCATAAATGAGTTTTCCATCACAAATTGCATTTTATTCCAGTAATTCTGCACCTTCAACGTCCAGCTGGAATCAGCCGCAGAGGTTGTGATGTTCAGGGACGGGCTGCCCGTGTCTCTCTGCAAATCACAAACAGCAACACGGACATTTTGATTTAGCATGTGTTTTTATCCAGAAATCAGCATGCAAACACATTAACTGCGATTAACATCAGCAATTCAACTGGCAAGATATTTTAAGCATGTGACACTTATTTTTCACAAAGTAAATGTTCACACATCTTTCATTTTACACATGCTATTCCGATCAAATCTACTGATGAACAAAATGTGCATCGCTGAATTTCATTTCAGATATCCAGTGCCAACACTCACAAATTTCGGGATGGGTGCGTTCTGGCTTACACTGTTTAGACTGACATCACTTCCTCCTTGAGCAGAAGCCACCAGCCTCAGTGCAGTAAAGAAACCCTTAATAGAGATTGCAGTTAAACTCAAAACACCACAAATCAACTGCATTCATACAGATTCATCTCCAACTAATAATGAAGGCAGGGCCTGAGAATATTTTGAATGTGAATTTATTTGTTACAAATTTAAATAACTTATCTCCATTAAAGCCAACTTGTGTTGCTTTTTTAATTCAGCAAATGCTTTCATTTCCATAGCCAACACATTTTCCCAGATCATTTGCAAACGCCTATTCTGACAAGAAAAAAAATGTTATTTACCTTTTTATCCAAGTAACCTTTTCTCTCAGGGTCTGACAGATCCCAGATCTGTAAAGAGAGGCAAAGACACACAGTCATTTCCTACCAACAGCTCCAGCGCTGCATCTCAAGACGTTCAGTGATGTGATTATTTTCTCTCACCTGACCCAATGTGCTGTCTGAAAGCCCAGATTTCTTCAAGAACTGAGCGGCATCTGCAGCGCCCACTTTCCCTGTGTTTCCTGGATCCACCTGCAACAAACACGACAGGCCATCAGGGTCACTTACAATGGCAGGAAATAAAGATGAACAACACAATATCAATATCATCAGCCAATATATTGATATTATACTGATTACTGAAATTGGGAGCACACAATATTATTGATTCCATTTCAAAAAGCATTTGGTATTTCTGGGAATTTCCTGGTTCATCCCTTTCAGGAAGTTTAATGAATTTACCTGTCTGTAGAAGCTCTCATATGCAGCGTTTCCACTTGATAGCTGCAAAAATATGAATTAAAATTAATAAAAGAACTGCAAAATATATGGTAACATTTTACAATAAGGTTCCATTTGTTAAAAACATCATTAACTAAGATTAATAAAGGCTTTATACATATTTTCATTGCTACTTAAAGTGATAGTTCACCCAAAAATCATCATTTACTCAGCCTCAGGTTATTCCAAACATGTAAACATTTCTTTGTACTGCTAAATGCAAAAGAAGATATTTTGAAGAAATTTTGTAACCAGACTGCTTTGGGCTACCATTGACTTCCATAGTAGGAAAAAATATACTATGGTATTCAATGGTGGCCCAAATTCATAATGCTCCGAAACTTCCTGAAGCAGTGTTTTGAAATCGTCCATCACTATATAAGTCGTTATTTTGTTTTTTTTTGGTGCAAAAAAATTCTCGTGGCTTTATAATATTAATATTGAACCACTGTACTCAGATGAACTGATTTAAATATGTTTTTAGTACATTAATGGATCTTGAGAGAGGAAATGTCATTGCTGGCTATGCAGGCCTCACTGAGCCATCGGATTTCATCAAAAATATCTTAATTTGTGTTCTGAAGATGAATGAAGGTCTTACGGGTGTGGAACGGCACTATTTAATTACATTATTTTCATTTTTGGGTGAGAAAAGTGTTGGTAAAGTGTTACCAATATAATGAACTTGCAAGTTTGGGTGAATAGCATAAAGCTTGTCAAAAAAAAGGGAGGAAAAAAGTATTTGTATATATAACTAAGAACCATTTATATGTTTATTGAGGCATTATTTTCATAAAAAAAAGAGCACATTACTGATTACTGCAACTATTAATTTTGATTGCAATTATTATTATTCACATTGATTATTCTCAATAGATCACGGTCATGTGATTTTTGCAATAAATAGCATTATGTATAAATTAAGAATACTTTTTGATATTACAGTAATGGAAGGGCAGGGCAATGATGACGTCACAAGATGAAAACACAGCTTTCTCTCTTTAAAGAAGCTGTAAACAAAAAGACTGCTGACATAACACACCAGACTAATGTTTCTGAACAAAATTCTGAACAATTCACTGCTGTCACTGAATATAATCACATAAACATTGAGCAGTTTCGTATCAGTTTCGTATGTTACAGCTGTCATGGCATAAAGCAAGTCAAAAAGTTGCAAAACAGCGTCATTGAAAGCGCAAATCGGTCAGTGGTCAATCACTGGACATCGTTAAAATATATTACTAGACAAAATTGAAAAAATAAATAAGAAATATTGGCTAACAACAATCGATAATTGCGCGCGCTTCATATGAGAAGCCAGCGTTCACGCGTTTGAACTTAAACTAGTCGTAACGGTCTTTTATATAACCAGAGAACTTAAGTTAAATAAACCCTCTGAAAATGTATTTTACATTTTGATTTTAATCAAACTTTTAAAGTCATTACCTGACTGAGTGGAGTGAGCGCCGCCATATTTCCTGATTCACAAGGACGCGCACGGGAGTCTCGCGAGCGCGTACAGACAATGTCAAATCGTGGGGAAAAAAATAAATAAATAATTTATTAAAGTTAATAATTGGTTAAAGATTATATCATAAAGAAGTAATAATAATTTCCTTTTTTTTAGGAAAAGAAAATTCAGTTCAAGTATCAGAAGTGCTGCCCATTACTTAAGAAAACCAGTCAAACCAGTTCACTTCTTCTGTAAAATGTCTCCATCTTGTGAATCAGTTTTGGAAATGCAAGACATGAAAGGGGGTGAATGATGTGATTTTGCCATTATGGAAAACATGTGGTGTGAAAATACAACCTGAAAAGTTGGGACGTTTTTTAAATTTGAATAAAATGCAAACTAAAAGACTTTCAAATCACATGAGCCAATATTTTATTCACAATAGAACATGGATAACAAATGTGTAATCAGATACATTTTGCAATTTTATGCACAAAATAAATTCATTTCAAATTTAAACAGTTTGTGGTCAACTTTGACATATTTTTCGTTTAATGATGTGCCAAATGTTCTCTATAGATGAAAGATCTGGACTGCAGGCAGGCCAATTCAGCACATGGACTCTTCTACGATGAAGCTATGCTGTTGTAATAGCTGCAGTATGTGGTTTTGCATTGTCCTGCTGAAATACACAAGGCCTTCCCTGAAATAGATGTCGTCTGGAAACCTTTATATACCTTTCAGCATTCATAGTGCCTTCCAAAACATGCAAGCTGCCCATACCGTATGCACTTATGCACCTCCATACCATCAGAGATGCTGGCTTTTGAACTGAACGCTGATAACACACTGGAAGGCGAAGGCCTCCTTCCTCTTTAGCCCGGAAGACACGGCATCCGTGAAGCAGCCTTAACTGGCACAAAATAAAGTGTATTACAGATCACATCAGGACATCTGTAATGTATCTGCTTGTTTTACACTGTTTGACCACCAGGTGTTATTGTGAGCAAATGAAGTCTGGAGAAATGTACCCTTTTGTGAACCACTTGGCTGAAAAGCTTCAATGCTTCATGAGACTTCACTATCACCATCACTAATGCACTGTAGATGATGAGATTTGCAAAGCCTTTGCAATTTGACGTTGAGGAACAGTATTTTCCACAATCTTTTTATGCACTCTTTCACAGCTCTGCCCATCTTTACTTCTGTCTCTGTAATGCATCCCTTTTATAGCTAATCATGTTAAAGACCTGATATCAATTAACTTAATTAGATGTTCTCCCAGCTGAATCTTTTCAAAAGTTCTTGCTTTTTCAGCCATTTGTTGCCTGTAGCAGGCATCAAATTTGAAATGAGCTTTTGATAAAAGTGTAAAATTTCTCCGTTTAAACATGTTATATTATCCATGTTCTATTGTGAATAAAATATTGGCTCATGTGATTTAAAAAAAAAAAATCATTTTCATTTTATTCAAATTTAAAAAAAAAAAAAAAAAAACGTCCCAACTTTTCCGGAATTCGGGTTGTAATGCAAGCAACAACCTAAACATGTATTAGTCTGTTACTGCCTATTTTACCAGCTTTGGTGCAGTTCAAATGATGAAAAAGGGGATTGAATAATGTTTTGAAACATCTGTGAAACCCTCGATTTACTTCACTTTAGTGAGATGTTCACAAACCACTGCTTCAAGAGTTTGTGTTGGTTTGAAACAGGAACATTTTCTCATAAAGCTTAACATTTTTTAAATGCAACTCATATTATGAACCACAAATATTTAGAGTAAAGCTACATTCACTGATAAATTCACAAAAAGGCATATGGGAAATATGTGTTAGTAACCATGGACAAATGTTCTGATATCATCTTCATCTTTCTTCTGTGCGAATAACTTGAACTACATCAAAAGTTCTGGAGTATGAAACCAATGTGCTCAATATCACAAAATATTACAACTGCATGTACAATAAAGTTATTTATTAAAACTTTGGCATTAATTACAACTCTCAACATGTAAAAAGGTGGTTTAACATCACTAAACAGGATTTTCAGTACTAATCCAATTCGAACATCACAGTGTGTAGACAACTAGTTTATTTTAACGCGGTCTTGAAATTGCTGCAAATATTACCACATCCCTTATTGTAGCTAATTTAGTTTCAAGTAACAAAAGGTTGTTGTTTTTTTTAAACAAAACAAAAGATTTACATCAGCTACAAACTGAACATCACAAATGTTACTGCCACTGAAATCTAAGGTAAAACAAGCTCAAACTGCAACCTTCCTGTTGTAATAAATAGAGCTGGAAAATAAAAGGAATTTTACTGAATATCTTGTTTAGGAGATTAATAACATCCACAGCACATATTCTGTGGTAACAGAAAACAAAAGAACAAAATCATCAGTGCCAAAGGAACATTATGCCATTGTAAATTTTTTGCACTACAGTACAAACATTCATTGGTCCTTATTCATGAAAAACAAGCAAAATGAATTAATGTAGATTGTTCATAAATATTGTTTAGAAACTCATTCTGCAACAATTTACACTATTTTGTTCTGCTTATGTTTCAGAAACAAGGTCCACTGTTTGGAACCCAGCCTGTGATCGGATTAATCTCTTATCCATAAAAATAGGGCGAAAAATCACCATCCTCTTCTATTTTGTTTCATTGCACTTTGTGTTCATCACATTTTTGCAACTGTGAACTGTGTAACATCCCAGTAACATTATTTACTATAATTGTTATTCATGTAAACTTCATGAATTCAGTCCAATTCCTTCAAATCAACTGAATATAATTGACACCAACACCATGAACTAACATTGGGCATCGATTTTGCAGACATGAAAGGCACAATAAACTGATCATAGATCAGCGCTCAAAGATGTTACACATATCAGACTCCTGGTACCATAGAAGAAAAGACAATTCTTAAAAAAAACAAACAAACAAACAAAAACAGATTTAATTGGCTCATTAATGGTCGCAAATTAAATGTATGGGTTGAGAACATCCAGTCGCCCTTTTGACCCTGTATGACATCATGAGTTCCGTCTCTAAGAGCGACACGTTTAGAATGAATGCACTGCAGTCGTTTCCCTGGCAACCACGGAATGTGGACGTAATCTGCTTCCCCATTTACAGTTCGTCTTTAGGAAGCGTGTCCTCCTCTCCCTCCTCCTCCTCCGGAGGCTCGTCTGTCTCGTCCTCCTCCTCTTCCTCCTCTCCTTCATCTTCCTCATCCTCATCAGCTTCTGTGCTCTGCTCCTTGTTCTTCTCCTCCTCCTCTTTGCGTTTCTTCTCATCCTGTTCATCCTTCATTTTCTTCTCGGGACCCTGTGGCACGACAGACAGTTCACTAATTTAGTGACATGCAAAAATCAAACTCTTTTGCAATCATTTGCGAATCTATAACTGCTGGGTATCAAGGTAGCCGCCAATTTTGACACCTCACTAGGTTTGGAACAGAGAATTATTTTTTCGAAATCTTAATGCTTTTAGTATATGACAATCTCTGGCCTTTATACAGCGGTTAGTGTATGCATCTCGTACCTTTGTAGCACCCCACGTTTCATTTCCGAAATCCTCTGCTTCCTTCACATCATCGGTGATGAGGAAGTTGTCAAAAATAGTGCCAGACTTCACCTGGATTGACAAAACAGAAACAAAACATGATTAACAAGTGCTTTGTATACATACAGCTCTAAAGCTCTCTTTCCTAATTGAACCAACTGTAATAACATTGTAATAATAATTCAGTTGTAATTGCTGCCTAACACATTCATGGTGTTTTTTTTACTTGAAATGCACTATACAAATTGACTTGAATTTGAGGGAGGGTGAAAAGTGCCTCTTAGGGTTACAGTTTACACGACAACGATGTACTAAAAACAGAAAAGTTTTTTCTCAGTACAGATGAGAACGTTATCAAAACTATCCCCGTTCACACAGATCAGCCAAAATGACTAAAAACACTGCATTACTCATGCCAGACAAGTAGGTGGCGATGTCACTTTGTAAAGAAAGATTGCGCATTACCAAACGTGCATGCCTGTCCACTTCATTTTTAGAGTTTAATGCACTTTGATATTCTTCACATTATTTCCCTATAGCGGCTAATAAATCGGAAGTCTCACACATTCACAGAAATACATTAATTTCCGTGTTAACAAAAGTGGATAGACTAAAAACGTAATATGCATATGCATGCAGTCACTGTTTTCACAGATTCACGTTTTTGCGCTTTGATTCAAAAGTTTGCGTTTTCAAGCCACCAACACGCCGTTGTCATCTAAATGAACGGCCAAAACGCGTAAAAGGTTTTCCATTTTAGGTTGAAAATGGGGTCGTGTAAACAGTGGTTCAATGCACAAACACCATGTTAAAGGGATAGTTCAACCAAAAATGAAAAGTATCCTATGATTTTCTTTCCCTCAAACCATCCTAGATGTATATGACCATCTTCTTTCAGCCCAAACACAATCGGAAATATATTAAATAATACCCTGGATCTTCTAAGCTTCATAATGTGAATGAAGTCCAAAAAAGCACATCCATCCATGATAAAAGTAATCCATATGTCTTAATAAATGCCTTCTGAAGCAAAGCCATGGGTTTTTGTGAGAAAAATATCCATATTTTTAACTTTATAAGCTATAATTACTGGTTTCCGGCATTGGCCGTATGCGCGTTCATGAGAGAGTCAAGTTCCTTAGGTGAGAATTGACGAATGTGGAAGTGCAGAGCATAGAGCAAAACAAAACAGCAGCCACGAATTAGAAGTCTAAAACTAGAAATGAGAGAAAAAAAGAAAAGAAAAAAAAAAACTTCAGATGGAAGCCAGTGAATATAGTTTATAAAGTTTTAAATATGGATATTTTTCTTACAAAAACCCATCGCTTCTCTTCAGAAGGCCTTTATTAACCTGCTGGAGTCGTATGGATTACTTTTATGCCATTTTGGAGCTTCAAAAACTATTCACTGCCATTACAAAGCTGGGAAGAGCCAGGATATTATTTAATATAACACTGATTGTGTTCAGCTAAAAGAAGAAAGTCATACACACACCTAGGATGGCTTGAGGGTGATTCAATTATGGGATCATTTTCATTTTTGGCTGAACTATTCCTTAAAGCATGATGACGTACTTCACAAACACATTGACACGTTGGCATGTCCTGATTAACAGTCATAATAACACTTCTAAAATGGATTTCCTTTTCCCTAACACTTGCAAGAGTGTTTAATTTTTAGTTAATTTTTTTATGTTGCCCTTTTTTTTTTTGTTTTTTTTTTTAATGTCTCTACATGTTTATATTTTAGTTTTAGTCGTTTTAATACATGAAATTAAACTAAATGGAAATGAGAAATGTTTCCTTAGTGTTTAATTTTGTTTTTAGTCAATGATTATTTTACTTGAAGTAACAAAAACGCTTATGGTTTTAGTTTGTCAACTATAATAACCCTAATATTTAGTAATTCCTCTGAAAGTGCTTAAAGATGTGAGAGGAACTGCAATTTAGTCATTGATGCAAAATAGACAGAAAATGTTTCATTCAAGAATTACAATTCAGTAAGAATCTAGTTAACTGGTGCCACAGTTCAAAAGTAGTAAATATATAATAAAAACAGCACATTACGCTCAACACATTATACACAATTTGCTTGTCAAAATCACTCAAAATAGTGAATATTCAGTAAATCACGTATAAATCGAATAAATGCATTCCTTAAAAAGGACTTTAAAGGAGTCATGAATTGCATTTTGTGTTATAAAGCTTCCTGAGGTGCACTTATAATGTTAGTTAAATACAGCAAAAACTCTCATAATAAAGAAAATAGTGGCCATTTCATGGAAACACTAAGGCACTCTCCTACCTGCCAGAGATCCAGCCCAAGTACGCCAATGTTGTCGAATTTGTAGATCTGGGAGTCAGGAGAGTATTCAGGGTTGTCGATTTCAGGATGCACCCAGACGCCCTTATAGTTCGGGTTGTCGATCTGCTTGGGTTTCCACTCACCCTGCACCATAACAGAATGATAAATTAAGATCAGAGGCCTAAAACATTAGGAAGTAACAACAGTTTACAGAGCAGAAATCCCGTTTGGAGCATCTTTTAGTATGTAAATCTGAACCTTGTACTCCGGGTTTGGGATCATGGCAGGTTCCCACTCTCCATCCATATCCTCATCCCAGTCCTCTGGCTTCTTGGCATCAGGATCGGGAATATTCTCAGGCTTATCCCAGTCCTGACAACATCAGACAGCGGAGTTCATGAAACTGACCAGGCTGTGTGTCATTGGTGATATGAAGCAGGAGCATTAAACACAATCAAACCTCAGGTTTGGTGTCCGTCTCGTCGTCGATCTTGGCGCGGTCGTCCCAGTCCTCAGGTTTCTTGGCTTCGGGGTCCTTGATCTTCTTTGGGGGTAGGAAGTCCCAGTCCTCCTCCAGAGAGCCGGACTCCACCTTCTCATTGTCGATCTTCACCTCGTATGTCTGATCCGGATTCAGGATCAATGTGTACAAGTGAGTCAATTCATCATCCTGGAGAGAAAGATGGAGTTAGTTTAGGGAGCTTGTTTTAAAAATGACTTCAAATGTAAATTTCATTCTATGACACAGGGCTGCACGATTAATCATATTTTAATCATGATAATTTATGCTTCTCATGATTATTAAAAATAACCATTGTGTATTGGCCCAATATTTACACTGAAATTCTGTTCAAATTTTATTTGATCCAAGCCTGCAATAGTTTTTATGCTTGAGGTTGCCAGATGTCAAGATCTTAAATCAGAGCTTTTCTCTTAAAAAGGATACATTTCTGCTGGGTGTTTTACTTGATCTTTGCAATCTGGCAAACACGTGCATGCACTCAAAAAAATACACACTGATGATCTGAAAACTGTGGGGTTTTTTTCCCTGCATGTCATGTGCGGGGCTACAATGTGCGTACAATTATTATTTTGTTTCCTCGATTTGCTAAATCGTGAGCTCGACTTACGATTCGACTTACCCTTGATTTATAAAACATGCACACAATTTACCATTTCATTCCCTTGATTTGCTAAATTATGCGCACAATTTAGTACTTCGTTGCCTCGATTTATAAAACATGCCCATGATTTACCATTTCATTCCCTCAATTTGCTAAATCGTGAACAATTTACTATTTCCTTCCCTTGATTTGCTAAATTATGCACACAATTTACTATTTTGTTCCATCGATTTGCTAAATTATGCTCACAATTTACTATTTCATTCCCTCGATTTGCTAAATTATGCTCACAATTTACTATTTCATTCCCTCGATTTGCTAAATTATGCTCACAATTTACTATTTTGTTCCATCGATTTGCTAAATTATGCTCACAATTTACTATTTTGTTCCATCGATTTGCTAAATTATGCTCACAATTTACTATTTTGTTCCCTCGACTTATAAAACATGCCCATGATTTACTATTTCATTCCCTCGATTTGCTAAATCGTGAACACAATTTACTATTTTGTTCCCTTGATTTGCAAAATTATGCTCACAATTTACTATTTCATTCCCTCGATTTGCTAAATCGTGAACAATTTACTATTTCATTCCATCGATTTGCTAAATCGTGAACACAATTTACTATTTTGTTCCCTTGATTTGCAAAATTCTGCTCACAATTTACTATTTCATTCCCTCGATTTGCTAAATTATGCTCACAATTTACTATTTCATTCCCTCGATTTGCTAAATCGTGAACACAATTTACTATTTTGTTCCCTTGATTTGCTAAATTATCCTCACGATTTACTATTTCATTCCCTCGATTTGCTAAATCGTGAACAATTTACTATTTCGTTCCCTCGATTTATAAAACATGCCCATGATTTACTATTTCATTCCCTCGATTTGCTAAATCGTGAACAATGTACCATTTTGTTCACTCGATTTATAAAACATGCCCATGATTTACTATTTCATTCCCTCGATTTGCTAAATCGTGAACAATTTACTATTTCGTTCCCTCGATTTATAAAACATGCCCATGATTTACTATTTCATTCCCTTGATTTGCTAAATTAAGTGCACAATTTACAATTTTGTTCCTTCGATTTATAAAACATGCTGATGATTTACTATTTCATTCCCTCGATTTGCTAAATCGTGAACACAATTTACTATTTCATTCCCTCGATTTGCTAAATTCTGCTCACAATTTACCATTTTGTTCCCTCGATTTATAAAACATGCCCATGATTTACTATTTCATTCCCTCGATTTGCTAAATTCTGCTCACAATTTACTATTTTGTTCCCTCGATTTATAAAACATGCCCATGATTTACTATTTCATTCAAGACAATACTATTTCTTCACGAGTCGCTTGTGACACTAAATCTGCCTTCAAACCTTCGGTGATGAACTGTAATTAATCCATACATGGATCTCCAACATACACAACCAAATTGTCTCTATTAGAATATCTAATGCGAAGACAAATTCAGTGTCAGATATAAGCAGATCTACAGTGTCATTATTCGGCTCAATTTAGTCAGTGTTGCAAAGTTGGTGTCATTATCTAGATCAATTCAGTTCAAAAGTTGTTTTCATCTGATTGTGTAAGTGCATTAAGTGATAATATTACTGAATATGAATTGTCTTATAAACCCTTGATATTCTGGATTTAATATCACTAACTCACCTTGCATTTGATCTCTTTCTTGATGAGGTGGTTCTTGCCTTTGTAGTTGAAGATGACGTGAACTTTCTTGGTGCTGTAGCCGCAGATATCAGGCCCTGTTGAGATGATTAAATAAATTAATTAAGACTATATACTTTCACAGACACATAGGCGTTAACTAGAGAATCTTGGTCGACGTACCGAACATGAGGTAATACTGGGAGTCTCCGTGCATGTCAGCCTGGTTGAGATCAGCTGGGAAGACTTTAACGTATCCACCTCCGCAGTCGATCTTCTGCTCGTGTTTGACGGTAAATTGGATCACCAGAGGTTTGTCCTCATTGCTAAAGGAGTCGAAGCGGGCTGAGGTGGCGTAGAAACGGGCATCCTGACTGGTCTGCAGCCCTGTTGGTGAAGCAAACTCATAATTAATATCATCTTTACTGAACCAAAGTAGTTGTTTTTAGAGGTCGAGCGAACCACTCCTACCCTTGTCTTTCTCAGCATCTCCGTAGAAGTTTCCAGCGGTCAGTTTAAGCTGCCCGTAGTCAGACTTGTGCTCCGAGTTCACCCATCGACTCTTCCAGGCATCTGAGAATTCAGATAATAAAGTTAGAAACACAGAAAAAACAACACCGGGTAACGCAACTGTGACCAAGGATGAGTTGGGAACATGATTTCCATTCAAAAAAGGAGATTTCATCTCATCGCCAACTAAGTTACCCAACCCAAATTGTACAAGAAGGCATTTATCTAGCTCTTTATCTATGAGCTTGAAGAGGAAATGAGAGGAGTTTATGCGGGTGACACATTCCTCACGCATTTAATGAATGATATTTAAGGAAGTTGGCTGTTCTTGCAAACCCATTTGATAGACAGACAGTTTACATGTCCAAATGCAAGTTTTGCTTTCATTTTCACTAACAAATCCTGATATACTGGAATAAAATTTGTTCAATTAAGCAATTTGACAAGACCTTGAATGATGATGACCTATTAAATGCAGTGTGCATAATTTGATACTTTCTATTGCTGTCCGGCTGCAGGGGGTCTCAGTGGGTGTGGCCTTCTCATTCAAGAAACCTTTTTATTGGCCAAACATTTGGATACGCCCCTGGGTGCAAGACGAGTCATCAGAACCTTTGGTCCATTGTAGCGGGATATAAAAATGTGTATATATGCAAAATGCTTATTTTGTCAACTTTTTAGGAGTATATTGGGCATATAGATGAGCTCAAAACTAACATAATTCTTGATTTTATGAGGAAATACAACCAACTACATGATAACTAGTTACATTTAATATAAAAACTGTATATTTTAACCTAAAATATTGATTTTTTTCTTAAAAGTAAATTAACAACCCATCTACTGTAATGCACTTCTTCAGTACTGAAAGAAAGAAAGAAAGAAAGAAAGAAAGAAAGAAAAAAAGAAAGAAAGAAAGAAAGAAAGAAAGAAAGAAAGAAAGAAAGAAAGAAAGAAAGAAAGAAAGAAAGAAAGAAAGAAAGAAAGAAAGAAAGAAAGAAAGAAAGAAAGAAAGAATTTTTCAAGGTTTCATTTTTGCTCTGGCAAACTATGCATGAACCAATAATGCTGATAAGTAATAAGATTGACTTTCCTAGCATAACAAAAGTATAATTAAACATCATAATCTATTAATTTTTCATTCAACAACCCATTTTAATGTCACTGATTAATGTTGTGACCTACAAATCAACCATGACATGCAAGTTATCGATTCACTCACCCCCATCCAGAAACTGCTCTTTAAAGTACACCTCTGCATTGGCTGCCAATGCCAATAATGCAGCAGAAACAAACGGGAATAATGTAATAATCTGCATTTTGTTAATTTGTGGAATTAAGCCCGCACACTCCCTCTCTCCCTCTCGTGCTCGCGCTCTGCTGCTCTCGGGGTTTATCCGTGTCTCTGGAGAAGCGCGTGGCTGCACAGATGTCTGCCGTTCATTGGTCCACAGCTGACGCCCTCGACCAATCACAAGAGACCACGAAGTGAATGGCTCGCCTTCACACCGGATATTGTATCCGCCTCTTGTGCTGTTCTCCGACCAGTTGTTAGTGTACACGATGACCTGCGGTCTCGTCATATGACAGGACAATACAGACTCAGGATCAGTTTCTAGGACAACATCAGCGGGGTTTGAATGTGAGAATCTCACTCGACCGGCCAAGACGTGTACGCGGAAAACGGTGCTTAAATAAATATGGGGGTGTGTTTTCCTCTAAATACAGCCTACTCTTCTGTGTTTTATCTGTAGACTTTGATATGATGAAACTGTACAAGACAATACTATTGTGTTTAAGAGAACTTGTGTAAAGATACAAACCTTTTTTTACAGTCTATGATACAAACCCAAACAATTACTTCAAACCATGTGATATAGTCCATTAGGTTTAAGATTATACAAAATAAGAGTTATATATATATATATATATATATATATATATATATATATATATATATATATATATATATATATATATATATATATATATATATAATTCCTTTATTTATCCAGGAAGATCCCACTGAGATATCATAATCTCTTATTCCAGGGAGTCCTGGGGCCTGTACCATGAAGGTAGCTGAACAAACTCGGGGTTACAGGATTAGTTTTGAGTTGACAAAACCAAACCGATGCAATCAGGCTTTATTGGTACCATGATGCAGCTCATCAACTTTCTCTGTCAACTCAGGCTTTGATCCTGAGTTTGTGAAGTGTGTGCACATGAATCTGTGACATCAGTGGTGAACAGCCAATCACATGCCTTGCAACAGAAATAAACTGTGATTCACTTCTCACGAGAGAGCCAGTGAGATTCAATTAGCTGAAAATTAAGAATTTAAACGCATTTACACTAATGGAAAATACTTGTCTGTGAAAGACGACAAATAAAAGAAATGATCTTTCTCTATCAGTCCAAGTGAAAGTTGTGAAGTTAGTTTATATGGTTAATAATATATAGCGACAGAGACTCAAACATACAAGCTCACATGTAGTCATATTTAAATAGTATATTTACACCTTATTTATATTAGCCTACATATGATCTATATATATTGATATTCATTGAAACTAAGTGCTTAAAAACAACTGTTAAACTAAACTTGCATGTGTGTAATGGATTAATAAAATATAGATCATATACAAATCATATATAAATTATATTATCATTAAAACCAGACAATTTCATTTTCATTTCATATTTGTTTTTACTATATAATGACCTTTAATTTGGAGGAAGAGAAACTGGGGGGTGACTTTATTGCGTTGGGTGTGTCAGTGTCACTTAGCTTACACCTGATTGGTCCAATTTCAGTTTGGGATCTCTAACCCTGAACATAACCTGCACCGGAGCAGGTTAGCCATGGAGCATAAGTTACCATGGCGATGAACACCGCTAAAAGCCAAGTCACTTTCATGGTACCTAAAACCCAGGATTGGTGCAAACTAATCTGAAATTTACCTGGCTAGCCAGCTAATCCAGCTTCATGGTACAGGCCCCAGGTTAGCCATGGAGCGTAAGTTACCATGGCGATGAACACCGCTAAAAACCTAAAACCCAGGATTGGTGCAAACTAATCTGAAACTTACCTGGCTAGCCAGCTAATCCAGCTTCATGGTACAGGCCCCTGGGGCCTGTTTCAGAAAGGAGGTTAATTGTTTGTTAACCCTGAAATGAGGGAAACTCTGGGTTTTCCGTTTCAGAATGGGAGGTTTGTCAAACCCGAGAAAGCAGGGTAAGTTAAGCCCGTTTCTGAAAGAGAGGTAACTTATACTCAGAGTCAGTTACCATGGTAACCTAACCTGGTCGGGAGCAGGTTTTCTTTGGTAAACCCAGAGTTTCCTTCGGTCTCCTCCCCCTTTTTAAAGTGCAAGTGATGTTTAAATAGTTAACTCATTCATTCACACTGCAAAAATGAGTATTTTTCATCCTATTTCAAGTACAAATATCTAAAAATTCTTAAATCAAGATGGATTTTCTATATAAGAAAATTATATAAGATATTTAGTCCTGGGGGGGATCTAAATTAAGTGCATTTTACTTAAGTACAATGATCAATATCTACCATGAATTTGAACTAAAATGTGCTTTTAATATACTATCTCTGTATTTAAAAAAATGTATTTAGTTACCACTTGTAGTACACTTGAACCCATCTTTCAAACACTTTTAAAATAGACCTATGATGTATTTCAAATATAAGATTAATATATAATGAATATATACAAAATGTATTTATAATTTATTGCCTACAACATTACGAGTACATTTTGTATATATTTATCATATATTGTTCTTATATTTTAAATAATTCATAAGTGTATATCCCATGTCTGATAAGTACATTTAAAGATGTATGAAAGATGGGTTCAAATGTACAACAAGTGGTAACTAAATATATATATATATATATATATATATATATATATATATATATATATATATATATATATATATATATATATATATATATATATATATTTTTTTAAATACAGAGATAGCATGTTAAAAGCACATTTTAGTTCAAATTCATGGTGTCTCAAAATAGCACAGTTGAATACACTTGTTCTTAAGATTATATTAAGAAGTACTAAAGAAGAGCTTTTAGTATATAAAGTACAAAATAAGTACACGAAAATAGAGCACTTTAAGTACATTATGGAAGTGTATAGACTAAATAATAATAAAGTGTATAGTACTGCACTTTTTTCATCTGGGGGATATATATAGCTAGTACATTAGTAATATATTTGTAAGAAAATCAATGTCATTTAAATTTAGGATTACTATATAAAAGTCTACTAAGATTGAACTAATTTTAAAGCATTGAAAGCACACTTTTAACAAATACACTAATAAAACTCCTCTGTATATTTTTTTTCATTGCACTAAAAAACAATTTAAGTAGTAGTGGTATTTAGTATACTTTTCCAAGTGCAGTGAAGTACCACTGAAGTGCAAATATACATTGAATTAGAGTATTTATAGTGTATAACTTTGACACTTTTATTTAGCATCAAAATGTACTACAAATGTACTTGCTTGTACTTAAGTTTTTTTTTTTTTTCACCTGGGTACTACTAAATGCAAATTTACAGTAGCTCCGCCCACCAATGTCACACCATGTTAAAATTGACACATGTTCTTCAGTGGTGTAGGGAGTAGTGTGTTAGGTGTGGAGAATTAACTCGTGATTGGGTTCAAGTCCAGCTTTTGCCGAGCTCTCTATTCTCAGTTTTCCCATCACATATCACATCAGAAAGCCATTTATTTTCAATAAAAATCTCTAATTTCAGTACATTTTGTAAGTCGTTCCAAGCCTAGATGCTTAAAAAGAAAAGGCATGCTTTCCAAATTCGGAGGATACCTTTGGGACTTTTAATTGAAGATGCAACTGCGATCTAGTACCATAACCATTGTTATAAAAAGCTAAACATTTTGTAATATAAGATGGTAATTTACCAAGAAGTGCCTTGGCAATAAATATATACATATGCAAATATGCATATGTTTGTTAGTGTTTGAGCTTGTTCCAGCAAAGTTTCAAGGCCTCAATCCAGATGGGATCAGGATCATCTCAAAGCTATCCTAGATTTGATGTCTGACCTGATCTGAATCTTCATAATGGGATATTGGGAGCTTTAACCAAATTATCCAGTCATTCCTAGCTAGTTGTTGCACGACTGTATTCTGCATATGGTTGTTGAATAGACTTGATAAGGAATATGAGGAAGTGTTTTTAAGTGTCATTATATATTAAGGCTGATTAGTGCATTTACACTTGTTCAGATAATAATACAAATTTGGTAATATTTTCAGGTAGTTTATGGCACCATATTCAGTTTCATTGTGTGCAAAAGAGCAGTGTGGACATACTGCTAAACACTTTCATTTGTGCTCCACAGAAAAAGAAAATGATTTCGAGCAACATGAGGGTAAGTAACGTAAAGTAAAGTAAGCCCTTTAAAATGAATTATTATTTTTTGAATCTTTGAACTTTTAAAACATGCTTGTGGCAGAATTAGTCACACATTTCACTGAAAACAAACCTATGGAAACGGTCACAAAATCATGTGGTCATTATTAGTATATTAAGCATGCACGCTGCAAATGATCTAATACTAATGTGCAGGGCCTCCAGAAACAGGACAGATGGAGGAACATTACCGTAATGCAGTCATCTGACAAACTTCACAGCTTCCTTACACTTTATCCTGGTTTCTGAGCAAAAATTAGATATCACACATTTTTACCATGATTTACAGAAGACACCCACTAAAATGTCATTCAGTGTAACAATCTTTTTACAACAAAAATGTATTTATGCCATATAAAGACTAATTACTTTTACTGCAAATGCTAATTACTTGTAATTTTACATTTTTTAAACTTTGCCACTATCCTAGGTTTTGCCCATTTGTCAACAAGATTTTTTACTCATTTAAAATGCAATAAATTTTATTTCTTTTATTTTTTATTTCTTATTATTTTATAAATTTTAATACATTCAGGTCAGAATAAGTATGTTGTTTCAATTTTTACATAAATATAAGTGTTACACTGACTGACAATGGAACATTACTTCACCCACATTTTGACATTTTATTCACCCAAAACTTATTTTGAAACCTTAAAAGTAGATGTTTTACTTGCATTTAATGTGCTTTCTATGTATATAAAATAACTTTTGTAAATTTCTATTGATGCGGACATCTTAATGTCTTTGACCCATATGAATATACAGTATAAAATATACAATGTACAGTATATACACACACGTATATATATATATATATATATATATATATATATATATAAATATGTGTGTGTGTGTGTGTCTTACTGATGTCTTTTCTATTGCAACATTGCAAATTCAACTTCAAGTCATTTATTGATGGATAACATTTTTCATTGTATATCCTGTTTAACTCTGAAATGTGTCACATTGCAGAAGTAAACTTGCAAATGTCGTTAGAGTAGTTTATGTTGACATACTGGGAATTCATGGATCTTGAGCAATTGAGAATTTGTTAGTGAAGTTCAATCGAGCAGCTCTAGGTGGCGCTGTGACTCTGTGGGCAACTTCCTGAATAATGACAAGAAAAACTAAAGCATGGCTACTGGTAATACCTGATAGCAACAGGTATGTGGAGCTTGCTTCATTCAGAATACAATAATGATGATGTGTGAGCAATGTATTGTCACTTTTATTAAATTTTAAATTATATTACACACTTTCTCTGTACTACTTACTGTTTCATGAGACTATGTTGCATGTTCAATTCAGTGAGTGTGGTTATTATTTTAGGAATAAATACAGTTGTTGTTTTTTTCAGTCTGATCAAATAATGATTTTAGAAGGACTATTTTAGATAGTCCACTTTAGACATTCTCCTAACTATAAGTAACTTTGCAACTACATTAATTAGTAGTCATTAGAGTGTTAGTAGACTGTCTGCATAACACTTTATTTTGATGCTCCCCAACAGACAATCTACTGAATGTAACTTATTCTACCAACCCGAACAGTCTACTTATACTCTGAGGAATGTTATGTAGTTGCAAAGTTATGTATAGGTAAAGAATTAGTTCACTTCAGAATTCATATTTCTTGATAATTTACTCACCCCCATGTCATCAAAGATGTTCATGTCTTTCTTTCTTCAGATAAAAGAAATGAAGGTTTTTGAGGAAAACATTTCTCCATATAGTGGACTTCACTGGGGTTCAACGGGTGTCAGTTTCAGTGCAGCTTCAAAGAGCTCTACATGATCCCAGACGAGGAATAAGAGTCTTATCTAGTAAAACAATTGGTTATTTTCTAAAAAACATAAAAATGTATATACTTTTTAACAACAAATGCTCATCTTGCACTGCTCTGCGATGTGCCACACATTATGTAATCATGTTGGAAAGATCACACGTGACGAAGCGAACGTGCAAAGACTAAGTCATACGGCCTTTACAAAAAAAGGTAAAACAGTGATGTCGAATGATTTTGAAGTTGGAGGAGAAAATTAGTTTTTCACCTTACCAAGTTTACCACCTCACCTTTCCAACATGATTACGTAATGCGTGGCGCATCGCAGAGCAGTGCAAGATGAGCATTTGTGGTTAAAAAGTATATACATTTTATTTTTTTTAGAAAATGACAGACGTTTTCTCTAGATAAGACTCTTATTCCTCGTCTGGGATCATGTAGAGCTCTTTGAAGCTGCACTGAAACTGACATTTGGACCTTCAACCCGCTGAACCCCAGTGAAGTCCACTATATGGAGAAAAATCCTGGAATGTTTTCATAAAAAACCTTCATTTCTTTTCGACTGAAGAAAGAAAGACATAAACATCTTGGATGACATGGGGGTGAGGAAATTATCAGGAAATTTGAATTCTGAAGTGAACTAATATGTCAACTAGTGGACTATTGAAATAAATTTGATTTTGCTTTCAGTTCATTTGTCACTCTGGAAGGTCAAGTTGACTCCAGTATTTCAACTGTGTTCTTTATTAACATGTATGCAGTACATAGCGCATGCTGCAAAAAGTAGAATTGCAACATGCGATTCCAAACGTACCACATGTCCTTAAAAGCCACAAAAAAAGGGAAAACAACGGTCAAGCACGTTCTCGCTCCCCCTCCTGTCGCCATGCCAAACCGTCTCATTATGGCATGTGAAGAGGACATAGAAAAGCTGTAGAAATCAAACCAAATTAATTCCGCTTGCTTCCCTTATTATTTGCACCATAGAACATGTTCCTCTAATCAGAGAGTTAACTACATCCCAAGTTCCAGATCCCTGCACAGCGTGAGGACCGAAAAAACACACAATCAATTCATTATTATCAGACTCTCACCCGAGCGAGGAAAATAAAGCACAAGCACTATACATTTAGCTGTGAATCGCACGGTCAGTGTTGCCATTGTGGTGGACAAGCTCTTCTGAACAGTTTTAAGAGTTTATTTTGGGTGCTATACCCGAGGAAGACAGAAGTTTTTTCACAAAAGCCAATGCCAAATATTAGTAGGGTGGCATACACTGCAAAAGTTATTTTCCTAATCAGTATTTTTGTCTTGTTTTCCAGTACAAATATCTAAACATTCTTAAATTAAGATACATAATCTAACATCATGGCGGTGTGATTTGCATGGATGATTACCTCGTCAAAATGTAAAAGTCTATTTTTAGCATTTTTACCCATTCTGGAGATGCAGGTCAGATAAATAAGTTGTTTCATTTTAGTCACCTGTCACTTGTTGTTAACTAAGGCTCAATTCCTTTAATTAAACCAGCCAGCAGCATCCATGTAGAAATCCCTAAACTGACAACATTGTCAAAATGAGCACCGGTCGGCGTCTTGACCTCTGACCTCTTCTCTGGCCTTTACTTCACATTTGTCTGCCGACACTCGTCACAGGTCGTGTCATGTCAAGGGACTCCTTGACAGCCAATTAAAGCACGTCACAACATCACATCACTCAGTTTATTTGCTAAAGTAGATTCTTATATTTTTTTTAATTATAACTATTATTAACATTAACAAGATTTTCTTACATATTTTTATATCTAAAAAGTTCTTAAATCAAGTTACTTGAGAAGCAAAATGACTTCAAATATTAAGCGAATCTCAACATAACACCGACTGTTACATAACAGGCGGGCTCATTAATATGTACGCCCCCAATATTTGCATATGCCAGCCCATGTTCAAGGCATTACACAAGGGCAGCCAGTGTTAACGTCTGGATCTGTGCACAGCTGAATCATCAGACTAGTTAAGCAAGCAAGAACAATAGCGAAAAATGGCAGATGGAGCAATAATAACTGACATGATCCATGATATCATGATATTTTTAGTGATATTTGTGAATTGTCTTTCTAAATGTTTCGCTAGCATGTTGCTAATGTACTGTTAAATGTGGTTAAAGTTACCATCTTTTCTTACTGTATTCACGGAGACAAGAGCCGTCGCTATTTTCATTTTTAATATTTCTTTATAAATCTCTCCAACAGTGTGTAATGTTAGCTTTAGCCACAGAGCACTATCAAACTCATTCAGAATCAAATGTAAACATCCAAATAAATACTATACTCACATGATCCGACGCATGCATGCAGCATGCATGACGAACATCTTGTAAAGATCCATTTGAGGGTTATATTAGCTGTGTGAACTTTGTAAATGCACTGTATTATAGTCGAGAGCTCGGGGATGGGGAGCGTGTGATTTAAAGGGGCTGCAGCCTGAATCGGTGCATAGTTAATGATGCCCCAAAATAGGCAGTTAAAAAAATTTATTAAAAAAAATCTATGGGGTATTTTGAGCTGAAACTTCACAGACACATTCAGGGGACACCTTACACTTATATTACATCTTGTAAAAACTGGTTCTAGGGCATCTTTAAAATATCCAAAAACCACTAGAACAATGTTATATATTTTGTTGACTTGTGGACTTACATTATCCCAAATGTTTCCAATCATGTTATATAGCTCAACACAGTAAGTCTTATTGTTTTGTTGATTTACCGTGAGTACCATGTTTTACCATGTCTAAAATCGATTATTGCATTGTGCAACAAATGTCTCATAGCAGCCGCCGAGCGAACGCAGAGTAGCATTATAACAATTTTCAACACACACAAATGTATCTAATATGATAAACAGCGCTGTGTTACCCCACATACGCTTGACCGGAAGAAGCAGCGACTGCGGCATAATAAAAGTCCCACTGCTCTTGAGCCGTGTGTCGCGCTCGTCTCTCTTTAGCAATCGCTTCAGCGCCTCGTTTCAGCTCCAACCGCACTCGATTCTGCTCTGCTTCATACTAAAATAATGTTAATAATCTCTTCCATGAAAATGATTTCTGCCCGAGTCCCATCCCGATTCTTTTCCACCGGCTGTAGACGTGAAGACAACACCTCCCATGATTCCGCAAAATCAAGGTGTCATCAAGCTACACCTTTGTTTTGAATAAGCGACCTCTAGTGGTGAAAATGCACATAGTGTGCCTTTAAGTGAGTTTAAGCTTAAATCAAAAACTAACATCTGAAAGTTAGAAAAATAAACTTGTTTTCCCTTTGAATTAAGATTTTTTTTTTTTTTTTTTTTCAGAAAACAAACTTAATATCTTTTGCTTCTCAAGTCTAGTTTAGTTGTCACGGTGAGCGAGAAAGGTTGATATGGAGCAGATTAATCTCCAACCTCTGGGGAATCACCCATTTTAAGGCAAAAACACTGTTTTTTTGATACATCTATCAATTTTGAGAAGTGTTTTTTTTTTCAGACTAGTGGAAAGAAAACATCCAAAATACACTTTTAAGTGTATCTTTTATAGCACTTTATCTATTTGCATCTGTAGATTTCAATTACAGTACATATCTTTAGAGGCTGTTTTCTTAAAATGCCAACTAATTTTGAAATACTGTTGGGTAAATTGGTAGTGGGCGGGATCAAACCGACCAAAAAACAAAACAAATATTTCACACATTTCAAAGTGGAAATATCTGCAAACATATTATGGTATTTTTATGCTTTAGTACAGTAAAAAAAACAATTAGGCACTTTTAAAGGGATAGTTCACCCAAAAATGAAAATGTGATGTTTATCTGCTTACCCCCGGGGCATCCAAGATGTGGGGGACTTTGTTACTTCAATAGAACACAAATGATGATTCTTAACTCCAACCGTTGCGGTCTGTCAGCCGAATAATGCGTGTAAATGGGAAATCCAACTATAAGAGTCAAAAAAACATGCACAGACAAATCCAAATTAAAGCCTGCGGCTCGTGACGACACATGTCTTATGAGTAGTAGGATAATCATATTCATCCACACCATCACACAGAGCCAAAGCAAATGCATGCATTTTGTAGAAGAACAATGTTCTTCTACAAAATGCATGCAGTTTTGTTTTTTAACCACTAGAGGGACAAAAGTTACATAGTGTACCTTTAATATCTCAAGCCATTTTTCTTCTAAAGTAAATATATCTTGATTTAATGAATGTTTAGATATTTGTACCAGAAAACAAGACAAAAATACTGGAAGAGATTTTTTTATTTATTTTATTTTAAGATTTTATTTATTTGCGGTGTACCTAACATTGGCATGTGCTCACTACATAATTCGCACACTTATATTTTACAATTATTTTATCCTTCAAAATAGGATGTTTGAGAGGAAATAGATAACAAGATGGCAGTACATTTGTAATTAGAAAATGCATTTATTCTAAATGACATTAATGCTTCAAACTCTTGTCATGTTATGTCATTTGATTTAAGAGGACTGTATGTTTGTGTGTGTTTTGTGTCAGTGAAGCATGGAAACCAGCAGCGGGACGTGGGGCAATTAGGAGCGGTCGTAGGTGCGGAGAGCCGCCCCCCCTCGCTCTGTCCCCTGTGGAGGGCTGATGGACGGCCGGCTCATCTTCTTAACAGGCTGGCTTGGTGCCGTTAACCTGCAAGGGCAGGCGAGGACAGGTCACTACACCCACAACCTAGTCAGGGCCACTGAACACGCTCACTAATGAGGGGAAAACTCTTTCAGTCACTAGTTGAGCTACAGTGTCTTATGTGTGTGTGATTAAAAATGGTCAAATAATCAATCAAATGTCCAGAAATACTGCTCAATAATATGATTTATCATATGAGCATTGCATTATATTTTACATTCACCTATTTTTATGTGCATTTTGGAACGTTGCAAAAAAAAAAAAAAAAAACGCTTGATGGAAATGCCAAAATGCACAAAAATTCTTAAAATGAGCATATGCGCTCAAATGAGGTGTATAATTTTTTATCCGATAAGAAGACATGCACATAAGCTATGATGGAAACACATTTAGACTTGGATGTGATTGGATAACTGGACTAACCAGTGGACCAATCGCATCACAGCATCTCAAATGTTGGTTTGGTCATTTTAAAATGCCTGAAAGTCTGTCATCAGAATGATTTGGTTTAATTCCCTCCAGAACCATCTCACATGATTGTGTTGCCAAACACCAGCATCCGAACGCAAGATCACATGACAGTGTTTACTGTGTTTCGTCCGAGTCGCAAGTCTTTTATGATGTAGAAAAAAAGAGCCAGTTTTTTCCCTGATTCCAGAAAACGTCCTTTTTTTTACAGATATTTTTTCACCAATTTCATTTATTTATTTTTTTACGTGTTTGATATTTGCTTTTCTTTTAGTTTCAGTTCATTGTAACCAAATTACGTTGCATTTGAGCATGTGATTTACAATTTTATGTGAGCAATGATATAATATTTGATTTATCATTTTATAAATTGTTAGGATATATTAAATATTTTTGAACAAAACCAGTTAATTTGACCAAATGTAGTACTTTTTTTTAGTTTAACTAACAAAAAAATTCACAGTGTAGTGTGTTTAATTGTATTTAAATTACGTTTTGAATGAACTTCCTGTCAGCGTACATTCCATGAATTATAAAAGTTAACCAGTCATGCATTTTTATCATTCATCTTTATTCCGGTTGTTAGTGCAAAAAAAAAATGATCTCCAAAAAAATAATAATAATCTAAAGACATGTTCAATCACGTCCCATCCCACAAAAACACCATAACAAACATAATGACATTTAATATTCATGTCATACAATGATAAAGCTGCAACAATTGTGACAAAATCCACTCGTCTAAGTGTACACATCTTTAAAGAAAACACTATCTTCTTTGGCTTCATCGTAGTTCACATAAACCGTGCTTTTATAAGAACTCTATCTTCTTCAATGCACACCTATAAAATAAACAATATGTCAAACATACTGTAAAATGAATTATATTTATTTTGAATCAAGCTTTTGTTTTGTACCATTTGCATCAACATTTTAGTTCACACAGTGCATAAAATGGATCATGATATGTATTTTTTTCTCTTTGCATAGTTACAGTGTCCACAAAGTATTAAAATGATAGTTAGTTTTATGCCATCAACTTCTAAGAGAAGTGAAAAGGATTATGATAAGACACAGCTTGTTTTTCAGAGTTGTTTGATCGATTCACTGGACATGGTGTGCACATTTAAATGACGCGCATACAGTTCTGACACCTGGCTGGGACGCCCATTAGTTCAGAGCAGAGGGGCAATCGATAATCTCAAACAATGAAGAGTCCCGCTGGGGAGCCGCTCATTCCGCGTCCTCACACACACCTGCTATGACAGCAACACAATCCACTAATGACCTCACAAAGTTTCTGAGAAATCACTGCTTAGACAGTATGTCAAACTGTAAAGTGGTTCTTTAAGGTACTTATTCCCTTGCTTATAAATTGTCTACACTTCTTTTTCATCGTTTGTGTTCTGTGGCTTTTGATCAACTGGTGTTTTAGTGATTTTTAGTCGTCAGTTTCACTAGATCTAACTTCTTTTTGTCAAATGATTTGCTGTAAAGGTGTGCATGGCTATGTTTATTAAACATAAATGACAATTGCATTGATTTTTACTTATCTAATGCAATTACATTTGTTTTCAGTGTGACTTCTGTCCAGAAAACTATCCGAAAGCATTGCAAATGCCTCTGATAAGCAGTTTTGCTTTCATACGTTCGCTGTCATTCTTACTTTCTTTTCAGGCCATATTCTCTCAGCACTGCTTAAAGTGGATAGTGCCAATAACTATAAAGCCACTGACATCTGGACCAAATTACAATTCAATATGTTTCTATGGATGTGTGTTTTGGAGTAAGCTGTGACACTTTGATTTAAATAATGGAGATATTTTCAATTTCATAAAACTAACATCTTTAAGACATCATATTATGTAAAGTGAAAATCAACTGTCAAGTATCAAGGTCATATTTCAACCCAAAAACAAAAGAAGAAAACTGAAATTAAAATGATAAGAAATTATTTAGAAAGCTAATGTAAAAAAGAATGATGTATTATTTACATTTATTTTATTTAAATGATTAGTGCTGTCAAACCGATTAATCGCATCTAACATAAAAGTTTGTAAATATATCATGTCTGTTTGGTTACGGAAGAGGATTAGGGCCAAGCAATAATAAAAAAATAAAACCATTTCGAGATTAAAGTTGTTAAATTTCGAGAAAAAACTTGTTAAATTTCAAGAAAAAAGTCGAGATAAAATGTTCAGAATAATGTCATTAAATTACGAGAAAAAATTCATTAAATTACGAGAACAAATTCGTTAAATTATGAGAAAAATGTTAAATTTTGAGA
Source organism: Chanodichthys erythropterus (assembly GCF_024489055.1). NCBI lineage: Eukaryota > Metazoa > Chordata > Actinopteri > Cypriniformes > Xenocyprididae > Chanodichthys > Chanodichthys erythropterus. The sequence goes on from NC_090236.1 coordinate 12,655,614, forward strand.
AAAAAGTCGAGATAAAATGTTGAGAATAAACTCATGAAATTACGAGAAAAAAGTCGTTAAATTATGAGAACAAATTCGTTAAACTATGAGAAAAAAATTGTTAAATTACGAGAACAAATTTGTTAAATTATGAGAAAAATGTCATTAAATTTCAAGAAAAAAGTCGAGATAAAATGTTGAGAATAAAGTCATTAAATTACAAGAAAAGCGTTGTTAAATTACGAGAACAAATTCGTTAAATTATGAGAAAAATGTCGTAAAATTTTGAGAAAAAAGTCTAGATAAAATGTTGAGAATAAAGTCATTAAATTTCGAGAAAAAAGTTGTTAAATTACGAGAACAAATTCGTTAAATTATGAGAAAAAAGTCGTTAAATTACGAGAACAAATTTGTTAAATTATGAGAAAAATTTCATTAAATTTCGAGAAAAAAGTCGAGATAAAATGTTGAGAATAAACTCATTAAATTACGAGAAAAAAGTTGTTAAATTACGAGAACAAATTTGTTAAAGTATGAGAAAAATTTCATTAAATTTCGAGAAGAAAGTCGAGATAAAATGTTGAGAATAAACTCATTAAATTACGAGAAAAAAGTTGTTAAATTACGAGAACAAATTCGTTAAATTATGAGAAAAATGTCATTAAATTTCAAGAAAAAAGTCAAGATAAAATGTTGAGAATAAAGTAATTAAATTTCGAGAAAAAAGTTGTTAAATTACGAGAACAAATTCGTTAAATTATGAGAAAAATGTCATTAAATTTCAAGAAAAAAGTCGAGATAAAATGTTGAGAATAAACTCATTAAATTACGAGAAAAAAGTCGTTAAATTATGAGAACAAATTCGTAATTTAATGACTTTATTCTAAATTTAACGAGTTTTTTCTCGAGATGGTTTTATTTTTTTATTATTGCTTGGCCCTAATCCTCTTCCATAGTTTGTGCATCTATATATACACACACACACACACACACACACACACACACACATACACACACACACACACACACACACACACACACATACATACAAACACACATATATATTTATAAACTTTTTTGTTAGATTCAATTAATCATGATTATTCGATTTGACAGCACAATTAGGGAAAAATACATAATAAAATAAGCCTAAATTTTCACTGTGCAAATTATAATTTTTATTAGGTTCTCTTGTTTTGGGGGTGAAATAAATTCACCCTTTGAGATATTCATAGCTTGAAACAGACCCCACAGACACTGAAACGTTAAACCTCAGACTCGTTTTATATGATTATATGATGGTGTCGAATGGCAAAGAGGATTGTGGCACTGTTGAACTATATGCTAGTGATTTAGAAACGGTCTTCACACCATGGCTTGATAATGCAACTACACATATAAAGAACAATTCAATAAAAGACATTATGTTCCTAGGTTTCAGTTCATTTGACTGAAGTCTTTAAGAGTCACTCCTTTTAAATCAAAGTCAAGTGATTTCTTCTAATCCACCCTCATGTCTAGATGGTAGAATATGAATTTAACCTCTGAACAGGCATTGAGGTATCAGTTGTCCTGAGCTGCAATTACCCAACGTGCCAAACTTGCTATTGCGAGTCCTTAACCTGGCCCGATGATGAGCAGAGAAGCTTGGCACCGGATGAAACCCAAAATCCTAAGGAGATCAACATCTGGTAAGAATTAAGAAACGCCTTACTGTAGATTCTACAATCCCAAATTGTCCTGTGATATGTTGCAAAGATTTCAAATCCAACGTGCCAAGCAGGTTTGACCATCGGCGTAACTCCAGGTATCTTATGTTATGAAGATATCCTCAAATGATGAGGTCCTTAAAATTTTATTTTCCAGACAGTTCAAAGATTATATGAAACGAGTACAAGAGATCTTCATGTTTCCAGGTTGCTTCAATGGCATTTGGAGGAACCCTATTCCTAATGGATGCAGGTCATTTTTAAAAATGCATCCAATGAGATCCCAATGAAATATTGTAACATTTTCCCGTTACATGGGTTGCCAGGTTTTGTCCATGGACTGAATGTGCTCCTTGGCCTTCATCCTCAACGCTGCGATGCTAGAGCTGCGGTCTACGTCTTCCAATGGGTATTTATCATTAAATGCTGGGGGACACTGGTAAGGAGGAGGTGGCATTGGTTGCATTCCCTGTACCATGCCTGGAGAAGAGTTCAGAAAGCCAGGGTGACCCGTATAGGCGGGCTGGAGGCTTTGGCTTGGTCCCATGAAGCCCGGGATGCTGTGCATAGGAGTGGCACTGGAGAGCGGGGAGGACAACCAGGGGTCCAGGGGTAGAGAATTAGTCATGGGCCCCACGTTGGGCGCCATAGTCGGTCGGTTGAAGGACAGCATGGGAGAGTCGTGGAGCTTCATGCTACCCGTGTCTATTTTTTCTTGTCGCCGCCATTTTGCACGCCGGTTCTGGAACCACACCTATATGATGGGACAAAGTCAAGAACTGTTTAGACTATAAGCATCAAACCCTGGCACAGAAACTGATTTTGACTCCTCTGTCCACAGAAGTCTAAGGCTCTGTTAACAGTGTTTTGGTCGATTGGATCACAAGTGGACAAGGGAGACATACCTGTTTACACCTGGTATTTTAATCTGTCTCTTTTGTCCACTTTTAACCACTTCTGTCCTGATTTCTTAGAGGGGAGGGTCTATGGGTGGGTAAATGCATGTTTTTTTTTTTCAGATCTTTTGATCTAATGGACAAAATAAGCTCATGCAATTTACATATGAACGTGACGGAGAGCATCAGCTTTCGTTTCTGCTCTGACAGGCGCAAGACCAGCCGAAAGCTGTGTGTCTGTGTTAGAAATCAGGAATGGGGAGAGAACATTGTGCTTGGTACGTTTTTCATCTTCAAACCAAACTTGGGTCTTCAGCCTACAAAGTTTAAATCCCGCCTGGCTAGCATGCTTCAAATAATGTTTATGCAATAATCTGTAGGTGGAGAGTAGGCAGCATTTACACTATGAAAGCAATCCGGTCGAATGCTTTTTCAACTACTTCTCTAAGTGGTCGAAAGTGCATTTAAAACATTTTTAACATCCACCTGTGATCCGATCGACCAAAATGCATCTTATTAACAGGTGGAAACCCTTAATACCTTGTAGACTTATATTGCAAATGCATTACTGAAAATATGTGTGTTTCCCAACTTCGCACGGTACAAGATGCTAATAGGGATTAGAAGTGAATAAAATGAGCCAGGAGAGAGAGAAATGTGGAAAAATTATTGCGATCTTATTCATTAAATTGGATGAGAGCAGAATGAAAATGAAAAGCTAAGATCCTGCAACTTATAGTGAACGTGTTTTCAATATATTCCTGGATCGACATCTTTGTCGATTCTGGAACAGCATTCCAATCAACCAATCAGATTTGATGGAAAAGTTTACATTTAATGTCAAGTTTGGGCTTACAACCATTCAGGGTCAGGTGCTTCTACATCAGTGTTATTCACCAATCATTTCCTTCTGATTTTAGGGATAAGTTATGGTTATGTTTTTGGACAGGAATGTCAAAATCTGTTGATCCAGGAACGTCTAACATGGAAAAGTCAAAAAATATCTATTAAATAAATCTATTAAGTAAAAGTGTTACAATATTTTATTGATGGATAAAACAGAGCATGATGGAAAATGCACAAGACATCAGTCATGAAAAGACATTTGTCATTTTACTACTGTAATGAGACTTTAATTATTTCTATTCATTGGTTTGTGAAAAGTTCCATATTAGAATGGCTTATTTAAAGGTTGTATATTTGGAATAATGTGCACGGATGTATAAGATCATTATATGTCTTGATAAAGTAAATAGGATCTCATGTTAACTTTTTGTTGGTTTATGTAACCCTGAATATTCCTCATCTTCAGTTTTAGTAACTGACACACCAATTAAGAAACTCCTCTAATTATTTAACAGGACTGTCAATTTAACAAAGCTTCGTCTTTTGTTTTCTACAAGATTCTCTTCATTGAATCAATAAACACCATCACCCTGTAATGCCCTATCAAACTAAGTCCATTACAGATAACCCCAAAGTCAAGGTTGTAATGAAATTACAATTACATTGATCACCACGCCTCTACAGTCTATCTAATAGCATTAAGTGTCCCAGCTTGTATGGTCCAAAGCTTACCTGAACTCGAACTTCTGGGAGGTTGACTTTCATTGCCAGCTCTTCTCGACTGTACACATCCGGGTAGTGGGACTTCTCAAAGGCGCGCTCGAGCTCGTGCAGCTGATAGGTCGTGAAGGTGGTTCTGTTGCGTCTGTGTTTCTTTTTAGGTTGATCCTCATCGGGAGCATCCGGGGAACGGCTGTCACTCTCCACATTGCTCCGTGGATCTCCCAAATCTGTGTCACACTTCTCCGTGGAGAAAAGCCCAGTATCTGCAGCACAGGAACAGATAGACGGACTGCTCTTTATTTCTCAGGTACTCTTGTAAAGTCCATTAAAGAATTAGTGTGTTGCTAATGGGTTTTAATGTGTTTTTATGTGGTTGCTAGGGCATTGCCAGGGTGTCTTGGGTGGTTGCTGGGGAGTTTCTACGAAGTTGATAGGGTTTTCTGAGTGGTTACTACAGCATTGCTAGGTGGTTGTTAGGGTGTTTGGGTGGTTGCTAAGAAATTGCTAGAGTTTTCTGGGTAATCATTATGGAATTTCTAAGATGTTGCTAAGGTGTTCTGGATAGTTACTAGGGCGTTGCTAAGAAGTTGCTAGGGTTTTCTGGGTGGCTACTACAGCATTATTAGGTGGTTGTTAGGGTGTTTTGGATGGTTGCTAAGAAATTTCTAGAGTTTTCTGGGTAGTTGTTACGGTATTTGTACAATTTTGCTAAGGTGTTCTGTATGGTTGCTAGGGTGTTTCTACGAAGTTGATAGGGTTTTCTGAGTAGTTACTACAGCATTGCTTGGTGGTTTTTAGGGTGTCTGGGTGGTTGCTAAGAAATTGCTAGAGCTTTCTGGGTAATCATTATGGAATTTCTAGGACGTTGCTAAGGTGTTCTGGATGGTTACTAGGGCGTTGCTAAGAAGTTGCTAGGGTTTTCTGGGTGGCTACTACAGCATTATTGGGTGGTTGTTTGGGTGTTTTGGGTGATTTGCTAAGAAATTTCTAGAGTTTTCTGGGTAGTTGTTACGGTATTTGTAGAATGTTGCTAAGGTGTTCTGTATGGTTGCTAGGGTGTTGCTAAAAAGTTGCTAGGGTTTTTTGGGTGGTACTACAGCATTGCTAGGTGGCTGTTAGGGTGTTTGGTGGTTGCTAAGAAATTGCTAGAGTTTTCTGGGTAGTTATTACATTTCTAGGACGTTGCTAAAGTGTTCTGGATGGTTACTTGGGCGTTGCTAAGAAGTTGCTAGGGTTTTCTGGGTGGCTACTACAGCATTACTGGGTGGTTGTTAGGGTGTTTTGGGTGGTTGCTAAGAAATGTCTAGAGTTTTCTGGGTAGTTGTTACGGAATTTCTAGAATGTTGCTAAAGTGTTCTGTATGGTTGCTAGGGTGTTGTTAAAAAGTTGCTAGGGTTTCCTAGGTGGTTGCTACAGCATTGCTAAATAGTTGCAAGGGTTTTCTGGATGGTCGCTAGGGCATTGCTAAGACGTTGCTAGGGTTTTCTGGGTGGTTGCTACAGAATTTTGAGTTGTTGCTACTCAGTTTTGTCTGGTTGCTTAGGCGTTTCTAAGAAGTTGTTTGGGTTTTCTGGGTGATTGCTATGGCGTTGCATAAAACCCCAAAAGTTTTTATGGTGTTCTGAATGGTTGCTAGGTTATTGCTAGGATATTTGTTAGGGTGTTCTGTGTGGTTTCTAGGCTGCTAAGAAGTTGCTAGAGTTTTCTGGGTGGTTGCTACAGCGTTTCTAGGATGTTATGAGTGGTTGCTATTGGGTTGCTATGGTGTCCTGGGGGGATGCTAGAGTGTTGAATTATCTGAGTGATTGCTACAGCTTTGATAAGAAGTTTCCAGGGTGTTCTGGGTGGTTGTTAGGGCATTGCAAAGTTGCTAGGTTTCTCTGGGTGGTTACTACAGCATTGCAGAGTGTTTTGGGTGGTTGCTAGGGCGTTGCAAGGAAATTGATGGAGTTTTATGAACGGTTGCTACAGCATTGATAGGAAGTTTCTAGGATGCTATGAGTGGTTGCTATGGGGTTGCTAGGGCGTTCTAGGTGGTTTCTAAGGTGCTGCTAGGTAATTGCAAGGGTGTTTAAGGTGGTTGCTAGGGCAGTGCTGAGAATGTTTTGGTGGCCGCTAAGGTGTTCTAGGTGGTTGCTAAGAAGTTACTTGAGAGTTCTAGAGGGTGGCTAGGGTGTTGCTAAGAAATTTCTGTAATGTTCTTGTCTCTGATGTGGCTCAGGTCTCTCCTTCAATATAAGCCTGTGGGATATTTTCCAACTGTTTTATCGTCCAACAGGTAAAAATGATGCATCTGATCCCTTATAAAGTAACAGCACACCTCTCCTCAACAAGAGGATCATTCATGTCTGTTGCACGAATGGCATAGGATGAGGAACATACATTGCCTTAACAAGTACCATTAATAATGCAAGAATAAAGCTATGTTTGTGTTCTTTAAAAATTGGTACAGTAATGGAGTCAGATGTTAACCTTTCGATTTTATGAATACCTATAGAAAATAAGAGATTTGGGAGTTCCATCACTTCTGTCATGGTAAGTAAGTCTTCCCTGTAATCCAAGCACGCAGATGTCACCGGTTAAACCTGTAGACCTCATGTGGCCAAGACCGCTAATCCAACCGTTAAGAGGTTCACTCAGTACCGCAGCGTTTTGACCAAGAGGGACCAACCGGCCTGACAACAGCAGAGATTTTCATTTCGCAGAAACAGCTAAGAGCAAACCGAGCCACATGTTGAGGTGGGGCAGATCCAGATTGAATCTAATTAAGTTCGGCAGGATTAGAGTCAGATCATTAGTTCAATGTTCGCCTGCGGCAACACAAGTGTTAAACGTTGTGCTGTACACAACTTTCATGCACTGTACACCAGTTGCAGTGGTAATGATTACGAGGTTTAATTTGAAGCGTTTTGTAACTTTTTTCATTATTTGATATTAAGCCTGTGAAATTTAAACACAATACCAGAGTAAAATGACAATATAGATTGGAAGATAATATCCATCCCTCTTCTTGGCGAGGAACTGAACCAGCCATATGGGTGCACATAGTTGTTTTCACAAATGAAAAAAAAAACATTTTTTCACAAGAAATAAACCAGTAAAAAGAGGGATGTGGAATAATTAATGGAATATTATTTATTAAATCAGGTTGCAGAGTCTAATTGCATAAACAGCCACTATGTTAAGACCTAGAACTAGTCTAACTAGCAGATAGTACTTTTCTGATTCAAATTAGACCAATTTTTATGTATACTAAATTTTATGTTAGACCTTTTTATGTAACTGATGTTATTTAACTTGTAAGGAGTTTATGCAAAAGTCCACAGATTGCAACAACTGCTTACACTGTTTACAGTGTTTGCTATTATTTATCTGTGCAAATGTAATTAGGCAAAATATTAAGACCAGAACAATTTATAACTGATTTTTATCAACATGTTTGACAATAATCTAAGTGGTCAGAAAATATTCCTCTTAATTTATTAACTAGTGGTGTTTTCCAAGTCATGCATCATTATTGCATGTTTTTAGGATCTGAACAAAACCTCCCTAAGCATTACATTTTAGTGTGCACTTCATCTCGTACAGTGAGCGATGTCTTATTATGGAGAAGTGTGCTGTTATATTACTAAGTCATCAGACTTAAAACAGATGAAAAAATTCAACAGACTTACATTGAAAAGTGACTAGATCCCAGAGACTTGCAGGACTTTTTTCCATGCAAAATAATAAGAAACCCCTAGAACACTGTAGCTTTTTTCTTCAGAAAATATTGTCTTCTTTATGCACACAAATGCAAACTCTTTTTCATAGCAGTAAACTAGAATTATGTGCTTTGAAATGTACAAGTTGTAATCCCAAAACCAGAACTTTTTGCAATAAAAAAAATAATAATAACTATATTTCTATATAGAAATCTAGGGTTCTTGACTCAACTCTTTATGCCAAAAAGTTTGTATATAAGGAGAAATGTCTTAAATGTTTGAATAATAATGGGCTATTTGAATTACTTTGAAGTATGTTTACAAGCTGTTTAATTCATAAAAACTAAAATGCAATTAAAAATTAATTAAAAAAAAAATTAATTAAAACTATATCCATAAAATGATCCCATAATGGGAACCCCTACAGTATATATGAAGAATCTATACAGAACCTTTTCTTCTAAGAGTGTGATATTTTTGTGCAAGTACTTCTGATTCGGTCACTTTGCATAAAATGAGATGTAATTTAGTAAACCAATATATTCTCACCGTGATATGCTGACTGCTGTGAGCTGTCCGGAAGACTTTGCAGGTGACCGTAGGGGTCAGAGTTCACTTGCTTCTCCTGTTCTCCCAGGTCCGCTCCGTCCACTTTGTGTGTGTCAACAGGCCCGACCGGGTTGAGCAGAGGATCCTGGTCCTTACTGAAGCCCAGAATCACATCGATGCTGTGAACGCGGCCTCCCATGCCTGAGGCGCCACCTTTACCCAGGTCATGATAGTTGTCCGTTGAGAGGCAGCCATCATCCACCATGTTCATCATATCCAGTGACAAATGCATCCAATCTGCCCTTAAAGTAAGTCTCCTCGTGGAAACAGCATGCAAATAATGTCCAAAAGAGGATCAGGTTCCAGTTTGTGGTAGAGACTCTCTTTCAAAGATCTGTTCAAGAACAGCAGGGGTTAATAAGACTTTTAGTTAAGAGGTGGTCAATGCATCGCTCAATAGTTTTTTGACAAAATCAGGTGTTAAACTATTGTTCTTAAAGGTCAGATTCTGTTTTGAAAAATAGTAACATAACATATAATATATATATATATGATAGATCCACAGGAAAAAATCACAAATGAGAAATCACAAATTCTCACTATTGCTTATTAGCATGCATAATATTAGGATATTATCTGTTTATTAGCACATATTAATGCCTTATTCAGCATGACTATATTTTACATCCCTAATCCTACCTAATACCCAAACTTATATGCTACCTTACTGTCTATTAATAAGCAGTAATTATGAGGTTACTGATGCAAAAGTCATAGTTAATCGTGAGAACTGGATCCTAAACTAAAGTGTGACCGAGATCTCTTTAATATCTCTGTTGTTTCTCATAGTCTGCATGGAGAATTATCCTGTTTCATAGATGTTTCTTCTGAGCTACAAATATAAAAATAATGCCTATAGTTATCCAAACCCAGTTATATTCCTGCACCTTTTGCATCTTTACAATGGACCAAAACTGGCGCATTCAATTTGTCATGTTAAACTTGATAAATCTGCAGCTCTGACTATTTATGCTTTACATGCCTTATTAGTTTTGATTAAAAGGCACTTTATTCTCCTGCATTGAATGTTAGTGAATGATAGATACATAAAATAAGACAAATACACATTGTGCATGAGATCAGTTGTCTTTATATGTTCTTAACTGTCAGTTTGATCCCTTTATTCCCATCTATCCCAACTTTATTGACAGTGAATCCTCATTTCAGACCTGTGTTGGCACATTCATGTGGGGTTTTTATTCTACAAACTATAGGTTCTTTAATCATGTTTCAACCTATGCAATGTAAATCTTCAATCAGTATTTAAAAGATTTAATAAAGTTATTCTTTGCCATCAACTGAAAGCATGTATCATGTGCTTTATATAAATTCAATCACATTTGTTTAGTTTCTGTGAAGTAGAACTTTTATTTTTTATTTTAATTTTGAATTAGAAGTTTACAAAATAAAAGTCATTTACTAGCAGACTAAACTTCACACACTTTTTTCCATCAACATCTTGGTTAATCAGAATCATACAGGCCTGGTTGTCATCTTGTTAAAGTTAAAGTTTTAGAATTTTGTAGAATTTTAGACATTTCTAAAAAGTTTGTGGGCAGTAATGTTATTTAATATGCAATGTTTTATTTAGTTTTTACTTACTGTATATGCATATAGACTTTCAACCAGTGGATAATTAAATTGGATAAATCAGTGCAATCAACCAAAAGTACTGTATGTAGGATGTTAAAATGTATATGCTTTAAATATACAAATAGAAGTAAATAATCAAGTCTTATTTGCCTAGCTTCACCTAATAATGATGCATTTTTAAAAGTAAATTAAATCTAAATGAATCAAGGAAGCTTTAAATCAGAAAAACGTACCTTTTTCTTCAACTTTATGGCTCATCAGAGTCACACAAGGTTGTTGCTTCCAAGCATCCCCGCAAAAGATAGACCACAACTTTTTACCCACAGTGCACCTTGTTAAGATGGTGCCGTAAAATGACAGTTAACGATTCCCAAAAGTCCCAAAAGTGAGCGAAAATTCCGAAGCACTCAGATATATCCCATTCCCAGAGCATATGGCGGTCTTGATCTTTAGGATGAAGCCATGAAAACTGGCCTGACGTGCAGAGAGCCGGTGGCAAGAGGAAAAGACTTAAGAGGTTTAATAATGGGAATCCTTCCCCTTTAAGGATGATTGACAGTTGTTCTCTGCTGGGGTAATTGCACTAAACGCTGGCTGTGGTTTGGCCACAGAGGGAGGCCTGCGCTAATGAAGCACCGACAGAATGTCCTTTCAACACTCTTTTGTCTAAATGATAATGGCGACCTACTGAAAGTGTCCTTTAATCCCCAACTTAACAAAGACAACACATCATGTATTAAGATGTGTTTTTCTTGTGCAGCCAAATGCCTTCAGTGCTTCACAGAAATGGTCAACATAAACAGGCGTACATGGAGACAAAGTGTTGTACTGCTGACAACCCGAACAGGTCATTTTTAGGCCAAACAGGTCAAAATTTGTTTATATATATATATATATATATATATATATATATATATATATATATAAAATATATATATATATATATATATATATATATATATATATATATATATATATATAAAATTGTATATGCAGTATACACACAATTTTACAATATATAATAATATATACACACAATATATTGCAATATATAATCTTATATATTTATATATGCATTTTACTTGTTATCATCTAAAAATGGCAAAAAATTATAATTGTATGTCAGTATATATATATATATATATATATATATATATATATATGTAAAAAATACACACACGTAATCAAACAAGTGCAAGTATATAAGCAAGTATACATATATATATATATATATATATATATATATATATATATATATACACACACATAAATTATTTTATCGCAATATATATAATCTTATATATATATATATATATATATATATATATATATATATATATATATGCATTTTACTTATTTAATGTGGCAAAAAATATATATCTTTCTTGTAATAAAATTATATATACTGTGTGTGTACATACACACTCAAAATTTTAAATATAAATAATTTTATTGCAATATATATCTTATATATTTTTTATACATTTATATATTCTTTTTTTTTATTTTTTTTATTATCATCTAAATGTGGCAAAAAATTATATATATATGAGCCAAAACATTATAACCAGTCACAGGTAAAATTAATATTATCGATGAAGGCCACATATTAAGGTTCAATTCAATTCAATTCACATTTATTTGTATAGCGCTTTTTACAATACATATCGTTTCAAAGCAGCTTTACAGAGAATGCATGTCAAAATTACAATATTAGAAGAATGCAGTTAGCGAATAATGTAATCATTTGTGCAATTAATTTACAAATACTGTTAGCATTTAATTTTAAGGTAGAAGCAATGAGCTCCTGGAAAAATGAAATACATCAACAATAATTAGGATATATAGAAATTTGGGAATGTGCTGGGTAGCAAAAAAATCAGTTCTCGTAATTATCGTGTTGGATGCAGCAGAAATGGGTCTGAGCGATTTTCACAAGGGCCAAATTGTTATGGCAAGGTGACTGGGACAGAGTATCTCTGAAACGGCAAGGGTTGTGTGTTTCTCCTGGTCAGCAGTGCTGAGAATTTACCAACAGTGGTCCGGGGAGGGACATCGTTGTCATCGATGCACGAGGGCAACGAAGGCTGTCCCGTCTGATCCGAGCCAACAGAAGGTCCATACTGTCACACAGAATTTTAATGGGAGGAATGTGTGCATTGCACTCTATGATGACCCCTATCCACCATCGAAAGCCCCTACAATGGGCAAACTGGATCTTGGAGCAACGGTCCAATGGTCCCATCGTGTACGTGTGCAGCGTTTACTCGGGGAAGTGATGCACCAGGGTCACTCTGGGACAACGACAACCCTGGGAACGGCCATTCATGTGGACGTAAATTTGACACAACCTCAAAACTGTTGCAGAACAGGTTCATCCCTTCATGACAATGATGTTCCCTGGCCTCTTTCAGCAGGATAATGCATCCTGCCACACAACAGACATTGTTCAGGAATGGATTGAGGAACAAGATTTCAAGGTGTTGCCCTGGCCTCCAAATTCCCCAGATCTCAGATAGCTTTACCTGGCCTTAATTACTCTAAATTGACCTCATGTAGCCCATTAGACTCAGAACTGACCTCATCAAACGATGCCACACTCCACCTTAAACAACCTGCTCAGACTCTTTTTTAATTGTTTTAAATGTGGCTTTCCCATGTTAATGGCGGCTTGTGCTAGTTCAAAGAAAGTCTCGGCTGCAATGGTTTCTTTAAAGCCAGTTGACCAGGTTAATGCTCCTGAGACTGACTGGCACAGAGATCAACCCTCGTCTTAATGAGACTACAAAATCTTCTTGAGATTTTCCCCAGCCTTACTGAAATCTAAAGATAAGTTTAAGAAGCCTTAGATGACCAATTAGGATCTCTAGAATGAAGGAAGTGATCATATTTTCCTTTGAATTATTAATACCTTCCCTTCATTAATTAATATCTGTGAATATTTTCAACAGGCTGGGACTCTTCATGGTCCAAAATGCCTTTGACTGTATTTATATTGATTAATAACTGATGATAATATAGTAAATTTATGCTTTTTTCCTGTGAGCTTTTTGTTTTTCTATGCATGTTTTTGCACAGTAAATAAAAACCTGTAGCTGTAGTTTGCCTTTTTTGCCAAATAATTTTGTCAGATAAATACCTTAGCCAAGTTTAGTGTTTCTTCCCTCATATTTAAAATGTATATTAAAGGATTAGTTCACTTTCAAATTAAAATTGTGTGATAATTTACTCACACTCATGTCATCTAAAATGTTCATGTCTTTCTTTCTTCAGTCGAAAAGAAAATAGGGTTTTTGATGAAAACATTCCTGTATTTTTCTCCATATAGTGGACTTCAATGGGCTCCAAACGGTTGAAGGTCCAAATGTCAGTTTCAGTGCAGCTTCAAAGGGATCTACATGATCCCAGATGAGGAATAAGAGTCTTATCTAGACAAACAATCAGTCATTTTCTAAAATAAAATAAAAAATGATATACTTTTAACCATAAACGCCGTCTTGAACTGGCTCTCTTCTTCACTATTAGAATTCCAGCAGTGTAGACATGTATTACATGTCTACACTGACATGTAATACATGTATTACTGCCCTCCACAGGTCACAGTTTGAACTAAATTGTCATATACAATGTGCTAGTGCAAGTATATAACAATTTAGTTCAAACTTTGACCTGTGGAGGGCAGTAATACATTTAGCATTTAGCGTCTACACTGCTGGAATTCTTTCAGAGAAGAAGAAGAGAGCTAGTTCAAGATGAACGCTTATGGTTAAAAGTATATATATATATATATATTTTTTTTTTAGAAAATAATTTCTCTAGAGACCCTTATTAAGACCCTTATTCCTCGTCTGGTATCGTTTAAAGCTCTTTGAAGCTGCACTGAAACTGTAATTTTGACCTTCAACCTTCTGGAGTCCATTGAAGTCCACTATAAGGAGAAAAATCCTGGAATGTTTTCATCAAAAACCTTCATTTCTTTTCGACTGAATAAAGAAAGGCATGAACATCTTGGATGACATGGGGGTGAGGAAATTATCAGGAAATTTTAATTTGAAAGTGAACTAATCCTTTAAATATTTCCCTCATATTTTGATAGTTTAATCAAGCTTTTAGGGTCATTAAAAACGAATATCCCCTCTGGCCATCACCGCTACTGTACATATAGATTGTGATTTGGGCATGTGCTTGCACAGGTTTTGTGATTGTGTGCAGGACGATCAGTGATAACACACATTGACAGCGCCCACTTAATGGACCCTCAGCCTGTTGTCAGTTTGACCTCAGCTTAAAAAACAGGAGGCAAAAGACAAGAATGGTTTATTTCCGTTCCAGTGCTCGAGTCTAAACAAAAAGCAGTCCGACTTCAAGTGATTGTGTCAGGAGTCAGTGTGATTCGTTGGGCCAAATAATTTTAGACGAGCCAATTACAGACTGATAAACTCTAGGATTTTCTATCAAGCCCCAATTGGTCTCTTGAGGTGGGATTTTTCTTATAAAAGAGGCTTTTGGGCCATCTGGTCATCAGTGAAAGGCTCCTAATGCCAAACTACACATGAAGAAAAGGAAGTCACAGCATTTCAGCTGATAACAAATTGATTTGTTCATTCAATGTTGTATTGTTTACATTTTTGCATGAGGCAGATGCTTTTATCCAAAGCAAGTAAAGGCCGGGATATAGGCTACCAAACCGACATTGAAGGGTTAGTTCACCCAAAAATGAAAATTCAGTCATTTATTACTTACCCTCATGCCGTTCCACACCCACACTGCAAAAAATGCTGTTCTTACTTAGATTTTTTGTCTTGTTTCTAGTCAAAATATCTTAAAGTTCTTAAATCAAGATGCATTTTCTTGACAAGTACAAATTATTTTCTTGTTTTCAGGAAAAATAAGTCAAAATTAAGTAAGTCTTTCCTTAAAACAAGCAAAATAGTCTGCCAATGGGGTAAGCTAAATAATCTTATTTCAAACCAAGAATAAGCTATATAATCTTGTTTTCAGTTTGGATTAAGATTATTTTGCTTACACCATTGGCAGATTATTTTACTTGTTTTAAGGAAAAAAAGTACTCAATTTTGATTTATTTTTCCTGAAAACAAGAAAATAATTTGTACTTGTCCTGATTTAACAACTTTAAGATATTTTGACTAAAAACAAGACAAAAATTCTAAGTAAGAACAGCTTTTTTTGCAGTGCATAAAACCTTCGTTCATCTTCAGAACACATTAAGATATTAAGATATTTTTGATGAAATCTGATGGCCTGCATAGCCAGCAAGATCATTTTCAGATGCCCAGAAAGCTACTAAAGACATATTTAAATCAGTTCATGTGACTACAGTGTTTTAACCTTAATGTTATGAAGCGTCGAGAATACTTTTTGTGCACCAAAAAAACTAAATAATGACTTTATTCAACAATATCTACAGTAGTGATGGGCAATTTCAAAACACTGCTTCACGAAGCTTTACGGATCTTTTGTTTTGAGTCAGTGGTTGAGAGCGTGTATCAAACTGCTAAAGTCACATGAACCACTGAAATTTCAAAACGTTTCGAAACACTTATGATGTAACGAAGCCTCGTTTACTGAAATCACGTTTGATATGAGCTCCGAACCACTGATTCGAAACAAAAGATTCGTAAAGCTTCATGAAGCAGTGTTTTGAAATCGCCCATCACTAGATATTGTTGAATAAAGTCATTATTTTGTTTTTTTGGTGCACAAAAAGTATTCTCCACGCTTCATAACATAAGGTTGAACCACTGTAGTGTTCAATCTGCGCTTGAACACACCGCAAAGACTACAGCCGACGCCCAAGGTGCGTTCTGCACCCGTGTGTAAGGAAATAATTGTCTGTATCAGCAACCGAAACTAGGACTGCAGATACATATAATCAAAGCAGTGGTTGCTTACCATTTTCAATATAAATCACACTTTTACTGTTTAAACTACTGGAATGTTATAGTATTGGATATATTTCTACACATTGTGTATTGTTGGTACACTTTGTTGCTCTGATGTTAACTAGAGGTAAAAATGTTCCTCTACTAGTTGAATTTGAGAAAACTAGGCAAAAGTAGCCTAAAAAGGTACCCTAAGAAAATATTTTTCATCCATGGTATACTTAAATTGCACATTTAATCGTTGTAATATTTACCAACTGAATTGTGTTTTGCATTAATTTGGCCTTTTCTTTCTTAATCACTTCTTACATTAGCACTTCTTTTGCTTCATTGCAAAACTGCTGTTTCCATCAGGATATTCAAATGTAATTGACAATTCTGCATTTCTAGATTCAAAAATTTAATTTATCTTGGCATAGTTGAATAACAAGAGTTCAGTACATGGAAATGACATACAGTGATTCTCAAACACCTCCTCCTTCTTATATAAATCTCATTTGTTTAAAAAACCTCAGAAGAACAGGTGAATCTCAACATAACACCGACTGTTACGTAACAGGCGGGATCATTAATATGTACGCCCCCAATATTTGCATATGCCAGCCCATGTTCAAGGCATTACACAAGGGCAGCCAGTATTAACGTCTGGATCTGTGCACAGCTGAATCATCAGACTAGGTAAGCAAGCAAGAACAATAGCGAAAAATGGTAGATGGAGCAATAATAACTGACATGATCCATGATATCATGATATTTTTAGTGATAATTGTAAATTGTCTTTCTAAATGTTTCGTTAGCATGTTGCTAATGTACTGTTAAATGTGGTGAAAGTTACCATCGTTTCTTACTGTATTCACGGAGACAAGAGCCGTCGCTATTTTAATTTTTAAACACTTGCAGTCTGTATAATTCATAAACACAACTTCATTCTTTATAAATTTTGCTAGCATTAGCCGTTATCCACAGATCACAGCCTCAAACTCATTCAGAATCAATGTAAACATCAAAATAAACACTTTACTTACGCGTTTAGACATGCTGCATGACGACCACTTTGCAAAAATCCCATTTGAGGGTTATATTAGCTGTTTGAACTTTTTTTTATGTTGTTTAAGGCAAGCGCGAGCTCTTGGGGCGTGGAGCACAAGATTTAAAGGGCCACACACCCTGAATCGGCTCATTTCTAATTATGCCCCAAAATAGGCAGTTACAAAAAATGAATTAAAAAAACTCTATTGGGTATTTTGAGCTGAAACTTCACAGACACATTCAGGGGACACCTTAGACTTTATTACATCTTTTAAAAAAAAAGTTCTAGGGCACCTTTAATTTTCTTTTCATTTAGTAAAAGTTTTGCATATGATTGAACTACATTTCTAATCGTCTTAGTAAACGTATGGAGTATATCCAAGCTTCTCACCCAATCATTATCAATTATCTGACCTGTGTTAATGAGGAGCCGCCTACAGGCGTTTGGACGTGACGCACGAGTCAGGCCTGTTAAATTTACCCTGTAGATAATCCAATCACACCCACAAACCTTAAATCAAATGATGGTGACCTATATGAACCCTGTAGTGATGGAGAGACCTTGAAGTTGTATTTCCATCATGGTGTTATACTGTTCTTATGCATTCTATAGTATTTACGTGGGGGTTTTATATTTCCTGGTTTAGCCGAGAGGGCACGGCCTTAAAGGAAGTGAGAACCTGTGTGGAAGCGCTCGCTTTAGTTAATTTGTGCAAATGTATGTTTTATCCTTCATTTTATTGTATTTGCTGATGTTGAATTTAATGGGATAGTTCACCCAAAAATGAAAATTATCCCATGATTTACTGACTCTCAAGCCATCCTAGGTGTATATGACTATGATTAATTCTTTCAAACTAACACATTCAGAGTTATATTTAAAAGGGACCTATAATACCCTTTTTACAAGATGTAATATCAGTCTCTGGTGTCTCCAGAATGTGTCTGTGAAGTTTCAGCTCAAAATCCCCCACAGATCATTTATTATAGCTTGTCAAATTTGCCCCTATTTGGGTGTGAGCAAAAACACGCCGTTTTTGTGTGTGTCCCTTTAAATGCAAATGAGCTGCTGCTCCCGCCCCCTTTCCAGAAGAGGGCGGAGCTTTAAAAGCTCAACAACAACAAAGCTGGAGAATCTCACGCAGCCAAAATGAGGAAAGTGTTCAGCCTTACATTGTTCAAACTGATGGAGAGACTCAGGAAGAAGTTACAACTTTTAGACGTTTCTGAATGGTTAGTGGATAAATTGATGTAGTTGCTGTGGAGTTGATTCAACTCATCCACTAGCATGTGCCGTCATGTTCATCTTTTGTGTTGACTTGACCCTCGTTTGTGAAGCAGTTCGGCGTAAAATGACGGCATTTACAAAAACACTCGACTACAACAACTCTTCCTTTTCTCTAAAGCAGCCCAACATGGCCCCGCCCCCTTTGTTGTGTGTTCTCGGGGGCGGGGTTTATGTAAATATTTGTTGTAGTCCTTAAAATAAAGCAAAATCTCTCCCTTTGCATTGAACTTTGAGCGTCGTAACTTTGCAGATGTTGTTTATGATCAAACAGCAACATTACACACTAACTAAAGTTAAAAAAAGTCAAATCATAATCAACCACCTTTTTAACTTTGATTTTACTTAATATCATAAGCAATTTTGCATCTCAAGTAAATGCATCTTGATTTAAGATTTTTTAGAGATTTGCAATCAAGACAAAAACAACTGCAGTGTAGATTGAAGCTTAGTTGATATGTGTGTGTGACTCTTCAGTAATGTATTTTAATTTATTAATTTTTACAACAGATTCAATTAAATCATGTCACTGACCCAGAATTAAAGACTGCATCTCATATGCACTTCAACCAATATCTTTTAGTACATAGTATAAACTATACACCCTTTTCTGCAATATTTAATTATCTGTCAACGTTAACATCGAAAATCACAGTGGCAATCGCGATCGACAGTTGGCTTAGCTAACCGAATGAAGAGGCTAATAATCATTTTATCACGTTAAAATATTAAGGCTGCCCTTCTTTGCTTGTTTCCTCATTATCCTAATTGAGAGCAAATTAGCTAAGAGGTGCAGTGTAGCTATCAAGCTCCTTAGTTTTATCAGAAGACAATTTAAGCCTCGCAGATCCTATTAGTGACAAAGCAGATAACGCTTGAAGGAGCTGTGTCAGCTTACCACGCTAGGACAGGGGGAATGGAAAGATAGATACTGTGCACTATATGCAAACTTCATGTATTTACATGGTTGAGCAAAAAATATCTGGTGTAGGACAGTTTTCACTCAGAAATTGCTCAAATAATTACACAGAAAAGCCAAGTAACACATTTTGAAGAGTGAAATAGTATTTAATTGTAAAACATACCCCAGTAATCTTTTTATTTAAAGCTTTGAAAAACATTTTGTGCAGTGTATTTCTGTCAAGATGTGCATCCAGAGCTCAGTGTGTAGGATACTGATTCCCATAATGCAATGTGCTCAACTTGACCTTAATTTTTCCAGTAAATAAAAACTGACTTGACTTTAATGGGTTAATGTTGACATTGGCACAAAACTGAATTAATAATATAAAGCAACCATTTTTGTTTCCAAAATTACATCTGAGCTGCAAAAAAAAAAGTATATAAAGTCAGTATATAAAAAAATCCATCAAAATAAAGTGAGTTTATGCTTAAAAACAAGAATATCCCTTTGGTTCAGAAAAATAATCTTAATTCAAATGGAAAACAAGATTATTTTTCTAACCTCATTGGCAGATATTTGTTGTTTTAAGCATAAATTCACTTCATTTTGATCAGTTTTTCAGAAAAAAAGACTTAGTATCTTACGTCATTTTGCTTCTCATGTAAATACATCTTGATTTAAGAATGTTTAGATATTTATACTGGAAAACAAGATCATTTTTAACAATGTGAACGCAACTCGCTTCTAATGTAACATACTTTTTGAAATGTTACATAATGTGTGTGTTTCACATTTAGATCTGTTGAAGTTTGTTTGCTTTTGTTGACACCAAGGACGAGAATGAAAACAGGTAACTAATCCTGTTATGGCTGAAAATCAAATTAAACCAAGAGGCAACTCATGCCTTCAACCTTTGATACATTTAAATTACACACATGCTTTTGACGGTTTATTTTTTTTTTTTTTTGTGGGGTATTTCCTGTCAAGTAGCTTTGTTAATGCCTGTCAAATGGATTTTGTGTGTGTAATTTTAGGTTGTTGATGACGTCAAGTCCCAGTGAGACACTGACATGCTTTGGTGTTACAGTAGGATTAATCTAGTACTGCTTAGTCTTTATGTGCTAATTAACTCCGCCTACTCCATCCTTCCATACACCCACTGCTCTCGGAGGTTAAATCTGTTCATTTCATGAATGAAAGTGACAGTGAAAATGTTTAAATACAGTATTTACAGTAGGCCTATTTCTTGTTGAATACATGTATGCATTTAGCGGGCGCTTTTATCCAAAGCAAATAAACTGGAGCATTCGCAAATGTGTCTCATTATAGAAGTAAATGAGACATTAATAATTAAAGTGAACAATCTGTTGCATTCACATATATTTCTTATTATGGAAGTAAAATGGGTTGTGAACATTGTTGACTTTTATAGTAACCATATCATTTGCATGGTGCTCCAAGGTACTACAAGGTATTGCCATCATAATTTAGCCTACAAAAAAAAAATATATATATATATAATACTAATAATATAGTAATTTATAGTTAATACTATAGTGTTTTTGAACCATACTATAGTAAAGTACTTGAATTAATTTATTGTGGTAATTCTATAGTTGCTGTGGTAATATAACAACTATAATAATATAAACAAATTACCCAATACTGTAAGTTTTCTACAACTATATACAAACCTGATTCCAAAAAAGTTGGGACACTGCACAAATTGTGAATAAAAAAGGAATGTAATAATTTACAAATCTCATAAACTTATATTTTATTCACAATAGAATATAGATAACATATCACATGTTGAAAGTGAGACATTTTGAAATGTCATGCCAAATATTGGCTCATTTTGGATTTCATGAGAGCTACACATTCCAAAAAAGTTGGGACAGGTAGCAATAAGAGGCCGGAAAAGTTAAATGTGCATATAAGGAACAGCTGGAGGACCAATTTGCAACTTATTAGGTCAATTGGCAACATGATTGGGTATAAAAAGAGCCTCTCAGAGTGGCAGTGTCTCTCAGAAGTCAAGATGGGCAGAGAATCACCAATTCCCCCAATGCTGCGGCCAAAAATAGTGGAGCAATATCAGAAAGGAGTTTCACAGAGAAAAATTGCAAAGAGTTTGAAGTTATCATCATCTACAGTGCATAATATCATCCAAAGATTCAGAGAATCTGGAACAATCTCTGTGCGTAAGGGTCAAGGCCGGAAAACCATACTGGATGCCCGTGATCTTCGGGCCCTTAGACGGCACTGCATCACATACAGGAATGCTACTGTAATGGAAATCACAACATGGGCTCAGGAATACTTCCAGAATTCGCCGTTGCCGGCTAAAACTCTATAGGTCAAAAAAGAAGCCATATCTAAACATGATCCAGAAGTGCAGGCGTTTTCTCTGGGCCAAAGCTCATTTAAAATGGACTGTGACAAAGTGGAAAACTGTTCTGTGGTCAGACGAATCAAAATTTGAAGTTCTTGGGACGCCATATCATCCGGACTTACACATCGGGAAAGGCACCATCAATGCTGAAAGGTATATCCAAGTTCTAGAACAACATATGCTCCCGTCCAGACGTCGTCTCTTTCAGGGAAGACCTTGCATTTTCCAACATGACAATGCCAGACCACATACTGCATCAATTACAACATCATGGCTGCGTAGAAGAAGGATCCGGGTACTGAAATGGCCAGCCTGCAGTCCAGATCTTTCACCCATAGAAAACATTTGGCGCATCATAAAGAGGAAGATGCGACAAAGAAGACCTAAGACAGTTGAGCAACTAGAAGCCTGTATTAGACAAGAATGGGACAACATTCCTATTCCTAAACTTGAGCAACTTGTCTCCTCAGTCCCCAGACGTTTGCAGACTGTTATAAAAGAAGAGGGGATGACACACAGTGGGAAACATGGCCTTGTCCCAACTTTTTGAGATGTGTTGATGCCATGAAATTTAAAATCAACTTATTTTTCCCATAAAATGATACATTTTCTCAGCTTAAACATTTGATATGTCATCTATGTTGTATTCTGAATAAAATATTGTACAGTTTTATTTGCACAGTGTCCCAACTTTTTTTTTTGGAATCGGGTTTGTACTACATTACACCACAATTTACTGTAGTAAAAACTAAAGTATACTACAGTATTTATTACAATTTATCAGTTCACTATAGTTAATACTACAGTATGCTGTAGCATTCATTAACAAAGGGTTGTAAATACTATAATATATACAGTATACTACAATTTACTATAGTATGGTTCAAAAACCATAGTATTTACTATAATAGTATTTTTTTCATGCAGGGTTATACCTTCTTCTTGTATGAACATCCCTTTTTTTGTCTTTCTGCTTCCTGAGATTACAGTATTTCTTGTTTAACACATTTATGCATTTAGCAGATGCTTTAAAGGGGCTATTCTAAGAATTAATATGTATTAATCACTTTTTGTTGCCAATGTGTGAGCAGTTTGTAACAAAACTTAAAAAACGAGACCTTCTTTGACTTCCTATAGTCAGTAGACTGTAAACCGCATACAAGCATATCACTCTTACTATTTCTGCCATAGAAAGAGATGGTAAAAGTGGTAAGAGTATTATACAAGTATGCGGTTCAGAATTCAGTTTGATTTTTATGTGAAGTACTCGGGGCGATTTTGCTGGGAAAATCAAAGTGACGGTTACACTTGCTCCCGAGAGCCTCTCTTCCACCTGAAACGAATGCTAATGTTCAGGATAATGCCGAAAGAGCTATTCTGTACTGTAATGTCAATGTGTCATGTAAAGAAAAGGGATTCATTTAAACTATTGTCTCACATACAGTAGTTAGATCTATACAGTCTATAGTCTAAAATATACTTTAAAATCAACTATCATAACAGTGTAATGTGAATTACCTCATCTGTCAGCATGATGATGGTGAATTGTTATGATTCATCTTTATAATCAGATGCTTTCTTAAATGCTGTTTTCTCACCACTTTTCATTGCTGTTGTGTTTTTATTTTGTTATTGACAGGAGTGCACGCAGCACATATTTACATATTCATCTAAATGTCACTCTCAGCAGCGTGAACGGTGTTGGGATGTTCATATATCACTGAAAAAGGTATTTCCAACTTGTTTTTACTGCTAATCAAAAATCGAAAAAGCACGAGCAATAATTCGCTGGCTGCAGTTCACTTAATGACCACCGGTGTCACTAATAACAAGGGATTCTGAATTCTACATATAGCCTCTTTTATCCAATGCAAATAATCTGGTGCAGTCGCAAATATGTGTAGTTATAGAAGTAAATGAAACAAATATTTCTTATTATGAAAGTAAAATGGTTGTGAAGGTTTTATAGTTACCATAACATTTGTATGGTAGGCCTACCCCAAAGTAGGCTACTTAAATGAAAAGCATGGTATTATCATCACCCCAAACATGGTAATACCTTATTTTACTTGTATGAACACCCTTTTTGTCTTTCTGCTCTCAGAGATTACATTTGATTGATTCATGCATGAAAGTGACAGTAGAGTCAATTTTTTTGACTACAGTATTTCTTGTTGAATAATCTGTTCTTCGGTCAGTTCTGACCGAAAGATTTTATATTTTGAATTGTTAAAAATCGTAGCTTTGTCGGAATGAGATGACACTTGGTGACTTTTGTAGCATTACCAATATGAACACACAAAAAAAATCAAGGACATGATTCGGACATGTTAAGGCATCGTAAAAAAAATAGTCACACTTACCTTCTTTTCGGTCAGAAATGACCGACATAGGAAATGAATGGGAAATACGAAAAAATACAACAACTCAGAGAATCTTTTGTTGGTACAAACTACAAATCAGACACTGTGCAGAAACAAAGTGTGCAGCACTGAAGGGGGGACACTCTGAAATGCCAAGAGTGCAAAATAGACACAACCACCCCCCCCCCACACACATATATATGAACCAGCACGACTATAAGACAGAGCAAGTTTATGCAAATGTGTGAAATAAAAGCAAAAATTCAGCCACAAAGCAGTAAAAATGGACTGCAAGAAAGGGGTTACACTCTAAAACACCAAGAGTACAAAATAGAAACACCCACTCACTTACACACATTCACAGACAAACACACACACAACACACCATTATACACATACAAATGAACCAGTGTGGAAATCAGATCAAACACAGATTTTTTAAGCTGTTATAAAACACACCTGTTCATTTTTGTTATTTTTCATTGAATTTTGATGTTACGTGTAACAAAATGGCGCCCTCTATGTTCAGGTTTGACTGTAGTAAAATTAATGCAAAAACCGACGCTTCAAATCAACATAAAAAAAAAAAAAAAATCTAAACCTTGACAAAAAGTAGTCTTTGAGAATGTCTAAGTTTAAATCCATATCCAAAACTTAATAAAAATAAGTGTTTGTGTCCAAAAACCACTAGAGAATTTTATATAGAGCTCTATGGGAATCTAGTGGTTACGACATGTCATTGCATAAGTTTTTCTTTTTTTACTCTCACCAAATGGCACTAATCTACCTTCAAAAAAATTTATTTTAAATGCCTTGTCTCTATTTTAACATGGAATACTGCTTTAATTGAAAAATAATTAAAAAATATGTTAGAATTTTTTTTTTATTATTATTTTCAATGGGGAAAAATAGTTAATAAAAATTGTATAAATATTGCATAGTATCATAAAATACCCTCAAAATTTTATATAATAATCAAAAAATATTATAGAACAAGAATATATTACATTGGTTTTCCTGAGGAACAAAAAAGTTACTTTCCAAGGCTTCGGTCACTTTTGACCGTAAAGAAGGTAAGTGTGACATCTAAACGAAGAAGGCCAGAGGGTTAATTTGTAAATGTTTCTCCTTATTGAAGTAAAACGGTTTGTGAACGTTTTATATTGACTTTTAAAATTACCATAATCATTTGCATGGTTGCTCCAAGGTACTTAGTATGAAAAGCATGGCATTACCATCATACTTTTCCCAAAAAACAAAAACAAAACAAAAAAAATAATTTTTGCTGTAGCCTTTCTTTCAATGGTTAATGAGCTTTTCACAATGAGCTTTTTTTTATCTGTAGAAACACCCTGCTAAGTAAGCATCTCCTGTCTATTCACAGAACCAATGCTTTATCTATAGGAAGTTTATGAAGCAATGCTAAGTAAGCAATCCAGAGTCTGTGGTTATCTTTTCTTAGGCTGTGTTGTGATGGCAGGTGCAGAGAAGGGATAGAACAGATAATCTGCTGTCCGATGTGAAGAAGAAACTCTTGTTCATCATTCTAACATTTAAGGATGAAGAAAAGGTCAAGGTATTCCTGAAGTAAACCCTACAGTGTTTAAACTAGTAGTGGATTGATCTTAAAGGGATGTTCATTCACAAACAGGCCTACTAACTCTGTCATCATTTACTCATTCTGACCATGTATCATTTTGATTTTATGATTTTAGCTCCAAAAATGATTTAAAAGTGTCCATACGATTTGTGTACTATATATTCCTAGTTATTCCTAAAAGTTTACTCTTTGACTGCAGTTGTTATTGTTTATCACAATGGCAGTTTAATTAGTGTTGCTTTGTAATGAAGGTTAATTAGCTGATGGTGTTGTCCCAGTTTTCCCTTCTTCACATTGAGATTGTCGTCAGGCTCTAATGGTTCATTAAAGGGTTAATGTTTAGTGTCAGGCTTGGAATTAGGTAAAGGTTAAGTCTGGAAACAATGGTTAACCATAATCAAAAATGTAAGTGACATTTTGGTCTCCACTCAATCAAGATTTAGTAAATAGATTTATGTAGAATATAAAAAAGACAAAGGATAATAGTGGTTAAATAATGCTTTAAAAGAGTTACATGTGCATCTTTATGCATGTAAAACCAACAAGGATTGATCAATGAATCCAACAAAACTGTAATCAGAAGCTGAATCAAACATGTTTATTATAGTGTTTTTAATCTTACTTTACAATAACATTAGTTAATGCATTAACATGAACTAACAATGAGCAATATATATTTACAGCATTTATTAACCTTTGTCCATGTTACTTAAATTGTTAGTTCACAGTGCATTAACTAATGTTAACTTTTGATCTTAAAAATGTATTAGTAAATGTTTATTGTTAGTCATTTTAACAGATGAAACCTTATTGTAAAATGTTACCCAAGGTGCAACACTCACTTGGTCTCATTTTTTATGGAAAGATGGCAAATGCTTTATTTTGAATTCATGCTTACAACAATAACATCATACAATAAAGCATTACATTAAACTGACTAGAAACATAAAGAAAGAAATAGATAAGACATGTATATAAAACAATTCCCAAACAAATTATGGACTTCAACCAATCAATATTTTATAAGGAAACAGGATATATTATGAGAAAGAAATTAATAATTGCATTATTTTCATGAAAATTAAGCTCATTCTTATGCATCTTCTCTTTTTTGTAACGTGTAAAAATATATTTATGTAAAGTATCGAATTTTTGTTGATTTTAATGTTTACTTCAGATGAAGAAATGTTATTTTAAGATGTTTAATGATTGATTTTTCATTGTTTTTCAGAAAAACAGCAGATGTGCACAGCTTTGTATTGCTTGACATGATTCACCCAGGTAGGACGTGATCCTAGTTCAACCAATCAGATTTTAATATTCAGGACTGAGTTTGAACAACATTGGTATTTGTTATTTTATTTCCCTCTCATGTAAGTTTGGACTATGTATGTTTGATTTTAAAGCAGAGGATGTAAATCCAAGAACTTGTCCTATTTGTCTAAAGCATGTTGTGAGCCTCTGTAGTCTATTGCACTGTTATCCTCTTAAAGGGACAGTCCACTTGAAAATAAAACTTCTGCCTTTTCATTTGAAAATGACAAATATTTTTTTTTTTTTTTTTATCATTAATCATTAAATGAAGAAACAAAAAAGTAAAAATTCTTCCGAATCCATACATTTTGATGATGGGTGGTTTACTGTAAGTTTAATCACATCATGACACATTTGTCTTCCGCCGCCTGTTTGACCTCCGTCATCGTGCTCTGAGCTTTAGCCTTGATTGAATCAAAGTCCACGTCCATGTTCTGGAGTTTTCCCATAAAAGAATCGTTTATTTCTTCCTCCTCCTCGTCTTCGTCCACCATCTTGGCCAGCTCCTCGGGAATGTCCAGGTCATCTCCGGCCATCTGGACGGTGGCGTCGTCTTGTGCACTCTGTTTACAAACAGTTGCAAGTGTGAAAACCAGACATATTACAACATCTATAAGTGTGAGCCTGACATATCAAATAATACTGCAGTTAGAAAAATCTTTTCTTTTTTTTTAATGGAACCATTAAATATGGATACATTGAATATGGATAATCAAGTAAACTTAAGTTCTTCAGTAGAATAAGTATTTATCTGACAATATAAAAGTTATTCTTACATATACGTTTACTTCATAAAAATCAGTAAAGATTTCACATTAAAAAAGCGTTTTTACATTTATACTAAAAGGTCTTTTACTTGCTTAAAAACAAATTAAATGTGATCTGGACATGTTGATTAACCCAGCATATGTTATATTATGAATGAAAATATCTGAAAGCTAATTGATAAAGCTGTGATCTGTTACCTGTGGTAGTCTGTATTTGTCACGTAGAAGCACTCGTAAGTTTGCTCTCTCGGCTTTTTTCGTAGCAAACTCCTTGTCCCTGGCGATCCTGTCAACAAAACATGCAACACGTTACTGCATTGTTCATGTTTCTTTATTACAACAGGTTTAGTTCATGTTAGACCAGAGTTTGATAAGATAATGTGAGATAATGTACTTAACACATCCAGAGGTGGATTTCCTGAGGTCTTCAGCATTACAAACGCTTTGTGCACGGTCAATACTTTAGAAACAGCATTGTGGGGTTTGCTTAGGACTTTTAGCTTTCAGTAATCAGTTTCATTCTGCTCTATTAAATGGATAGATGGATCTGGAATATGTTACGAGGAAACAGCTGGGTAAATCTCTCATTATAGAAATAAGAAATTGAATTTTTTGCATTGCATTTTTGCATTATTTTCATGAAAATTAAGCAAATTCTTATGCAACTTCTCATTACTGTAATGTGAAAATAAAATAATGATATATTATTTAAAATTGTAAAGTGTTTATAGGCAAGGTAGTATTAGTTGCACTGAATATAAAAATAAAAAAAAGTACAATTATGAGAATTTAATAATTTAATAAAAAGCTAAATAAATAAAACTTCAGTATGCATTATATTAATGAGAATTGTGTTGATTAAATGAATAAAGCAACAGAAGAATTATCAGATTCTAATTGTAATTATTTAGTAAAAATCTTCAAAAGTAAAACATCCATGTGCATTATATTAATGAGAATTTATATTGATTTAAAAACAAAAATATTACAGTACAATTATGAAAATCGAATGGCAAAAAAACATCAAAAGTAAAACATCCATATATGCATTTATATTATATTAATGATTAAATAAATAAATAGTGCAATTATGAGAATCTAATGGCAATCATTTAAAAAAAAAACATCAAAAGTAAAACTTTGATATGCATTATATTAATGAGAATTTATGTTGATTAAATAAATAAAGCAATTATTACAGAAGAAATATGTGAATCTAATGGCAATCATCTAATTAATAAATATACACTGATCAGGCATAACATTATTTCCACCTTCCTAATATTGTGTTGGTCCTCCTTTACTGCCAAAACAGCCCTGTGCACTGTGTATTCTGACACCTTTCTATCAGAACCAGCATTAGCTACAGGAGCTCGTCTGTTGGATCGGACCACACGGTCCAGCCTGCTTCCAACACATCAACTTTGAGGACAAAATGTTCACTTGCTGCCTAATATATCCACCCACTAACAGGTGCCGTGATGAAGAGATGATCAGTGTCAGTGCTCATAATGTTATGCCTGATATATATAGAAATGGTACAAAAGTAGGCTTAATTGATCTTATTAAAAACATTATTTTATTTTATTCATCTGGATTCAGCTGAACTGGCACGATTAACCTAATTTACACAGGCAGAAATTACGCAATTATTTACATGCGGTTTAGTGGTTTTACATGAAACCAATCAATCTGACCGTCTTTCTAACCCTCACAATCGTATTACTCTGACCCACAGAGATTAGCGATCGTTCATACGTATATACAGACTGTTCCTTATACAGAAACAAATAATAGCCCAGTTACTAGCTGACCCTGGCAGCAGGATGGAGGAGCCTAAGAAGGTTAAACGGGTTTATGGGTAAAATATGGAGCAGGTGGCTCTATATCTAGAGTCAAACGAGGTAAACGCTGTAATACTTACTTGAGCTGTTAAACAACATACATAGCAGATGTATTGCATGAGCATTTCAGATAGTTGTCCCTAAATCTGTGATCATTTTGCGATGCATCTGACTTCTGGACAGTTAGTGGTTGGATCACACTAAAGGCCGCGGCATTTGACCCGATGAGGCCTCTCGTGACCCAGTTCTGGACTTAATGCCATCGGGAGTTATATAAAGAGATAAGGTATAGCAACATTACGGCAATGTGTGTAGTCTTTTTTCCGAGACGTCACAGTAGCTTTCACACTGAGCGGTTTCTCGTTTCACTGTTGATCTTCAGATATCCGGCTGAAGTCTTACAGTCTAGCCAGGCAGAGTTTAGCCTCGTTATTTATTTTTATCATTGTATAAATGACACACTAGACTTGACTAGATGTTTTAAATAATATCACATCCTCATGTATGCTGTCATGCATCTCTGACACCAGTCGACCTCAGATCAGCAATGACGGCTATAACGGACTGATCCCACTTTTGGCTGGCAGGCTACAGGAAATGGGAATTAGGATAAGACAATAATTACAGACTAAGACGATTTCATTATGTTTATGAACATCACTGTGGGTTGAGTGGTATTGAAACCTATATTATATTAATATTATTACCTATAAAGGATTTAAATAAAAGCTATCAATGTCTTTAATATCTTTAGTGATATTATCTCAATTATAGCTTTGTTTGTTGTAATCTTCGGATGTCTTAGAAGTCTACTGAACCATTTATAGTCATATATATATATATATATATATATATATATATATATATATATATATATATATATATATATATATATATATATATATATATATATATATATATATATTTATTGTTGGCAAAATACTGTACTGTTACTGTAATAACTGTATTTCTTGCCAAAAGTTACCATAGTTAGTTATTATTAATTAATTTGAAATGATAATTATTTAATTATTTTTCATTGATTTTTTTTCTTGCATTTAATTAAGTTTTATACAAAAAAATATGATGGTAAAAATACTGGGGTCCTGACAAAATATCACATTTCCTATAGTTATTAATTTAGAAATATTTTTACAATTATAGTTAATTTTTGTATTAATTGTTTTGTATTTAATTATTATTTTGGTTAATTATTTTACAATTATAAAATGATACATTTATATGTTTTTTTTTTTGTTTTTTTTAACTGATTTTAACTGATAATGTGTAATTACAGAAGCGGATATCAAAAATAAATCGCAATTTCAGTGATCTTCAATGCACAAATCATACATGCATTCTCATTCTTATGCTTGTTTTTATGATGCTCAGGCTCCCAAAAGAAGAAATATTTAATTTACTGTACTATGTATGAAGAAATCTGTTGTAGTTTTTGCTCAGCAGCTTTTTGTTAAGAAAAACTGTAACCTGCAACTTCCAGATATACGGAAGAGGATTAGGGCCAAGCAATAATAAAAAATAAAACCATCTCGAGATTAAAGTTAGATTTCGAGAAAAACATCGTTAAATTTTGAGAAAAAAGTCAAGATAAAATGTTGAGAATAAAGTCATTAAATTACGAGAAAAAAGTCATTAAATTACAAGAACAAATTCGTTAAATTATGAGAAAAATGTTGTTAAATTTCGAGAAAAAAGTCGACAAAATGTTGAGAATAAAGTCATTAAATTACGAGAACAAATTCATTAAATTATGAGAAAAATTTCATTAAATTTCGAGAAAAAAGTCGACAAAATGTTGAGAATAAAGTCATTAAATTACGAGAAAAAAGTCATTAAATTCAAGAACAAATTCATTAAATTATGAGAAAATTTTCATTAAATTTAGAGAAAAAAGTCGACAAAATGTTGAGAATAAAGTCATTAAATTACGAGAAAAAAGTCATTAAATTCAAGAACAAATTCATTAAATTATGAGAAAATTTTCATTAAATTTAGAGAAAAAAGTCGACAAAATGTTGAGAATAAAGTCATTAAATTACGAGAAAAAATTCATTAAATTATGAGAAAAATTTCATTAAATTTCGAGAAAAAAGTCGACAAAATGTTGAGAATAAAGTCATTAAATTACGAGAAAAAAGTCATTAAATTCAAGAACAAATTCATTAAATTATGAGAACATTTTCATTAAATTTAGAGAAAAAAGTTGACAAAATGTTGAGAATAGTCATTAAATTACAAGAAAAAAGTCATTAAATTACGAGAACAAATTCGTTAAATTATGAGAAAAATGTCGTTAAATTTCGAGAAAAAGGTCGAGAAAAAAGTTGAGAATAAAGTCATTAAATTACAAGAACAAATTCGTTAAATTATGAGAAAAATGTTGTTAAATTTCGAGAAAAAAGTCGACAAAATGTTGAGAATAAAGTCATTAAATTACGAGAAAAAAGTCATTAAAGGATTAGTCTATTAGTAAATAAACTTTTCCTGATAATTTACTCACCCCCATGTCATCCAAGATGTCCATGTCTTTCTTTCTTCAGTTGAAAAGAAATTAAAGTTTTTGATTAAAACATTCCAGGATTTTTCTCCTTATAGTAGACTTCAATGGGCACCAAACAGTTGAAGGTCAAAATTCACAGGTCAAAGTTTGAACTAATTGTTATATACTATTGAACTAGCATATTGCATATAAAAATTAGTTCAAACTTTGACCTGAGGAGGGCAGTAATACGCTTAGCAGCGTCTACACTGCTGGAATTCTAATAGAGAAGAAGAAGAGAGCTAGTTCAAGATGAGCATTTCTGGTTAAAACTTATATAATTTTCAATTTTTTTCTGGGATCATGTAGAACAATTTGAAGCTGCAGTGAAACTATTAATTTTGACCTTCAATCGTTTGGTGCCCATTCAAGTCCACTATAAGGAGAAAAATCCTGGAATGTTTTCATCAAAAACCTTAATTTCTTTTCAACTGAAGAAAGAAAAACATGGACATCTTGGATGACATGGGGGTGAGTAAATTATCAGGAAAAGTTTATTTAAAAGTGAACTAATCCTTTAAATTACGAGAGCAAATTCATTAAATTATGAGAAAAATGTTGTTAAATTTCGAGAAAAAGGTCGAGATAAAATGTTGAGAATAAACGCATTAAATTATGAGAAAAAAAGTTGTTAAATTATGAGAACAAATTTGTTAAATTACGAGAAAAAAAATCATTAAATTACTAATTTGTTCACATAATTTAACAACTTTTTGCTCGTAATTTAATGAGTTTATTCTCAACATTTTATCTCAACTTTTTTCTCGAAATTTAACAACTTTTTTCTCGTAATTTAATGAGTTTATTCTCAACATTTTATCTCAACTTTTTTCTCGAAATTTAACAACTTTAATCTCGAGATGGTTTTCTTTTTTTTATTATTGCTTGGCCCTAATCCTCGTCCGTACAGATATTGTTGTGATCAGTCAGTTGCAAAAAGCAGATGCATTTGTATTTATGGGAAAATTACGTTTTGGTCTGTTGAAATCCAAAGTAGCCTACTTGTTGTTTAATTTTACCAAAAACACATGTTTTCCCATCCATTTTTACTTTAGACATGTATGTAGATATTTATTTAGAAAAATAACAACAATCACATATCCCGTAGAGAGATTGCACTGTCAGTTTATGAATAGTCACACATAATTTATACTGTCAAATCAATTAATCGTGATTAATCGCATCTAACATAAAAGTTTGTAAATATATGTGTTAAATTTTTAATCTAATTAATTACATGATTAGATTAATAGCACATCAAATTTGGCTGAGAAATGATCCCAAAAGATTATTTGAAGTCATCAAATAAACATTACAAAAAGAGGATTCAGAAAGAAATATATTTATTTGATTCAACATAGAATTTATTACACAAACCTTTGGACCATGAGGTTGAGTAAATGATGACTGAATTTTCATTTTTTGTGTGACCTATAATATATTTTTTTATTCATATGGAATTATGATATTATTTTTCAAAATTAAAATATACTCTAAGAAACTAAAACTGCCAGTAGGTGGCGGTAAATGTCTAATTCATTCCAACAGCTGATTCATTCAGGAGTGACGTTTAAAATAACACAATATTAACTTTCTCTGATCTACATATGTGGATTTTAAGATGTTTGAAAGCCAAAAAATTGGACAAAAATAGCTTTAAAATCCATCTCCATTCTCAGTCTCCTTATCTTTGACGTTTATTCAAGCATGAAACGGTTATCAAGAAATGTGTAGTTCAGCTACTTACATCATATCTCGCACTTTATGACCGCTAACTAAAGCGTCACGCAGGAATTCACGCGCAGCAATTAACTTAAGCAAGATATCAGTGTATTCAAACTCATCACAAACAACACATCACGATTGTTTAAACCAATTCGCATTAAGCTGTGTCGTCGTCAGCACGTCTTTTCCCATTGAAAGCAACTGCTCCCGAATGCGTAATCCCACACATCCGCCTCGCCGTCGTGAGAGTCGTCGATATACGTCAACATGACATCAGAGCAAGTCGGAGCACATTTCTGTCAGAGTAACGCAGAGCCAAAGCACAACCAAAACAATGTTCTTCCAGAAAATGCATGCAGTTTTGCTTTTTAACCACTAGAGGGCCAAAAGTTACGTATTGTGCACCAATTAGATTCATTGTAAGCAACCAAAATATAAACCAAGCAATGACAAAATCTTCTTTGCTTGTTGCTTATTTTGATTAGGACATTGTGTGGTCAAGGTTGTCACGTTTTACTCGCGGTTTGACATCATTAAAATGGATCAGAAAATGTTAAATCTGCAGTTTCAGCATCAAAATGACAACTAATGCATGATACGGCAGCCGCTCTCATGTGTGGAAAGTTTTACTCACTTCTCCTCGATGAGCTGTTTCTGGTACTCCTCGAACTCTTCCCGGCTCATTCCTTTAGACGCCGCCGTCTCTTTTTCCTCCCCGGCCTCGCCTGCAGCCTCGCCTCCTCCTGTCATGTTCTTCAGTTTGTCCCCCAACATCTGCTGCAGGAGGAACGCCATCTTCTCTGCTTTTAGACCTGAAGAATAGATTAACTATCCAATATTGACTTAATTTGTGGAGTTAGTTCATGTATTTGACCCACAGCTTTCCAGAAGTAACCTTTCCAGTTCAGTAATGCAGGCGTTGAAGCTATTTATAGCTTATATTTTGGAGCAACAATAAGAATATGAAGACAATAGAGGTGTAGTTTCAGATTTGGCACCTGTTGTTGAGGTGAAGATGAGGGTGTGATGAAAACGGCTCAAGAGATTAGCTTATTATAAAACCCCATCAAAACCTGTGTTGGCCTCACCTTGAGCCAAGGACGGCGCGGCTATTGATACTCTTACAGCAGCTCACATAATACTGGGGATATGAAATGTGCTCTTAATTAATATATTGTAAAAGAAAAAAAAATGATTTTTTAAAGTAAATAATGCTAAAGCAAAGATTATTGGTGTATGTGTTACAAGAAAATGACATTTCAGTTTTTCGTACTTACAAATTTCACATTTAATTCAATACCACTTGCTGTGTTTTTGAAATTTACCAGTGATTTCTGAATGAAAATTGTTTCAAAGTAAATCTTGCATCTTTTTTTTTTTTTTTTCTTCAGTGACTGGTGTTGCTTCCTTTTATTAACAGAAAAGATGTACAGTATCATCCAAAAGTCTGAGACAACTAGTGAAAATACCTTTTTAATACACATTTTTAACCACAATACTGTTTGCGTAAAACGCTGAAACATGAACTTAGATCAATGTTTTGCATCGTTAACTAAAACTATTAAAAATAATTTTAATTAATTGAAATAATCCTGAAATAAAATATAAAAATTGATGAAAAATAATAATTATTTTTAAAATTATAAAATTGTTGACTAAAAATCATTTTAGCTAAATTGAAATAGAGCTGAAATAAAATATGAATATTTGAATGAAAAAAAATATTATTTAGTTAATTATTTTTCAAATCATAAAATTGTTGACTAAAAACTATAAAAAATAATTTTAGCTAAATTGAAATAGAGCTGAAATAAAATCTAAATATTTGAATGAAAAATAATTATTATTTAGTTAATTATTTTTAAAATTATAAAATTGACTAAACTAAAAAAAATATTTTAGCTAAATTTAAATAGAGCTGAAATAAAATATAAATACTTGAATGAAAAATAATTATTTAGATAATTATTTTTAAAATTATAAAATTGTTGACTAAAAACTATAAAAAATAATTTTAGCTAAATTGAAATAGAGTTGAAATAAAATATAAATATTTGAATGAAAAATAATAATTATTTAGTTAATTATTTTTAAAATTATAAAATTGTTGACTAAAAATCATTTTAGCTAAATTGAAATAGAGCTGAAATAAAATATAAATATTTGAATTAAAAAATATTAATATTTAGTTAATTATTTTTAAAACGATAAAATTGTTGACTAAAAGCTATTAAAAATCATTTCAGCTAAATTGAAATAGAGTTGAAATAAAAAATATAAATATTTGAATGAAAAATAATTATTATTTAGTTAATTATTTTTAAAATTATAAAATTGTTGAATAAAAATATTAAAAATCATTTTAGCTAAATTGAAACAGCTGAAATAAAATATAAATATGTCAATGAAAAATTATTATTTAATTATTTTTAAAATGAAATTTAAGTACTCAAAATTGAAATAAAAATATTAAAATAAAATTTAAAAATAATAATAAAAATAAAAACAAAATGAAATGCAAAGCAACATTGAAAAAAGTTAATAAAAAATTAATAAATAATATATATTAATAGTAAATAAATAACTCTATATATCACTGATGTGAAATTGTGACTGTCTTAATATTGGTGTGTCTCTTTTGCTTTATTGACAGCAGAACTGATGCTATGAACAAACCGTGATGATCACGATCTCCAGCATCTTGAGCTTCAGTGGATGAAGAAAATCCGAGCACCTGTATAAAGAGATCACGTCAGTGACACTCATTTACATACATTTAATTAGTGCACATAAATGTCTTTGCACCATAACTTTGTCTTTGTTTATTTCCAGGTTTAAATGGGGTGGGAACAATCCAGATTTTCATTGTGGTCTCAAACTTCTGGACAGAGACATGGAGGTGAGATCTTCATAATCTCACTCTTCAGATTAAGACCCCCGTCTGTTCGCCTGTTCTTAAATTAGACTCCATCTCTCCTGAGCTCAAGACCAATATGGTGTTTCTAAACGACATGTCTGCAACCTTTTCCATCCGTTTATTTATTTACTAGGATTTTGTATTTGTGGGCATGCGGTTTGTGCACAAAATTAAACTTCATTTAAAATGATTAGTACTTTTGGCATAATGTTTGGCAGTTTTAATAATAAAAATAAACACATTTTATTTGTTTACCTGCATGAAATGTGACCATTAACCAACATCAGAGAACAATGAACTTTATTTTATTCATTATTATTATTATTGTCGACTTTTAATAATGAAGGTAAAATCTCAGGAGAAACTATATTTGGTCAAAAAAGACCTGCATTGCATGTAAATATGAAATGATGTGAATTTGTGCATTTTAATGTGTTTATAAGTCTTTCAAAGTCTTACTGCCATTGTGAGAATAACATGTAATCAATAAAAAAAAGTAACTGTAGTCTGATTATGAGTATTTTAAAACGTAATATAATCTAATTAGTGTTTCATATTTGTAATCTGATTACGTAATCTAGATTACATGTGATCAGTTACTACACATCACTGACTGCACAGATGAGTAGGTAGTGTGTAAGTACATAATTTGGGACGCAACTCCAGATTTTATAGTCAGTATAATTTAACACTGATTAGAGGAAAGTAAACTTTGGCTATTTCTTACCCTACTCTTCTCTATGTGAAGTATAAATATAAAGTTGAAAAACTGAATTCTTTTTTTTTTTTTTCCTATAATCAGTCAAGAAGATGGAGTTGTTCCTGCTCTGCTGCCTGTTGACAGGAACCTCATGGAGGATTGTTTAAGCTCCAGCTCCATCTTGTGGTGAGTGTAGTGAAGTACAGCACTGAGTCTCTACAGCTGAACATCAGGTTTGGATCTGATGTTGAATTAATTTAGAATTTAGAATTTCACAGCTGGTATATAGTGTGCACTTAAAATACTTCTAGCATTGAGATAAACATTTTGATTTTAAGAATCACTGCATACATTTTGTGAACTATAAGAGGCTAAAATACACTAAGAAAGCACTCAGTGCTGAATTCCACATGGCTGCCCGTCCTGAAATGATTGAGAGGATATTAATGGATGTCTGTGAGGTTTCAGGTCAGTGTTTGTCCTGACAGGAAAACCCCAGGCTCCGTCTCTAACAGACAACATCTCTCTAAATTCACTCTCGTCCATTATGAAGTATTCTCAGTGATTGACAAAACCATTTGAGGACCATTTTAAAAAGAGTTTATGATGTTTCTGGCTGTTCACATTTGACAGGCACTCATCCACAGACACTTTTAAATTCTGGGTGGATGTGTTTTAATGGCCTTGCAAAGCCTAACCCCAAACCGCTGCATTACTTTAGCCTCACTAATGATCATAATGTGTAAAATATTATTGTAATATATTACTATTATTTTTTAGATTAAATATTAATTATGATCATTAATTCTAATAATTATTATTATAGTTATTTTTTATCAATTGTTATTTTAATTACAATTGTTATAATAATATTAATAATAATTGTATTAATTGTTATTTTAATTCTACATTTTAAATAGTATATTCTTAGTAGTAATGATAATAATTGATATTTAATAATAATAATAATAATAATAATAAATTAAATAATTATTATTATTAATTATTATTAACATTATTGTTTTTAATTATAATATTATAGTAATTGTTATTGTTGTTAATAATAATAATAAATAATTTTAATAATTGTTATTGTTCTTATTTTAATTATGCATTTCAAATATTATATTCTCAGTAGTAATGATCATAATAATTATTGTTATCATCATTATTATTAATAATAATAATAGTAATAATAAATTAAATAATTATTATTGTAATTATTATTATTAATTATTATTATTTACACAATTGTTTTTATTATAATATTATAGTAATTGTCATTTTAATTTTACATTTATTTTATTATCAGTAATGATAATAATTATTATTGTTAATAATAATAATAATAAATAAATAATTTTAATAATTGTTATTGTTATTATTATTTTAAATATTATATTCTTAGTGGTAATGATAATAATAATTATTGTTGTCATTATTATTATTATTGTTGTTATTAATAAATTAAATAATTATTATTGTAATTATGTTATTATTAATTATTATTGTTAACAAAATTGTTTTTTAAATATTATAGTAATTGTTATTAATAATATATTTTTATTATTTTATTAATAATATTAATGATAAATAATTATAATTGTAATTATATTATTATTTATTATTAACATTATTATTTTTAGTTGTAATATTATTATAATTATTATATGAATTTAATTTTAATAATAATTATTATCATTATAGTCATTACTTTAATATTTACTCTTTTAATTATATTTTGTTATTATATAAATTATTATATAAATATTAAATAAATTATATATTTATTATTATGTTACATTCAAAAAGATGTGGGGGTCCAATGTTAAAATGTATGCAATAAAATATAGGAAAAATGACAAAGACTGACCCTTTTGCTACTTATTTTGGGAGTGAATTTGCCTTTGTTTTACAGGTTTAAAATATCTGCAATTTATAAATAACTGGTATTAAATTTACCAATGCAATAAAAATAATTAATGCAGTTTTTAAAATACATTTTTTAATATATATATATATATATATATATATATATATATATATATATATATATATATATATATATATATATATATATATTTGCTTAACCTCTACTGTTTCCTTGTATTAACTATTATGTAAAGAAACATTGCATGACTAATTTTCTGGCCTTTATAGACTGCAAATGTCATATTACATGCACTAAGCACGTACATGCACTTCACAAAGCCTGCGAGTCATGATACACAAGCCTCCTGAGTACTAAACAGATGACATCATCAAACAGACCCCGAGCCAATCAGAGAGCAGCAGGAAATGTGTCTCCACCAATCACAGAGCTCCAGGAGACAGAGGGACGAGCCTCTGTTCACAGACGCAGTCCAGAGCGCCGAGCAGCTGTGAGAGAGAATGACAGGAGGGAGGAATTTACAGAGGAGAGGCTGTGTCGTACAGGGATGGAGAGGCTGGGATGCTGTTGCTAGGGAACAGTGAGGAGACGTCCATCTTTTGCAGCTTGTTCCACATAGAGCAAAAGCAGAGGGAAAGGATTTCAATTCATGACGGAGGGAAATCAATGCTTTTCCAGGGAGAGATACAGAAAGAGATTGACGGAAAGAAGGGGCGGAGACTCCAGGTGATGTTACGTAATCTGGACCGGGATTATGTGGTGGTCTTCTGTGAGATTCTGGGATGAATAATAAAATCCTGATAGCTGCACAACGGGAACCTGTATGTCATCAGTTCTGGATAATAATGGAAGTGCAAAGAGACTGAGACCTTCTTTTGGGGACTATCCTGAAATCATCCAGGTGTGGCACTGCCAGACGCCCTCTCTTTGTCTGAGGAGAACCCCAGACGTCTACACTGACTGACAGACGGATAAACTCGGAGTTTGATTTGAACATCCTCATCTTAGATGATCACTATGGATGTAATCAAGAGCTGAGAAATCGACAGACCTGAAGGTGAACACAGAGACATCAAAGCCTGCGCAGAAAACTCTCTTCTGTTGTGAGTATTATCTGAGTAAACAGGACATTTAGTGAGAAAATGTTGATTTTTTTCCATGTGGAACTGATCGGATCCTGACAAGTGTTTGTATGTGACAGGTGGTTGGAGGGGAGGGGCTAATTAGATGATGTCAGTGAAAAATAAATACAAAAGTTGTTTCAGATCTGCAGCAAGTTATTATATTTTGATTAAATATTACAGATCCATCCATCCATCTGTACATGTCTGTGTCTGTCTAGATGTTGACATCCATCTTTTTCATTCATTTGAATTAGTTTTTAATATGTTGTTATTTTAGTACATCAGTTTAAACTACATGAAATTGAGAAATGTTTGAGCTATAATTAGAGCTGCACGATTCTGGATAAATCGATAATCACAATTCTTTTGTTTGTTTGTTTGTTTGTTTCAAATACACTGTAAAAAAGTACCGTGATTTTAACAGTAAAAGACTGTAAAAATGCTGCGGTGAAAAACTGTCAATTGGTTTACAGAAAGTTTCCGTACTATATACGGTGAATAACTGTAATAGATCTAACGGTACATTTAATGTAATTTTACGGTAAAATACCGTTAAATTCACAGTTTTTGGACGTGAAAAATAACAATTCATTGTAAAATTTACAGTGAAAAAAACGTAAATTGACATTCCCACAATTCCCTGCGTGACACTTCACATTTGATATGTTTTCGGTGAAATAACTCTGTTTCTTCTTAGTTTTTCTCATTTTTTTCTAATCAGTTATGTACATTACGGTTTTATCTAATGTTGTTAAATTAATGTTTATTGCATTTTTATAATTTCATGCATGTTACCATGATGGTGTTTAGTGTGTGTGTGAATGACACTGTGTGCACCTTCTATATGTTAGTATTGTCCTCCTCAGCTTGTGGAAAAGCTGCTTGTGATGAACTTTGATTCATCATGTGACTCTCATCACCACTGTGTTTGGTGACTGTCAGTGTATTATAAAGGTACAAAACAGATATTAGTACTTCATTAGTTTGGTAAATTAACATTATATCAGTTAATGAAATTCGTTATGTTACCGTAAATTTAACAGGGTTTTTTTTACGTTGCTACTGTATTTTTTACGGTAAAGTTCTGGCAACCACAGCTGCCGGTTTTTTACTGTAAATTTTACTGGGATTTTTTTTTTACAGTGTAGAGATCACAATTCTTTCCCAGTTCTGAACAGACAATTAAACAAAAAAACATGTAATTTACTAGAGGTTATGACAGAATGTTAATTGCTAAAGTTGATTTAATATGTTTAATTAATCTGAATTAATTATTAAAAAAAAAAAAAATTGATTTGAGTGAATGATTCAACGACTCACTCGTAAATACTTCACTTGTTTCATTACTGGATAAATCAGTGTTTCTGAACGAATCTTTTGAATGATTCAAAGGCAAATTAAGTTGATTATGATTTCACTTTTTTTAACTTTAGTTAGTGTGTAATGTTGCTGTTTGAGCATAAACAACATCTGCAAAGTTACGACGCTCAAAGTTCAATGCAAAGGAGATATTTTCTTTTAAAGAAATCTCTGTTTAAGGACTACAACAAGCTTCTTCCCGGGTCAGTGACATCACTAACCCTAAAATTTGCATAAACCCCGCCCAGAGGACACACAACAAAGGGGGCGGGGCCATGTTGGGCTGCTTTAGAGAAGAGGAAGAGTTGTTGTAGTCGAGTGTTTTTGTAAATGCCGTCATTTTACGCCGGACTGCTTTACAAACGAGGGTCAATTCAACACAAAAGATGAACATGACGGCACATGCTAGTGGATGAGTTGAATCAACTCCACAGCAACTACATCAATTTATCCACTAACCATTCAGAAACGTCTAAAAGTTGTAACTTCTTCCTGAGTCTCTCCATCAGTTTGAACAATGTAAGGCTGAACACTTTCCTCATTTTGGCTGTGTGAGATTCTCCAGCTTTGTTGTTGTTGAGCTGTTAAAGCTCCGCCCTCTTCTGGAAAGCGGAGCTCATTTGCATTTAAAGGGACACACACTGAAACAGCATGTTTTTGCTCACACCCAAATAGGGGCAAATTTGACAAGCTATAATAAATGATCTGTGGGGGATTTTGAGCTGAAGCTTCACAGACACATTCTGGAGACACATTACATATTTTAAAAGGAGCATAATAGGTTGGAAGATATATTTTTAAATATATTTCCGATTGTATTCATCTGAAAGAAGATAGTCATATACACCTGGCTTGAGGGTGAATAAAACACGGGGTTATTTAAATTTTTTGGTGAACTAACTCTTTAAATCCTTGAATCTAAATATTTAGCTCAATATCATGTGTCTTGTTGAAGCGAATGACTTATGCCATTTGCTTATTTAAAATTGTTGTCAATAAGAAATAATTAAGAATTTTTGTCTATATAGCCACTTCTAAACGTGTTAATCGTCTGTAATTGGTTCTGTTGATCAGTGTGATCGGGCGCAGAGGATGGGAACCACTGAAGCCACTTTACGCATGGAGAACATGGAAGTAAAAGATGAGTGGCAGGACGATGATTTCCCACGGTAAGACCTTCAGCCTGCTGTCTGACTAACCTTCAGCTGCTCTAGAGTGAAAAATGAGCGTTGATTTGGTGTCAGTGGCTGGGTTGAGAATAACATACTACCATACTACTCATACTATGCCTGCAGTATGCATACTTGCAGCATATATGAATAGAATACCAGTGACTTATAACATTTAGTAAATGTGCAGTTTACAGCACAGCACACTGTATATGTATATATACACACATTCTTCCAGCATTCTGTTCTGAACACATCCACTAGATCAATTTCTTTGCACAAACTGTCTTGCTATTGATCTATATATTATAATGATTTTACTACATGCCCCATTAAAGGCATGTGTTATCAGAGCTGTCAGAGGTTGCTAATAAGCAGACTAACTCCTCGGCCGAGTGTGCATGACGATGTCCATGTAACCCTGTCTACATGTATGTTACCCATGGGGCTTGTTATGCATCAGTTATTTTCATCCACAGCGCAGACGTCTTTGATATCTGTGTGATCAATATTAGACCACAGAGTATGTGGAGCTGAGGGCTGTGCTTGAAGGAGAAATGAAGGTGAATCATGGCATAATCAGTCCAAGTTCACTCTTCTGGTGTGTTTGGTGTGATGCATGTGGGTCAATATACTTTACATGATGACATAAAGAGCACAGACCCACCCCTCTTACATCATAATGCATTACCATTTATGGGCAAATATGAGGTCATCTGTGTTGCCATGACAATGAGGGTAGTAGAAGACACAAGGTGGTGAATAATTGATTGTGTGAGTGTGCAACGCTCTTATAAAACCGTGCTGAACAAAAGTTTTTTAATTATCATCATGTACTGCATAACATGTTTTCTCCAATGAACCTTATTATGTTTTAGCTTTTATTGATAATTTAAGCTTTTACTCACAGTTTCTTATGAAATTAAACTAATTCGTCATGAGATCTTATGATAAATGCCACAGTATTTTGATATACTGATGGTACACTGTAAAAAGAAATGTACTGTCAGGTGAACTAAATGCATGCTTCACATGGTAAGCCAAAAATAATATATAAATAATATCAAATATTTTTTTTGTATTCCTGTTGCTCAAGCAGTAGAGCATGGCACCAAGGTCATGGGTTCGATTCCTAAGGAATGCATGAACTGACAAACTGACCTTGAATGCAGTGTAGTCACTTTGAATAAAAACATCTGGCAAATGCATATGCAAATGTAAATTTTTATCAGTCTGACTTCATTAGATTATGAAAGGTTACTTTAAGGCTCAGATCAGTTCAAATAAATAGTTAAAATAACAACTGCTTTCAGTTACTTTTGCTTTCAGTGTACTGAAAGATTACCATATTCATGTACTATAATTAAAAGGCATTTCAAACAATAATATTCTATATGCTATTCTATATTCACCCATTTCCGACATTAAACTAGCAAAAGATGATTCGGACATGCCCTAAGTGCACCTCTGCCATGTGCTTCAGACCATGCGCTTCGATCATTAAAATAGGGCCCTAAAACTTATTTTGTGATAATCAGTGTTGGGGAAAGTTACTTTTAAAAGTATGCGTTACTTGCATTCAGTTACTTTTATGGAAAGCAATGTGTTATGCTACTTTTGCATGACTTTTTCTCACCTGGGCTGGGCTTGCTTGTTTGTTTTTTAATAATAACAAAAATAAGTTGTATTTTTGGCAAATGTAAAAGCCCTAAAAAAGTCCAAAGTATACTTCGGTTTTCTAAGCGTACATGATCGTATGCGCACAGTCAAACGCACAGCTTTGCAGAGAATACTTTATTTGACTCATATACAGGCGTTCAACACATGCGCAGTTTTAAGGAATCTCTTGCCACGAGTTACAACCCATGTAAACATCTTTGTATTCTTTCATGCTAGAGTTGTTCGAATGAGGGTACTTTTTCTAACCACTTTGCACAATCTCTCGTCTATGTAGGCCTCCATTGTCGCTGTAGCTTGCATGTGTTCCTGTCTGTTCTGTTTATGCAGTTTTT
Organism: Chanodichthys erythropterus; assembly: GCF_024489055.1. Lineage (NCBI taxonomy): Eukaryota > Metazoa > Chordata > Actinopteri > Cypriniformes > Xenocyprididae > Chanodichthys > Chanodichthys erythropterus. The sequence continues at coordinate 12,700,534 of NC_090236.1, forward strand.
CATCGACTACCTTGTGAATCAACGGCCCCAGGACATGGTTGCCTCCTTGTGGATAAAGTAACTACTGCAAAAAAAATTAAATGCACATGTGCAACCCGTGCATTTAATTAGCACATGCGGTTACAAAAATCTGGCGTTGTGTGTACAGTGAAGGTTCGAGTCGCGCACTATATGCTGACCCTCACGTATGTGTTAAAAGTGAAGTCGAAGTGGATCATCGAAGCTCAGCAGCAAAGACATTGGTTATTAAAGTAAGAGTAAATATCTAAATATAATAGTATATAAAGTATATTTGTATAATTTAACATATTGAATTATTGCAGGTTTGCATAATATTCTGAGTTTGCATTTCACTGTTTTTATTCATTTTGAAGAATACTGAATCTGTTTTTGTGCAAGTGAGACAAGTAAATGCTTGCTCACACTACCCCATACTGGTGATAATCGTTTACACAGATATCAGTGCAGAAGACCCTCATTATTTCTCCTGCCGCACTCTCTTATTAAACAGCACGTCCCTGACACTGCACAGACTGCTGGGTAATTACACAATGTGTGTGTTTGTTCAAAGAGCCATGTTGGGTTTAGTTTGTCAGCTAGACTACCACCCGTTCCATTCCGGGATGCACAAACACTCCTGAACAAAATGCCATGAGTGATGGGATAAATGTTGCCTTTGCTCCTGTTCCGCTATTGTTTGTCGCTCGACACAGATGTGCATGCTGGATCATGTGCGGTTTACCAGTGACCTTTGTAAGAGCTGCAACCAACTTTAAATAATGATCATGATCAGTTGTTTAAACTTGAGGTTGTAGTTTGTTATTAGGTTGTAGGTTGTGTGTTTTGTTATGACTAGTAAGCATCCACTTAAAAAACACCCAGAACACCCTCATCACCACCTTAATAATAATAATAATAATACATTTTATTCATAATGCACCTTTCTTATACCCAAAATGCTAAAATACAGAAAAAATGCAATACTGTTACATACAATTCACAATAAAAAAATAGAGAAAACATTAAATAACTGAACATCCAATTATCATTGATGTTCACTTGTGTCATTACTGTGAATTTAAAAAGTGCCTCTATAAATGACAGAGTAAATGTGTGTATTTTGGTGTTGTGGTCATCTGTATAATATCTCTGGGTTCATTCACAGGCCTCTTCCTGAAGATGGTGATTTAGAGGGACTCACTGACAACACTTGTAAGTTCTCTAAATGCATCTCAGTGCATCTGGTCCTTGTGTTTTTCACTGCGGAAACTGTATTGAAATGTTTATGAAAACACTGATGATCCACAGAATTTATTAGACGAGACTAGGTCAAGATGAAAGCTGAACTGTGTTCTTGGGCTGTTTTTTTCTGTTTTTTAATGTTTTGTGGGACATAATGTCAGAATTATGAGTTATAGTCAGAATTACGAGTTATAAAGTCAGAATTACGAGTTATAGTCAGAATTGCGAGTTATAAAGTCAGAATTATGAGTTATAGTCAGAATTACGAGTTATAAAGTCAGAATTACGAGTTATAGTCAGAATTGCGAGTTATAAAGTCAGAATTATGAGTTATATAGTCAGAATTGCGAGTTATAAAGTCAGAATTACGAGTTATAGTCAGAATTGCGAGTTATAAAGTCAGAATTACGAGTTATATAGTCAGAATTGCGAATTTTAAAGTCAGAATTACGAGTTATAGTCAGAATTACGAGTTATAAAGTCAGAATTACGAGTTATAGTCAGAAATGCGAGTTATAAAGTCAGAATTATGAGTTATATAGTCAGAATTGCGAGTTATAAAGTCAGAATTACGAGTTATATAGTCAGAATTGCGAATTATAAAGTCAGAATTACGAGTTATAGTCAGAATTGCGAATTATAAAGTCAGAAGTGCGAGTTATAAAGTCAGAATTATGAGTTATAAAGTCAGAATTATGAGTTATAAAGTCAGAATTACGAGTTATAAAGTCAAAATTACGAGTAATAAAGTCAGAATTGCGAGTTATAAAGTCAGAATTAGCAGTTATAAAGTCAAAATTACGAGTTATAGTCAGAATTGCGAGTTATAAAGTCAGAATTACGAGTTATAAAGTCAGAATTACGAGTTATAAAGTCAAAATTACAAGTTATAAAGTTAGAATTATGAGTTATAAAGTCAGAATTATGAGTTATAAAGTCAGAATTATGAGTTATAAAGTCAGAATTACGAGTTATAAAGTCAAAATTACGAGTTATAAAGTCAGAATTACGAGTTATAAAGTCAGAATTAGCAGTTATAAAGTCAGAATTACGAGTTATAGTCAGAATTGCGAGTTATAAAGTCAGAATTGCGAGTTATAAAGTCAGAATTTCGAGTTATAAAGTCAGAATTGCGTGATATAAAGTCAGAATTGCGAGTTATAAAGTCAGAATTGCGAGTTATAAAGTCAGAATTGCGAGTTATAAAGTCAAAATTGCGAGTTATAAAGTCAGAATTACGAGTTATATAGTCAGAATTGCGAGTTATAAAGTCAGAATTACGAGTTATTAAGTCAGAATTACGAGTTATAAAGTCAGAATTGCGAGTTATAAAGTCAGAATTGCGAGTTATAAAGTTAGAATTACGAGTTATTAAGTCAGAATTACGAGTCATAAAGTCAGAATTGCGAGTTATAAAGTCAGAATTTTTAGATAAAAAAGTGCTGCATCGTCACAAAAATTTAAGCCTTGCCTATTTAAATATTCAAGTGCAAGAAGACACGAAAAAGAGCTCAATTCATTATTCGCTGTGTGGGAAAGACAGCGCGCGAATACTGAATTGAGTTCTCTTTCGCGTCTTCTTGCACTTGAACAGATATTCAAACAAAATTGTTAAAATGCCCGTCTTGGCAAGTATCCTTGTAAACACAGTCAGTAATGTCTTGAGTGAACGTAAACAGTTGAGAAAGAAAACGCATGTGTAACAGTATATTGGATCCGTGCATTAGCTCTTAAAGTGACAGCAGCCTAATATTCCTGCTGCTGTCTGTGTTTTAAACAACAAAAGACAAAGAAAAATCACTCACTGCTCTAGACTGAATAATTTTTGCAACTTTAATGAGAATTAATCTCATCATTTATTTTTGAAAAATAATCAAAAAAATATTTGGTTTTTCTCACCAGCCATTGGCAGGTGTGTCAAAAATAGTTAGTTTTAGGCCCTGAATATACATGAGAAATATTATCTGGAGTTTCTTTTAGATGTCTGACAGCTTCTTTTGTAAATGTTCAATTTTCTCTGCAGCTCATCATGCCGCTCTCACTGCTGATCATGTGGAATCTGTCCGACAAAAGCGCCGCACACTGGTTGCTCCGGATATTAACCTGTCGCTGGACAAAAGTGAAGGTTCAGTCCTTTCTGACGACTTCCTGGAAACACCAGACGACCTGGACATAAATGTGGACGACATGGACACGCCAGATGATGACTCTCTCGGGTCCATCAACAATGGCACCGAGCTGGAATGGGAAGGTCAGTCAGTTTGCCAAATCAAATGCAAATAACTTCTCAGATGTTGCTCTTTTATGACTCAGGAGACTTTTTGTCATGGTCAGAAGCTCTTGTTTTTTTCCAGATGACACTCCAGTGGCCAGTGCGAAGGGTCCGGGTGGTGGTGATGGGGACGGCACGGGTCGTCTGTGGAGGACGGTGATCATCGGCGATCAGGAACACAGGATAGACATGCAGGTGATCAGGCCGTACCTGCGCGTCGTCACGCATGGAGGTCAGTCTTCATGAACTTCACATTCATCTGAACATAATACTACACGGATGGACATAAAACTACACTGTTTAAGGAAATAGACATACTAAATGACAAATATTTCTTGTTTCTTGTTGCAAATAGCAAGCAAACTTAAGGGAAAGATACACAGTTTGGGGGGGGGGGGGGCGGGGGGGGGATTATTTGAGATTTTTCTGGTTAAAAATTGCGATTTAAATGCGCCAAAAATGTTTTGCTTATATTAACAGTATGACTATAAAAAAAAATAGTAATAATTTTATTTTACTGAAAACTGCAGTTAGAAAGGTCTAAATCTTGAGATAAAATTTTTGACCTGTTTTATTAAAAAGATCTTATAGTGACAGGTATTTTATTGCAAGGCCATTTTACACATACTATCATACTTATATTCCACAGGTTACTACGGTGAAGGACTGAACGCTATCATCGTTTTTGCTGCGTGTTACCTGCCCGACAGTGGCTGTGCCGACTACAATTACATCATGGAGAACCTCTTCCTGTAAGACACAAACACACATTTTAGTCAGTGCAATTTATTTTTATAGATAAACACAGACTAACTTTTGGGTTTATGGAAAGATTTATTGTCATAAACAGGGTTGTGCACCATTCATAACTGACTTTTAAATTCTACTACTGAATTTGAATCAAGTTAGCAAAATGGTCCAGAATCATTTCAAGTACTTTTAAATCGATTAATCGCAATTAATCGCATCTACATCTAACGTAAAAGCTTGTAAATATAAGATTGTGATTAATCGAATAATATATACATACAGTACACTCATGCGCACACAAACTTTTGTGTTAGATGCGATTAATCACGATTAATCGATTTGACAAAACTTATATATATTTAAAAAAAATTAGTTTGATGTGATTATTCGCAATTAATGAATATGACAGCACTAATAAATACACACACAAACTTTTATGTTAGATGCGATTGATTGCAATTAATTGATTTGACAGCACTTATATATACATATACACAAACTTTTGTTAGATCCAATTAATCGCAATTAATGAATTTGACAACACTGATATATACATACACACCAACATTTGTTAGATGCGATTAATTACAAGTAATCGATTTGACAGCACATATATATTTACACACTGTTATGTTAGATGCGATTAATTGCAATTAATCGAGTTGACAGCACTTATATATACATACACACAAACTTTTATGTTAGGTGCGATTAATTGCAATTAATCGATTTGACAGCACATATATATTTACACACTGTTATGTTAGATGCGATTAATTGCAATTAATCGAGTTGACAGCACTTATATATACATACACACAAACTTTTATGTTAGGTGCGATTAATTGCAATTAATCGATTTGACAGCACATATATATTTACACACTGTTATGTTAGATGCGATTAATTACAATTAATCGATTTGACAGCACATATATATTTACACACTGTTATGTTAGATGCGATTAATTACAATTAATCGATTTGACAGCACATATATATTTACACACTGTTATGTTAGATGCGATTAATTGCAATTAATCGATTTGACAGCACTTATATATACATACACACAAACTTTTATGTTAGATGCGATTAATTGCAATTAATCGATTTGACAGCATTTATATATACATACACACAAACTTTTATGTTAGATGCGATTAATTGCAATTAATCGATTTGACAGCACTTATATATTCATATACACAAACTTTTATGTTAGGTGCGATTAATTGCAATTGATCGATTTGACAGCACATATATATTTACACACTGTTATGTTAGATGCGATTAATTACAATTAATCGATTTGACAGCACATATATATTTACACACTGTTATGTTAGATGCGATTAATTGCAATTAATCGATTTGACAGCACTTATATATACATATACACAAACTTTTATGTTAGGTGCGATTAATTGCAATTAATCGATTTAACAGCACTTATATATACATATACACAAACTTTTATGTTAGGTGCGATTAATTGCAATTAATCGATTTGACAGCACTTATATATACATATACACAAACTTTTATGTTAGGTGCGATTAATTGCAATTAATCGATTTGACAGCACTATATATATATATATATATATATATATATATATATATATATATATATACATACACACAAACTTTTATGTTAGATGCGATTAATTGCAATTAATTGATTTGACAGCACATATATATTTACACACTGTCATGTTAGATGCGATTAATTACAATTAATCGATTTGACAGCACATATATATTTACACACTGTTATGTTAGATGCGATTAATTGCAATTAATCGATTTGACAGCACTTATATATACATATACACAAACTTTTATGTTAGGTGCGATTAATTGCAATTAATCGATTTAACAGCACTTATATATACATATACACAAACTTTTATGTTAGGTGCGATTAATTGCAATTAATCGATTTGACAGCACTTATATATACATATACACAAACTTTTGTTAGATCCAATTAATCACAATTAATGAATTTGACGGAACTAATACACAACTTTTGTTAGATGCGATTTGACAGCATAAGCATAAGTGTATGTATATGTATAAACTTTCAGTTTCCTCCAAATCTCTTGGAATATGCATATTTTCTGGAATTTAATCTGAATGCTTTATGTTATTATCTCCGCAGGTACGTGATCAGTAGTTTGGAGCTGCTGGTAGCTGAAGACTACATGATCATCTATCTGAACGGAGCGACGCCACGCAGGAGAATGCCGGGCATCAGCTGGCTCAAGAGATGCTACCAGATGATAGAAAGACGGTGCTCACAGATCATATATGCATGAATAACATTGATACTTAAGCTGAGACAAAGCTGAAACTTAAATTGAACATTGCTGAGAACCCATATTACGAATAACACTTGAAAAAGGTAAGGGAGGGAATTCACATTACTTCTTTAAGTGTCATAATTTTCTGTTTCTTTATTCATCCAGGTTAAGAAAGAATCTCAAATGTCTGATCATTGCGCATCCCTCCTGGTTCATCCGTACAGTTCTGGCCATCTCACGGCCCTTTATCAGGTAAAAAAAAACATCAGACATCTAATATCACTCAATAGTTTGTAGAATGTGTTTTTAATACATTTTAATTTCTCTCCAGTGTGAAATTTATGGATAAGATCCGTTATGTCCAGAGTCTGGAGGAACTGGCTCAGATTGTTCCCATGGAGCATGTGCAGATCCCGGAGTGTGTGCTGCAGTAAGTGAACGTCACCAGCAGGAGGAGACATCAGGACATCTTTTGTTTAACAGTCGCTTCATTTGTACATGAAAACTAAAACACATTAATTGAGGATAGATTTTTGTTAAAAACAATATGCATTTATGCAGAAATGAATATTTCAAATACTATTACACTCTAAAAAATGCTGGGTTGTTTCAACCCAAGTTTGGGTCAAAAATGGACAAACCCAACCATTGGGATAGATTTTTAAATGCATTTTTTAACCCAACAGTTGGGTTTGTCCTTATTTGACCCAAATTTGGGTTGAAACAACCCAGCATTTTTTAGAGTGTATGCTACATTATTTTTTCATTTCCGTTGCATGATTATTAACCTTGCAAAGCCTGACAAATGAAATAACAGTCAGAAAAATATATTTTTTAATGGAGCAGTTTATTGAACCTTAGGAAAAGAAAAACTATGCAATATATGTATATAATCTGTGTATTCCATTTGCATCTTGTGCGTATTATGCATACTGTAAAAATAGTACGAGTGCCATGGCAGTTTGAAATTCCGAACACAGTCGTAGATTTCACTGTGTTGAAGGTTTCGGATTTCGGAAATGCACAGTGTTTGTAATGTGTGACAGTGTGATAACAGAGTTTCTGTTCTCTTCTTTCTGCAGATGTGAAGAGGAGCGAATCAAAGCGCAGAGAGAAAGGTAAAACTGCAAGGGTTTGTGGGATGGTATGGCATTAGGTGATCTCGAGTATACTTTGGCCTTTACATGGTTCAAACGTTAAATAGGCCACAGCAGGGCAGTTCCTCTTACAGTCTGACCCATAACTCACACACACATGCAATCTGTCTTATAGATGATTAATAATCCATAACTGTGCATACTAAGAATATATGCATGCCTTTGAATGAAGTTGTCAGTCCCAAAACATTACAGTATGTGCATGGCTTACGAATGTGCTCATATATGTCAGACTTTGATTGTGCATTAATATGTTACTTTGATTATAACTTCACAGGCTTGAACAACTGAACAAGACATCAGAGAGGTGAAACTCTTTACAGCCATATATAAACTGAAGCACAGCTGTGTTTGATGTATGTGACATCGCAGTAGTTTATGTCTGGAGTCACAGGCTACATCTTAATTTGCATACTGCGTATATATTTCACTGGTCAGTAAGAATTTTTTAACAAAAGGAAGCATGAAATTGATCAAAAGTGACAGTAAAGGCATTTATAATGTTACAAAAGATTCTATTTCAAATAAATTCTGTGCTTTTGAACTTTCTATTAATCAAATAATCCTGAAAAATAAAATGTATGACCGTTTCCACAAAAAATATGAACTGTTTTCAATATTGATAATAATCAGAAATGTTTCTTGAGCAGCAAATCAGCATATTAGAATGATTTCTGAAGGATCATGTGACACTGAAGACTGGAGTAATGATGCTGAAAATTCAGCTTTGATCACAGGAATAAATTACATTTTAACATATAGAAAATTAGAAAACTTAGAAAATGGATATTTTACATTGTAATATTTAACCCTTTTTACTGCATTTTGACCAAATGGAAACTTCATTCAAAAACATTAAAAACTCTTTCCCCCCCTTAAATCTTTTGAACAAAAGTGTAAGATCGTATTATATACTTATAATTACTTATAATGATCTTAACTACAGACCCACATTGTTAAATACAGTATGCGTCTATTATTTCGAAATTAAATTAGAAATTAATACCTAAACCTCATTATTAATCAATTTTTGAGTTCTTACGTAAGTATTGATCTTCACATTCTTTGCCATTTCTTAAAATTGAAAAGGAGGGTCATCAGAAACCAGAATTGTCAGTGCAAGAGATTATGGGTAATATTAGTTCAAAAAAACATTGATGGATGCACACAAAAATTTCACTGCAAACAGTTAACCGCCTGAGCACCTTTGACATTTTCAACATGATTGATTTTTATCTCGCATACTAATTATGATGGATAGTGTGCAAATTGGGATGCAGCCGTCACATGATCTGTCTGTATCAGAGAGACTTATATTTCAAGGTTACTGCAAAAGCTTATTGAGAATGCATCATGCATTTATATTTTTAGAGCACATGAACATGATTCAGTGTTAAAGTCAAGATGCAATCAAAATATTATTTTACTTCTTTAATGCACGTCCATGGTCTGATTGCTCACAAATCATTGTTGCCAGTTATTTTTCCCTTTTTTTTCCGGTAATGTTAGTAAAATGTGTTGCTGATGTCAAATGCAAAGGAATCTGCTGTGATTGTTTAATGTGCATTTACAGTATTTGTTTTGAGTCTGATTCTGATTGGTGTATTATTTGGCAGGCCGCCCTCAGTGGCTGCGGAGGCCTGTCCCTGACGCGTCTCATTGGGTAAGAGAGCCAACAGCTGACTGTAACAGTAACAGTAGCCGGCCGGGAGGGTTTAATTCCCTCTGGATGATATGC